>NW_020954548.1:30988065-31052580 GCF_900497805.2 Vombatus ursinus | reverse complement strand
TCTCAAGGATAATACATTATGACTAGGTAGGATTTATACCAGGAAAGCAGGGCTGGTTCAATTAGGAAAACTATCAGCGTGGGTGACCATATCAACAACAAAACTAACAGAAATCATATGATTATCTCAATAGATGCAGAAAAAGCTTTTGACAGAATACAACACCCATTCCTATTAAAAACACTAGAGAAGCAGCATGGCATAATTAAAAGGAAGAGTCAGGAAAACCTAAGTTCAGGTCCTGCTCCCGTCACACTGATAGTGTGACCACAGATCATTTATCAGTGCCTATAGATGAATCATGATCTACTTTTTTTTTTCCACAGCAAAAGATCTCTTCGTAGATGAAATAATATGATAATATTTTGAAATATAGCTTTCAAAATATTGAAATGAAACTATATTTTTTTATTTGAAAGCTCAAAAAAATTTGCTAGACTCGACTTTGTATATTTTTTACTGTTGATTTCTTTCAGGTCAAGCATTCAAAAGCACATTGAAAAAGCAGTATCTCAAAAAAATAAAACAAAACACCATATTGGGGCAGCTCGGTGGCGCAGTAGATAGAGCACTGGCCCTGGAGTCAGGAGGACCTGAGTTCAAATGTGGCCTCAGACACTTGACACTAGCTGTATGACTGTAGGCAAGTCACTTAACCCCAATTGCCTCGCCCCCCCCCCCAAAAAAGCAATAACTCATGAAACAGGATGCTAAAAATATTTCTCTAATAGTTTTCCATATTGAGTTTATAAGTGTGGATTGGCATATCTTATAAACATCTGTGGTGTAGTTGAAAGATTTCTGGTCTTGAAATATTCTGGGCTCAGAAAAGACCCCAAACTAAATGCTATGTAGTTATGAACTAAAAGCTTGGCCCTAGAGAAGAATTAAGAAAATCTATCTGCCTCTCCTTTTTGCAGAGGTGCAATATTGCATATGCTATCAGACTTGACTTGGTGGATGTATCAGTTGGTTTTTTTCATTAGGTAAGGAGAAGGTATATTTAAGAAATTAAGATGAAGTAATAAAAAATATCAATACAAATTGGGGGGAGAGGGGGAATAAGAATTCAGCACCATTCTAGCCTTGATACTAGGGTGAGTGACTTTTGGCAAATCACTGTATTGTTCTGAATCTGTTTCTTCATCTTAACAATAGGATTGATATTGAGGTGGTTTAGAGCTACACCAGAATACTTTAATTCAAGAGTTCTAGGTTTCGAGGCAGAAAACTTGGGTCTTTGTACTGAGTCTCACCTTCTCCAAGCCTTAGAATTCTTATGTGTAAAATGAAGCATGCATTAGAATTATCTCTGTATATATCTCTGTAATAATATTACTTATTGAATTCTTAAGTCTAGGTTGTTATACCACATGGGCACATGGAGGAGTAGTTGAAAAAATTTTCCAAGGATGATTTCTAAGGTCCTTCAAGCTCCTCTGCTTCCTTCACTGTGTTGCTGTGCTTTCTTTAGAGAAGGGGATTGTTATTTTTATTATTATCATTTATACTGGCCTGCCCATCTCTGCTTCTGCTCTTCCCTCTGCTTTCAATGTTCTCTCCCTATAATTTCCTTGTGATATATTCTGACTCATCTGTCAAAACCCAGCTCAGTTGCCTTTGAAGTCCAGCTGGATCCCCACAACAAAATGTCATCTCTCTCTCATCTAAATTCATATGGTACTTTGGGAGTCCTTCCTCTAGCACCATCTTATATTCTGCCTGCGCAGCTTGGTGGTGCAGTGGCTGGAGCACTGGGCCTAGAGTCAGGAAGACCTGAGTTCAATCCAGCCTCAGACACTTAATAGCTGTGTGACCCAGGGCAAGCCACTTAATCCTGTTTGTCTCAGTTTCCCCATCTGTAAAATGAGCTGGAGAAGAAAATGGCAAACCACTCCAAGATCTTTGCTAAGAAAACCCCAAATGGGATCATGAAGAGTCAGTCACTACTGAAACAACTAAATAACAAATATTCTGCTTTCTGTTAAATACTTGTATGTATACTTGTATCTCTTATATACTTATATACTCTTCTTTCCCTAAGCTCCTTGAGGGCAAGAGAACTAGCACATAGTAGATACTAAATATTTGTATTTAACTAGTTTACAATGTGTTCCTATAGGCCTGTGACATGAAAGAAATTCAACTATGTTTTAAAGTTAAAATATGAATAAACTGCCAGTTGTGAGCAACCAAGAATTTTAGTGAAATGGAGCATCTAATGCTGAGCAGAAGAGGCTTCAGGTTAATAATAAACAGTAGGATCCTGAGAAATGTTGAAAGGACTGATAAGTGGTTTTGTCAAATCAGAGGTTTTTTGGGAGTGACCCAGGAAAAGGTACACATAGTTTTGGCTGATGTGAAGGAAAAGTCATCTCACAGCATTTCCCTGTAAAGTAGAGCCCAACATAGCACTCATAAAGTTTATTTTCTTTCATTAGTATCTGTTGATACTTACTCTGTGCATCTTGGCTAGTTAGTCTCTTAAGGAAGTTAAAAACAAAGGAAAGAAACAACATTTGGTTGTTGACTAGGAGAAAACTGACTGGATTTCTCTCAAGTACAATATTGTTAGGTTGCTGTCTTGGAAGAAACTATTTCTGGTGTCTAGGCAATCATGTTAATTTGTTGTTGCTTATACATCCTTTGGATCATCATAAGTCCTGGAGTTTGCATTGGAGTTGGTATTGATGGTATCTTTTATTAATAAAAAATAAATAAATGAATGATTCTTTCTTCCACTAAGCTCTGAAGACACTTTGAACATGTTTTTTTGAACCAGATCTGTGATTTCATTGGGTGTTTTCAGACCTAAATAATCTTTTGCTATTTAGGTGAAATGAATGGCAAGTGATAGTCCCATGGTATATAGCTAGGAAAATTGAGGCATATACCTGGGGAAATTGAGGAATAGAGAGTGCTTTGGCAGAGTTAGTGTATACCAAGAGTGTAGCAAAGCTATTGCTGTAACTCTGGCCTTCTGATTATTAGTTCTTTGTTTTATCCATTAGCTGCTACTGCCTCCTGCTGGTCATCATGTTCTGCCATAGTCACTCTTGCTTTTATTTGGGTTCTTCACTGACTCAGCAGGACATATACTCCACTGTGAACCAGTTAAATCCAACAAGTATTAATTCTACTCAGTGCTAGTCCTTCCCCCAAGGTGTTTAGGGAAAGATAAGATGAATATACAAGTGACCATAATAGAAGGCAGAATATAAGAAAGTGTTATAGTACCATATGAACCCAGAGTTCCCGTATCAATGAGAATGAATATGGTACCCAAAATACCATATGAATTCAGATGAAGGAGAGGCCATATATTATTGTGGGGGTCAGATTAGGTTTCATAGGCAGTTGAGCTGTGTCTTGAGGTCAGAATATATTAAAAAGAAATTCTAGGGAGAAAACATTCAAAACAGGAAACAAGCAGAAACAGGTGGGCAAGTGTGGAATTTATTTTGGAAACAGTGATTAGTGTAGTTTTGCTGAAACATAGGGTCTTTACAAAGGGACTGATAAAAGGTAAGGATAGAAATATAGACTGGAGTTGGAGAATGAAAGGCCTTCAGTGTCAAGCTAAGGAATTTGGATTTGAGTCTATGCATATTAGGGAGTAGGAATACAGAAGTGGGGAGTACTGTGATTAGAATAGGCTTTAGGAGATTATCAGTGACACTTGTAGGTCATCTTGTATTCTCGCTCTATGTATAGGCAGCATGGACATTTGCCTACATGGTTACTGTAACAAGAACTCCAGTGCCCAAATATCCCAAATTAGCCAGTGAGTCCCTATCTTTCTTTCTACTAGAATCCTCTAGGTGAGTTAATGATATGCCTCCATAAGACCAATATCAAAATAAATATTTGTTACCTAGGAGGGAAAGAAGAATATTACAGGAGGTTGGGTTCTGTACCCTCTTAACACATTAGCATGAATCAGTTAATTGGGAGAAAACCTCATGTGCTGCTGAGTAAAGAACTTCATACTGGGCCATTCCGAAGGGCAGAAAGTAGCTCAACCCAGAGGGGCAGAGCCAGGACTGGGAAAGAGCGACCTTTCGTACCTTTGTGACCTCAGGTTAGTCATTTTTGACCCTCAGTTTCCATAGCTGTATAAAATAAGAGGATTGGACCAGACAATTGTTGAAGTTGCTTCTGACTGTGAGTCTGGGGTTACCGCTACTGCTGAGATTACCTACGAGCTGGGATTGAAAGGCACTCTGGGGGTGTTGGCTGCCCTCACAAAACAGACAATGAAAGTGGCAGTCAATGTTGAAGATTTTGTGGATCATTTAATATTATAGCAGGAAGAAATCTTCAAACATGGGATAAAGACCTGGGAAGGGACCTTGTGACACAAAATGTTAGAGCTTGAGGGAACCTGAAAGATCACCTAGAGCAGCTGCCTCACTTGAAAGAGATCAGGCAGTACACCGGTACATAGTGGGTAGCATTCTAGACGTAGATACAGGAAGCCTTGGTTAAATCACTTCCCTTTTCTGAGGCTTAGTTTTCTCACCTGTAAATAGGGATAATAATGCTCTACCACCCACCTGACGGGGCTGTTGTGAGGTTCAACCAAGATTCTACATGTAAAGTGCTTTGCAAAATTAACAGTGTCATAAATGTCAGTAGACATTATTATGCACTAGGACCTAGAGCTGTGTGAGTTAGTAGCTGAGCCAAGACTTAGAGCCCAGAGCTTCTCTTTCCTATTGCTACTTCTGTACCACAGTTGAGGTGCTTCTGGGATTGTGGCTCCAGGATATTTACAGGCCCAAACCAGAATTTTCACAACAAAAAATTCAGGCTAATTTATGCATTAGGTTGATTTAGATCACAAATCATAAAATGTTAGAGTTGGAAATGACTTTAGATATCATATGTCTAGTTTAGTGGTTCCCAACCTGTGATCTGAGAATCCCTGGAGGGGGTTAGGGGCAGACCTTCAAATTTTATGCACACCAAGGATCACTGTTTTGATCTTTATTTACCTCTAACAGAATAGACAGCATGACAGTATATTAAGCAAACATACTTCCATGTATTGAATCAGTGTCTGTTACATATACACATGAACATTTTTTTAAATATGTGTAGATACTATTATTAGTAAGTTCATTTAAAAGTTTTACTGAATTCCTAGTAGCTTTTTAATCACTTTTTCTCAGTCAATTGATAATAATAGTATAAATTCTATCATTAAAGAATCTGTTCATTTTTTTAAGCTATAAAAAGAGTCCTTGTACTTCAAAAGGTTGGAAACACACATATAGTGCAATCCCCTTCTCTTACAGATCAGGAAACTGAGGCTTAGAAGTAAAGTAACTTGCCAAAAATCACGTGTCTTTAACAGAGACATGACTTTTACTCCATTGATACAGAAAAGGAGATTATATTATGTTCGATGTAAATAAATTTATGACTTGTTGAATTTCCATTTTTATGCTTACATATGTTTTGATACCATTACTTTTTTCTTTACTGAAAGTTATTTGCTTGTATTACTAGGAACACATGTCATGGTCCGATGCCTCAAGCTACTGAAAGAATTTAAACGGAAGGTAGAAGATGATCATGATCAAGATGATGATGATGATGATGAGGTGATTTCCAAGGTGATCCAGCCTGTAGACATTGTCTATGAGAGAGACATGCTAACACAGACTTATGAACTAAGTAGGTAGCATTATCATGTTATATGCATCTAAGCATGCTTGTGAACTAGCTTGATTTTAAAGTGTTTTGTCCATGTATAAAAAATTAGGATTCTTAGTCACAGGAAAGACCTTTATGATAGCTGTAAACTAAATGCATCTTCTGACCATGCTTCTGTGCTGTTGGGAGCCTCACAAGGCTTTGTGGTCAAAGGAAGGCCGCATAACTGGACCTGGGCTTTTCTGTGTACCTGATGTGGGGAGGTGAGCATTGAAACTTTGTGATATTTCCTAAATATGAAAGAAGACAAATGAGAGAGAAAAGCAAACCTCATAAACAGCCATCCACCTGTGGCTTTTCCGAGGGAGTAGCAACAGAGGGTCAGTGAGTAGTAAAGAAAACTGATTTAGTTTCTCTTACCAGCATTGAGCTTCCTGGGGGAAGGTCAACTTGGGGGAACATTGTGTAGTATTAGGAAACTGCTATGTTTATTTGCAAGGCTATCTTAAATAGAGTAAGAAAGCATTTAGGATGAACTCTTTTCCCTTCACAATTCACACACCACTCCAAAGTTGCCCTTATTTGTTGATCAAGGATGAAATGAGTAAACCTTAAAGCAATGTATTATATGTTGTCAGGTATCAGTTTAAACAACCTTTTCTGGCACAGCTGTTTTGTAGTTCAGTCCCCTCAGTTCATTTTATGTTTTAAAATTTTCCTTGTATTATTATGAACTGAACAAATATGAACAAATATGAACATTTTCTTATATACTCACACACACACACACACACACACACACACACACACACACGCACGCACAAGGACTAGAAACCAGAAAAAACAAAAAACAAAACTCAGCAATCTCTACTATGTACAGTTGGGGGGTTTTGTGTATTTCAGGCTTAACATATAACAATGTTGACAGTTCAGACATTGCCTTGCTTGTCTTCTAAGCACACTTCTTTCTCCTGCTTATTTTTTAAAATTATTTGTTGACACTCTTTCTTTTTTCTTTTCTTCCTTTTTAGTATCAGCATCACTATTCCTCCCAAACACCTGCCCCTCAAAAAGTCCCCTCTCAAAATAGTCTTGAAAAAAAAACAAACAAAAAAACACGGGGCAGCTAGGTGGCCCAGTGGATAGAGCTCTGGCCTTGGAGTCAGGAGGACCTGAGTTCAAATGTGCCCTGAGACACTTGACACTTATTAGCATGTGACCCTGGGCAAGTCACTTAACCCTGATTGCCTCACCAAAAAAACAAAAACAAAAACAAAAAACAACCCACAGATCCACTCATTAGCCATTTGTAAAAATATCTCATTCTGAGCCCCTGTCTACCACCCATCAGCATAGTGTTCTTCATTATCGTAATCCTGATATTACAGATAAGGAAATTTAGCCCAGAGAAGTAAAGTGACTTGTCCAAGGTCATACACCTAGTTAGTGACAGTGTGAGGACCAGCACCTGAGTCATCTGATTGCCAGGGCAATGACTTTTTCACTGTAGCTGTCTTTCTTCTTCCTATTTGTTTAATAATCCTGAGATGTTCATTCTGAATTGTTCTACCAGACAAAAATGACATGAAGCCCATGCAAAGAATTAAGTGCTTGACTGTTAGACCCTTACTACAGACATCTAGCTCTGCCTCCCACTCCACTTCAAGTTTAATCAATACTTCTATTTATATTATATCGATTCAGCAGCATTGTGCTAGCCACTGAGATGACAGAAAAGAAATAGAAAATGCTACCATTGTCCCTGAAGCTCATGAATTACTGAAAAGTCAAATGTATATTCATGAAGTAGAGAACAGTAGAGAATCTAATGGAAAGTTGTATAGTTTACAAACCAGGGTTTCTTAAACTTTTTCCACTCGAGACACTTGCGGCACTTCTTATACTGTAGGTCATAGAGTTGTGACCCACACTTGAAGAAGTGCTGGACTATAGAAAGTCAGTACTTGTAGGAATTAAGAGAGACGAAAAATCATCATGGGATTAAGTTAACCAGGGAACTCTTCAGGAAGGGTTGGGTCTTGATTGGCTCCATTATGGAATTTCAGAGATGGGGAGGACATTATTGACAGCAAAAAAAACCCCAAACAAACCCATAAGCTAAAGTGTGGAAGCAGGAATTAAGGTGACATGGGAATGATTTTTAAAAAAAAAATGTTATCATTGGAGTAGAGGATCTTTGTTCAGAATAGTGACTAATAAAAATGGCTCCGTGATGGGGAGGAAACAGCACCAATCTTGGAGATGGAAGATGTGGATTTGGATCCTGGACTGTTTGAAATGGTCACAACCTGTAAAATGGGACAGTAATTTTTGAAGTACCCAGTATGTGGGATGTTGTGAGTAAAGGGCTTTGCAAACTGAAGAACTATGTAAATAGGAGCTGCTGTTATTGGACTGCATTAAAAGCATAAGGCTAAGTTGATGGAAGTGGTTGAATGTCAGCTAGAATCACTTGGGGTCTTAATCAGCAAGCATTTGTTAAGCACCAAATAAGTGCTTAATAGTGTGGTGGTGTTGTTTTTTTTTTTTTTAGGTTTTTCGACTAGGGAGGGACATGATAAAGCTGTGTTTTAGAAAGATTCAGCTAGTGGCATTTGCAGGATGGATTAAAGAGAGGAAATACTGAAGTCAAAGAGACTAATTAGGTTATTGTAGTATAAAGCTATACAGTAATTAAGGCATTGATTAGAGCAATAGAAATGGAGAAGGAACCAACAGAACTTGTTGACTAGTAGAGAAGATTTTGGACTAAGGGGTCTGGGAGAATAGTAATAAATACCATTGACCAAAACAAACAGGTTAGGTAAGGGGCAGGGAAAAGTTGTGGAAGGAAGCCTTCATTCGATTGTTTGTTAAACATCTGCTAAGAAGTGACCATTGTTCTGGAAGACTAGTCCTGAGTGAGTTTCTTTAGGTAACTTCTTGAGTTAGGTAATTGGTGACTAGCTATTTCAGTGACTGAAGTGGGAATGGAAGCCAGGTGCAGTCATTTTTTCATCCATTTATTCATTCATTCAATTAAGATTTGTGGAGTACCAATTACGTATAAGGCATGCCTATAGGGAGTTAAAGAAGTGTGAGGTATTGGAAGTTATGTGTTGAATCCACTTATTTTAAGTGTTTGGCTATAAGAGAAAAAGAAATAGAAAGTGGGATAGCAGGGTCAAATCAAGATTTTTTTTTTTAAATAGTAAAAATGTGAACTTTAGGAGGCAGAAAGAGAGAAATTGAAAGTGTTAAGGAGATTAGTGTGGAGGCCGGCCTGGATTTAGCTTTAAAAAGGAGGAATGAAGGGGGCTGTGAAATCGCATACTCATTCTATAATTACTACTTTGTTATGCATGAGAACATCAATTTTCTTTGCTAATAATTAGATTCAGTATGAAGTGTATTAGTCCTACCCAGTGTGAGACGGTAAAAGAGATAGGAGCCACAATGTGCGTTTTTAAATTGTCTATTTTGGTGTTACGGTGGAGGGATTTTAGCTTAATTTCTGGGAAGAGGGAAAAACACAGCCTTTCAGGTTTGAGTATGAAAAATATTAATCCCAAATCTCCTCAATCCTGGGTTTGAACCTTCTCTCTGCCTCTTACAACCTCTATGATCTTGAACAGATTGTGAATCTCTATGGGCCTTGGTTTCTTTGTCTGTAAAATGAGAAGGCTGGACTGGATTCCTAATACTCATTCCCAAAAAAATCTATGATCCTAATTCACCTTCTGATGGGACCTAATGCATCTTTTAATGGGAAGAGACATCCATAATAATAATAGCTAAAGCCCCTACCTTCTCCACAGCCCCTAAAAACCCAGAGGGGAAAGTTCTGGACACTAAAGTTGTTGGCACCAGCAGATGGTTTAACCTCAGAAACAGATAGGGTTTTATTGCTAGAAATACCATTAAAGAAAATGCATTCCCATCTACCTTGCTGCTGCACTCTAAAAAACACTTGGTCCTTTACATCTGCACTGCAGCAGAAATCTCTTATGTTTGTTGTCTTTGAGTATTGAATGTGAGCTCCTTGAGAGAAGAAGCTGTTTTACTTTTCAGTTTTTATCCCTGAAGCTTAGCACAGTACTTTGCACATAGTAAGTGCTTAATAAATGCTTTTTCATGCATTTGTTTATGCATTATATAATGCTTTATGGTTTGTAAGCCACTTTACTTATCTCACTTGATCTTTACAATAACCTTGTGAGAAAGGTGCTATTATTATCCCCATTTTATAGATGGGTAAACTGAGGCTTAGAGAGGTTAAGCAATTTACATATAAGGAGAGTGGGGGCTGGAGAAGCCAAATACATGCCCAGGACCACCCTGATCCTATGTCCTCTGACTCCAAACCCAGGGCACTTTGCACTATAGTTACACAATTCCAAAAGCGCAACAGCCTGGAGCTCTTGATTTATTATAGTTATGGCAGAAAGGATTTTGGAGTCAGAAGACCACAGGTCAGATTTGAAGCAAATCACTTCAGGCCTCCAAACTGTAGTTCTCATTTATAAAGTGATCATATTAACATGTGCACTGATTAGCTCCCTGAGGAATTGTGGAGAAAGTGTTTTATAAACCTTAAAATGGTAGGAAAATGTGTTTTTTAAAATGGTAGAAACCGTGTCTTATTATTGTTATTATTATAATATACCTTAATAGTCCCAGAGGGCATCACTATATTATAGCATAGTATAATAATGGCTGTAGAGAGTGTCCACAATAGACCACAGAGCCTTAAAGTACAGTGATTGATGATACCTTGCATTTCTTATGGTCCTTTACTGTTGGCAAAGTACTTTACATACAGTGTTGCATTGATAGTGAATTATCAAGAAAAATTTAATTTCTATTTAGTGTCCTCTGTCTAAGAAGGCAAGGAAGTGTACTTCTACAATGGAGTTCATATAGTCCATGCTTACTATGGACTGTGCATGTCATTACATCTTTCCATTTCAGAACTGGAGGGAGGGGATTTTTAAAAATTAGCTATAGTTTTCGTGTCTCAATGATCTTAGTTAATAGAAAAAAAAATCATAGCTTATATGTGTATATGTATATGCACATATGTATGTATGTATGTGTGTATATGAGCTTGTATGTTTTCATGATTATAAAACTTTATATATATTAACTCTTTTGAACTTCAATATAAATCTGTGAGGTTGTTACCACAAGTATTGTTTTAGTTGACAGTAAGGATTGTTTCATTCTTTGTCTCCCTGGTGCCTAACATAGAGAAGATACTTAATAGATGCTTGTTGATTGGCTAATTGATCCCCTTTTACATCTTAAGAAACTGAGACTCATGGAAGTTAAATTACTTGCACTGAGGTCAGTCAGTCACCAGGCATTTATTAAGTGCTTACTGTGTGCCAGGTATTGTGCTAAACACTGGGAATACAAGAAACAGGCCCTGCCCTCAAGAAGTGTGCATTCTGACAAGTAAATTGCAGGGCTAGGAAGCAAACTCAGGTCTTGTGACGCCACGTTGGCTGCCTTCTCCACTGCACTTCAGCCAGTATGGCTTTCTCACTCAGTGGCAGGTGCCCTTGCCCTACCAGCCTTCATACTTTATCTGTAGGAGAAGTCCCTGTAAGAGATCACCAGGAAGACATCATACCAGCTTTCACTTGGACTAAATGGGCTCTGAGATTCCTTCCAACCCTGAAATTCTGTGAAGTCTCTGAAGAAATCTTAAGGAATAAAGGGGCAATGTATCTAGATGATCAGCGTTTGGTTTCTTAATTTTCAGTACAGTACTTTTAACTCAAAGGAGATGGCAGCAGCTCAGGCATTTGCTTGCATTAGAGGATTCTACTGCCTTTCAAAATATGTTTTCCAGAGGAAAAATAGCGTTACCCTGTGGTGACTTTTGCAGGTCAACCCATATTGTCATTGCAGTGTTAATTTATCTACGTTTCCCCTATTGTTTAGCACAATGCTCTATACTTAGTAGGCTCTAAGTAAATTTTTGTTGAATGAATGCATATTATCTTCTTGTTCCAAACAGTTGAAAGCAGAGGCACCAAAGGAATTTCCCAGGCTGAGGTGCGGATGGCTATGAATGTGGGGAAATTGGAAGCAAGGATGTTGTGTCGTCTACTCGAGAGATACAAAGTGGTCAAGGTAACATTGTGACGTCACCTCCCATTTAGTGATTTGGTTTGTCTCTAGATATGTTATCAATGCAGAGAAGAAAAAAACACACTTGACTGAGCCAGAAAACTAGGTAGGACTACCATGTTAGAAGTGGGAAGAGCACTAGACTTCTCTTCAGAAAATCTTGAGGTTGAGTCCTGGTTCTGATCATTTCTAGGTATGTAACCACAGGCAAATTACCTAACCAGTAAGATGAGCCTGTTTTTCTCGTCTAGAATATGGGGCTTTACACTTGCCCTACCTATCTCACAAGGTTATTGTGCAGAAAGCCCTGTAAAAAATTTAAAGTGTTATATAAATGTAGGTCACCATTGTCAAGTATGATTAAGTCAGCTCTGTTATTTAGGGGCTGGTGGCCAATTTGTGAATTGTTCAGATACTTTGTATTTCTGCCCTCTGGTTGTTAGCCTTTTGGTCACTTTACTTAGCCTGTCAGCAACCCACTAACTTATGGAATAGAAAAAAAGATGGAATTCTGTATCCTCCCAGAAAACAATCTGGTTAAGGAAGAGGTTGAAATTTTTGGGTAAAGCCAAGATTTGCCAATCTTTAGGATTCCATTACTTAAGCTGTCCCTGCCTTCCATCACTAGAGATAACCAGGAATCAGCTGGCTCGTTTTCAGGTTGCTGAATTGTTGTTGTATTACATTTCTCATCCCTAACATGACGCTGGGGTGAGCTGCTTTTGAGGTGGGGAAACTAGCACAAGTTGTTAAATGATGCCAACATCTCATAAGAATTAGAGCTGGAAAAAAAAACTTTAGAGTGCATCTAGTCCATCCTCCCCATTTCACTGAGAGAAAACCCATCCCAGAGAGGGTATATAACCTGCCCAAGGTCAGGCAGACAGAATTTGAAACCAAGTCTTCTGACTCCAGATATGCTGATTTTTCATCCTCCATGGGGGCAAAGTAATACTCTGAAATGACCACCCTTTAGTCACCAGTTGGGTTTTGACTCACTGAAACATGCCACCTCTGTGTCCTCCATCAGTTTCCCAGTATGATTAACTTAATCTGATCTCTTCAGGGTTTCATGGAAGATGAAGGTCGACAGCGGACAACAAAGTATATTTCCCATGTTTTTGCAGAAGAAAGTGATTTAAGCCGGCAGTATGAGAGGGAGAAGGCACGAAGTGAGCATCTCACCATGGTTAACTTGGCTCCGGTGCCTGAAGGAGAGGAGACCTTCCACACTGAATCTGACAGTGAGGAAGAGAGCACCAGAAGCACCAGAAGAAGAGGGCAGGCATCCCAGGGTGGAATGGGATCAGGCTCAAAACTCGGACCCAAGCATTCGACCCCAGCCAAGGGTAGGTAGGCAGGTGTCGAGGAAATGCTGCCCATGGACTGCGTTGTTTAGAAGGGAGGGACCTACCAAGTCAATCGCTGTTTGCTTTGTGGTGTTGGTTTTAGAGATATCTTACTTAAAATTCTGTCCTAAACTGGAAGTCCAGTAGATTCCCCTGCATCATTGGTATATAGAGGAAGAAACACTGGACTTGGCATCAGAAGATGTAAAAGCTTGGGGAGTGTTAGATCTACGACAGACTTGAGGAACCCTGGAGTGTATGTGGCCTTCTCATGTCCTGTGTGGATGAGGGCCCTGTGTGCAAGAGCAGAAGTGCCTTGTCCAGAGTTAAATGACCAGGAAATTGGAGAGCCTGTTCTCAAACCTCATTCATCTCGCTTAAAGTCTAGTGCTCTTCCACTCTAACACATTGATTCCTTGCTTGGAATCTTGATTCTAACAGTAACAACAGTAGCAATAATAGCTAACATTTATATAGTGCTTATATAGTGTATCAAGCACTGTGCTAAGTGCTAAATTACAATTGTTATTTTATTAGATCCTCACACAATCCTGGAAGATAGGATTATTATCCCCATTTTACATATGAGAAAACTGAGGCAAATAGAGGTTAAGTGACTTGCCCAGGGTCACACAATTAGTTAAGTGTCTGAGGCCAGATTTGAACACAGCTCTTCCTGACTCCAGGCCAGATGCTTCATCCACTGAGCCTCCTAGCTGTTCTATTTTATGAGCAGGATAGCTAATAAATTTTCTGCATGCCTGGTATTTATCCCTTTTTCATGGCACTATAATTTTCTGTTGCACCAATGCACTATATTTTATTCAGCTATCCCAATAGCCAGACGCATAGGCTACTTCCAGTATTTAGCTATTAAAAATGGAACAGCCATGAATATCTTTATAAATTTAAGTTTTTTCCTTTCTATATTTTTAAGTTAAAGTCCTAGCAGTTGGATAGCTAGCTTAGATTCTCTGAACCTCAGTTTCGTCATGCACAAAATCAGGACTGTAGTATTTGCAGTGACTATCTCACAAGACTGTTGTAAAAGTCAAATGATATAGGTAAAAGCATCTTGGTAACTAAAGCTCTGTATAAACTGCCCTGACTGAGAGGCAGTTTATTGAGGTCCACTTTTGGAGTCATGGAGGCCAAAGTTCACATCCTGACTCCTGCACATACAGTATGACTGTGGACAGGTCACTTACCTTCTCAGTACCCCCCACTTTCCTGAAGACTGCAAGTTACAAGAGAGTTGCCAGGCTGAATTCTGGAGGGGGTTTCCATACCTAAAAGCACAAACCTGGACTCTGAAAAAAGGTTATTACTATTATAATCATTATTGTGTAATAGATTCTCAACCTCCTCACCATCGTCATCATTACAGCAGCATAATAAGGCAAGAGAAACTTGCACAAATCATCCAGTCCATCCCTTTGCTCCCAAGGCACCTTTAGCCTTCTTATGCCTTTCATTTAGCCAGATATTCTTCTGCTAGGATTTAACCTAAAAATGTCATAGCAAGGGAAAATGGAACTTAACTCTGCAAAAATGTTCAGAACTACTCTGTTTTATTTAGAGGTTAAGCCAACAAGCATTTATTAAGCACCTGTTAGGTGCCAGGCACTGTGCTAAGCACTGAGGACATAAAGAAAAGCAGAAACAGTCCCTGCCCTTGAGGAACTTGAAGTCTAATGGGTGAGGTAACATGCAGACAGCTATGTGCAAACAAGATATAAATAGGATAAAATGAATATGTAATCTCAGGGGATATGTACTAGCATTGAGAGGGAACAAGAAAGGCTTGCTGAAGAAAGTGAGATTGTATCTGAGGCTTGAAAGAGGCCCCAGAATCCAGGAGGTGGGGATGAGGAGGGAGAAGACAATCCATGAAATAAATGTACAAAGAAAAGGAACAAAATCTTGCACAAAACCCTCAACATTTAACCAAGTAGAACCAAAAAAAAATGCATTTGTTCTGTCTTCCCTTCCAGACGCATCTGCGGTTCTGACACCTTTGGCCTTGCCTTCCTTTTCTTTTCCTTCACATCTTTGTCTCTCGCTCCGTATCACCCTATATTTGCCTTTCTATATTTTCTGTATGCCTGATGTTTATCCCTATTTTTTATGGCACTATGATCTTCTATTGCACCAACACACCACATTTTATTCAGTCATCTTCCAATTGCTGGATGCAGAGCCTACTTCCAGTACTTAGCTGTTAAAAATAGAACAGTCATGAATATTTCTGTAAATTAAGCTCCTTTTTTTTCTTTCTATATTTTTAAGTTAAAATCCTAGCAGTGGAATGCCTAGGCTTAAGGACATCATAGGTCCTGTGCCTCTTATTTTATATTGCCTTATTGCTCTCCAAAATGTTTGTTCTAGTCTTTATTTAATTTTTCAATAATTTTCAACCTCCATTCTAGTCTTAAAAACCATGAGGTTTTCTTCCCAATGAGTTTTTTAAATTATTTTTTCTAGCTCTATAAACTAATTTTTGATAGTTTGATTGGTGTGGCACTGAATAAGTAAATTAATTGAGGTAGAATTGTCATTTTTTATTGTATTAGCTCGGCCTACCCATGAGCAATTGATATTTTTCCAATTGTTTAGATCTGACTTTATTTGTGTGAAAAGTGTTTTGTAATTGTGTTCATGTAGTTCCTGGGTTTGTCTTGGCAAGTAGACTCCCAAATATTTTATATTGTCTACAGTTATTTTAAGTGGAATTTCTCTGCCCCTTGCTGCTGAGCTTTGTTGGTAACATATATAGAAATGCTGATGGTTTGTGTGGGTTTATTCTACATCCTGCAATTTTGCTAAAGTTTTAATTATTTTGAGTAGTTCTTTTAGTTGATTCTGTAAGTATATCATGTCATCTATAAAGAATGATAGTTTTGTTTCCTCATTACCTAGTCTAATTCTTTCAATTTCTTTTTCTTCTCTTACTGCTAAAGCTAACATTTCTAGTACAATATTGAATAATGGTGGTGATAATGGGCTTCCTTGTTTCACCTCTGATATTATTGGGAAGGCTTCTAGGTTATCCCCATTACAGGTAATGCTTACTGATGGTTTTAGGTGGATACTGCTTATCATTTAAAGAAAAGCTCCATTTATTGCTATACTCTCTAGTGTTTTTAATAGGAATGGGTACTGTATTTTGTCAAAAGCTTTTTCTGACGCTATTGAGATAATCATATGATTTCAGTTTGGTTTTGTTATTACTGTAAAGCCATGAGGTTTTCTAGGTCTTACCCAAATTTGTCTTGCTGCATTTGGCATTCAGCCATCCATTGGGTCTTTATGAAGTGAGAGGTAATGCTGCTAATACACTTTGAAATTAATCAAGCAAGAAAACAGAAAAGAAGTCAAAGCTCACCACTACTCACCTAAGTCAGTCTTGCCCTTCGCTAGTTTTCTTGTTAAAGTGATTGTCATTATCTTTCCTCCCAATTTCCCTATTATTGTTGAGGGTGGCACCATCCCAGTCACACAGGCTCATAATCCTAGGTGTCTTCCTTAATTTCTTACTCTCTCCCTTCCCGCCCCCCATGACCAACCTGTTGCCAAGGCCTTTCGATTCTTTTAATTATACCTTCATAACATCTCTCACATATACCCTCTTTTCTTCTCTGACACTTTTCTTCTCTGATAGTGCCACCACCCTGGCGCAGGCACTTAGCTTTTTATTACTGGACTATTCAGTAGCCTTCAGATTGGTATCACTGGTCTCACATCATTCCGTCCACCATTCAACTATCAAACCAATCTTCCTACATCACAGGTCTGACCATTTTCACCTTCTTCATCCCCAACCCAGACTTGATAAACTCCAGTGACTCCCTGTCATTTCCAGGAACAAATATAAAACCTTCTGTTTAGCATTCAAAGCCTTTCATAACCTGGCCCTTCCTACATTTCCATACTGTTTATACGTTAGAACCACCTCCCTGTGTACACTCTGACCCAGTGACCCTGGCCTCCGTGCTGTTCCTCATATAAGACACTTCATCTCCCAACTCCAGGCATTTTCACTAGCTGTCTCCTGTTTGAAACATTCCCCCCCCCTTCATCTCTGTCTCCTGGCTTCCCTGTCCTTCTTCAAGTCCCAGCTAAAATCCTACCTTGTACCGGAAGTCTTTTCCAACTTTTCTTAATTCTAGTGTCTTCCCTCTACTGATTACCTCCCTTTTATTCTGTATATAGCTGTTTTGTTCATACTTGTATACATGTTGACTCCCCCAATAGACTGAGAACTCCTTGAGAACAGGGACTGTCTTTTGCTTTTCTTTGTACACCCCCCCACCTCCGGTGCTTAGCACCTGGCATATCATAGGCACTGTTGCTTATTGACTGACTTATGTGGCCACTCTTCATCATTTTCTTTCTTGTAGCTGGATGGAGGTTCCTAAAACAACATTCAACAAAGAAGAAGTCATCATCTTCCCTAGGAACCACTGATGAGACTGATGAAACTTCAGGGGCCTTTGTTGACAACATTTTAGAGACCTCCAAAGGCTCTGAGGCCAACATCTCATTTGGCACCCACTCTACAGATGAAGATGGTGATGTGGCTGTGATTGAAGAGGTCAGACTTGAAAACCCAAAGGTAAGTTCTGGCTGTTGGCATCTGGTTTATTTGGCTTTTGACATGCTTGACACATAGTAGTCTTTCACAAATAAGACTTCTTTAGTTTTGTAGCTTTTTGTCAGAGGACCTGTGTCATGGTGCTAATGTTCATATGGGAAAAGTGATGAAAGAGGTGTAAGATGTTACTCTTATCACCCACCTATATTTATATCTATCCCTTGCTACACTTTCCCCTTTTGTAGTTGCTTTCTTCTGCTTGGATGAGGATATAAAGTTCTAGACATTGAATAGCATATTATACTCAGATATTCTTACCTTTTCCTGGAGATTTCTCAACCCCTCACATCTGCACTCCTTTTGTGTCCAGTTTGAAATCTCTACAAGGGCAGAGACTGACTCTTATTTCCTCTGTTATCCACATCACCTGACATAGTGCCTTGCACATACATAATAGGTACTTAATGAATATTTGCTGCAGTGAATTGTTGGGTTGCCTGTGGGGACAGAATCTTCCATCATCAGGTTGGTTGGCTCTGGAGTTTACTAGCTTTCTCCTCGTAAGGAATTTTTTCACAAGTTAGAGCAAAATTATCTGCTTAGATAAACCTGATAGATATAGAGCTAGAAGGTCTCTCAGAGGCCTCTCATTTTTGAGGTGGAAAAACTGAGATGTAAAGATTCAGTGACTTGCCTCTCTGTGGTCATACAGCTATAGAATGTGACAAGTGTGATTTGAACCCAGATCTACCTGATGCCAAGACCCACGCTCTCTCTGCCATATCACATTGACTCTCCTCTGCTGCAAGATACAAAAAATACAGACTATAGATGAAACAGTTGTCTTCATGGAGAAGGCAATTGGAGGATAAGAAAACAACACTTATCTGTAGTGCACAATATTATATGAAAAGTGCATTAGAGACTTACAAAACAGTGCCATGTGAGGTCCCTAGGCAGATGTTATCACTGCTCAGAGGAATCAGGGAAACCTTCATAGAAGAGGTGGAATTTGATTTGGTCTTTAAAGGATAGTTAAGAATTCAATACATGAAGAGAGGCTTGAAGGGAATATCAGTGGTGCCAAATTGTGGAGGCTTCTGAATACCGGGGCGGGGCAGGTTAAATAAGGAGTTGCCCACCAGATCGATCTGTGTGTTTTAAGAAAGATCATCCCATGGAAAACTACCATCGGTCAGTCAGCAATGAGTCAACCAGCATTTATGAAGCACCTTCTATGGGCCAGGCACTTTGATACTGTTTTGGTATCAAAAAGGCAGAGATCTAGTCCCTGCCATCATGGAGCTCACTGTATAATTCTACTATATTTATTTAAATAATGTTTCCCTGATATTTGTGCTCTAAAATAGGACAAGGAATTGTGTAAGCATCTTGTACCTACTGTACATCTTGTACCTTTGATAACTTCATTAATCTTTGAGATTCCCACTTCAGTGTGCACCCAGATTTACAGAACAACATGTAACTAATAACTAAGCTAAGTTGAAACCTGATCACCTAATGCAGACATTTCTGCCTCTCTCCAGGCCCTGAAAAGTACCTTTTGACGTATTCCTGTTTAAAGTGGAAAAGGCCTCAAGTGAGGAATTATAATGGAGCTTTTATAAGCTGCACTGTTGTTTTGGACCAGGCGTGTTTGTTTTGAGACAGCGCAGTACAGTCTGTGGGTGATTGTAAGGCATGGGCACACTGCCAATACAAGGGAGGCCAGAATCCAGCAAGCAGGAAGCACCGTGCTACCCATTGTGGGGTAGGCCCTACGGCAGCTACAAAGACAAAATAAAAATTTTCCTGCAAGGAACTATATTCTACTTGAAAGATATACTATGGACAGGGATAATGGCAGCATGTTATAGAGAGAAAAGAATGTAATTGGTTGTCAAAGGACCTGGGTTCAAGTCTCAAGGGGCTCTACCTCTTATTTGTTTTTTTTTTTCTGTTTGTTTGTTTGTTTGTTTTAATGAGGCAATCAGGGTTAAGTGATTTGCCCAAGGTCACACAGCTAGTAAGTGTCAAGTGTTTGGTCTGAGGCTGGATTTGAACTCAGGTCCTCCTGATTTCAGGGCCGGTGCTCTATCCACTGCGCCACCTAGCTGCCCCGGCTCTGCCTCTTATTAAGTGTATAATCTTAGGCACATCACTCAACATTTCTGCCCTGTTTCTCTGACTCTTAAGAGACAGGGTTAAATTAGACCTCTGAGGTCCTTTGTAATTTTATGTCTTTGAAACAAGGGTAAAAGTATAAGGAGACAAACAGGAAGAAAGTAGGGAAAGGAACAGCATGACTTAAACCAGTCAAGCATTTATGAAGCACCTATTATGTACCAGGCAGAGGCAGCATGGTATAGAGAGCTGGCCTCAGGCTCAGGAAGACCTGGGTTAAATTCCCACCTTTGACACATTGGTGGGTTGGTTGGGTGACCCTAGGGAAAGTCACTTAACCTCTAAATACCCTTTGGCTACTCTCTTGATACTGGAATTTGCAGAGAAAGTGCTTCTCTGCATTCCTAGAGGAAATTCCTTACCAGGCACTACCTATAAAGAAATCACAGGTTTGGTCCCAAAAATTTATTTAGATGCTGTGCTAAGCAGTAGAGATAAAGAGACAAGAATGAAATCATCCATGTCCTCAAGAGCTTCCATTCTATCGAAAAACACACATGGACACATAGAAGTAAATACACAATTCATACAAAGTTAATACAAGGAACTTTCAAGTGTTGGGGAGGCCCTGCCATCCTTAGAGGAAAACTGGAAAGGCCTCAGGTAGGAAGTCAGGCTTGAGCTGAGCTTTGAAGGAAGCTTGAAATTCTCAAAGGCAGAAGTGAGTAAGGAATGCATTCCAGAGATTGGCTACGTACAGCCTGAGGGAAAGCACAGGGAAGGGAGATGGAGTGTTGTGTAGTGAGCAGCAGTAAGTAAGCGACTTGGGCTTGAAGGGAAGAAATACAGAGTAAGTCTGGAAAGGTAGGCTCGAGCCAGACTATCAAGACTTTAAATGACAACCAGGAGTTTGTATTTTGTTCTAGAAGCAACAAAGAATCATGAGAATTTCATGATCCAAGGGAGTGATATGGTAAGACGTAGCTTAAAACTATCCCTTTGACCACATTGTTGGAGGAAGGCTTGGAGACTTGAGGTTAGGAGAACAATTAAGAGGCTGTTTCAGTAGACCAGGCCAGAAGCAATGAGGCCTAAAATAGAGTGATTTTGATGTGAATGGAAAGGATGTAGATGTGAGAAATGTTATGGAGATAAAATCAACAAGATTTAACAACTCATTAGATTATAGGCAGTAGTGTAAGGAACAGTGAAGAGTCAAGGATAGCTCCAAATTTGTGAAATATGATGGTGCCCTTGACAAAAACAGGAAAATTAGGAACAGGGGTGTGTTTTGGGGAAAAGATAATGAATTTTGTTTTGGATGTGTTGAATTTGAAATGCCTCTGGGACATTCAGTTCAAGTCATACTGTAGGCAATTGATGATAGAGGACTGGAGCTCGAAAGGAAGATTACTGCTGTATTTTTTTTTTTACTTTAGGAAGTAGTAAGTAGCAGATTCTGCTAAATAACTCATATTTCTATAGTGCCTTGAGATTTACAAAGTGCTTTCCTCATAATGATCCTGCAGGGTAAATGATGGAAAGGTTATTGTCTCTATTTTATAAATGAGGAAACAGACTTTAGGAGACCAGGATTATATAGCTATTAAGTGCTAGATTCAGGATTTAAACTCAGGTCTCCTGACTCTGAGCCCAGCACTCCTTGCACAATACCACATTGCCTCTCACTGGAAAGAAGGTGAAAGAATGGACATGGGAATAGACAAATTGCTAGTAGTATGTAACTGCTTTCATCTATGAACCTGGTGTTCTTGAAGCCCTTCGTGTGCTTCTGCTGGTAGTTATCAAGGCGTAAAGAATCTTAGCAGTGGAAGACATTTTTCTTGCTTTGTTTTGTTTTT
Source organism: Vombatus ursinus (assembly GCF_900497805.2). Lineage (NCBI taxonomy): Eukaryota > Metazoa > Chordata > Mammalia > Diprotodontia > Vombatidae > Vombatus > Vombatus ursinus. The sequence continues at coordinate 31,030,852 of NW_020954548.1, read as the reverse complement.
AATTTAAACATGTGGATAAAAATTACCCAAGGGGATAAATGCTTCAGTCAATGTATTATTTAAGGTCTAAGCTTTTCTGGATATTAACTCAATTTTACTTTTGATTTTGTCTTAGGAAAATAGCTCTGTCCAGAAGAAAGGGAAGAACACCAAAGCCACAGCCCAAGAGAAACCTCATGAAACATATCGAGTGCTCAAACGACGAAACTTGATTATAGAGGCTGTGGGCAACCTCCGATTAATCGAGAGCTTGTTCACGTAAGAGTGTCTGCTTTTGTTGTAGTAGTAGTAGTAGTAATAATAATAATAAACTATCACAACAAATCAAAATTATTTAGCCTTGTCTGAGACAAACTGGACTATCCTCTTTTACCTCAAACACAGTCCTTCCTCATCCCCAAAAAGAAATTACTAGATTGCAACTTAAAAGCTATGCCTGGGTCTTACTTAGTTTCTCTTGTCCACCAGAGTAAGTTGTGAAGTGTGTTGAAAATAACAGACCTGGAATTTCCTTTTTGTGATCATCCAGGCTTCAGAAGATGATCATGGACCAGGAAAAGCAAGAAGGAGTATCCACTAAATGTTGTAAGAAGTCCATCATTCGCTTAGTTCGGAAGCTATCTGAGGAAGGACTTTTGAGGTTATACCGAACCACAGTTATCCAAGACGGCATTAAAAAGAAGGTAATCTTAAAGACACTCTTACCTTTACAAAATAAAAAAAAAAATCTTCTCTCTCTGCTCCTTTTTTCCTCTCTCATCTCCTTTCCACCCTTCTCCTCTCTTTCCCTTTTTCCTTCTCTCTCTTTCCTCTTCCTTCTTTCCTATTCCATGTTCCATCTTTCTTTTTTGCTCTCTGTACTCTGTTTCCCACGCTTCTTTTCTTTTCTTCTCTGTAACTCCCCTTCCTCTTCTTCCCCATTGCCATGTTTAAACTCTTTCTCCATGACCGTCATCTTTTGTCATGTTATTTCGTCTAATTTAAGGAATAGAAATTGTCCCCTTTTTAAAGAGGAAACCGGACAAGGCATGGGGAAGTAATTAGCTTGTATCCTAAAGTGGTGCACAGAGGGGAATAATAAAAACAAACATTCCTTACAGTTGTGCAATGTTTTGTGGTTTATAAAGCACATAATAACTGTTGTTTGTGGTGTGTTGGATGATTTAGAGAGTAATTTTCATGATCTCCTTTGAGCTTGCATTATCCCTGTGGTAGGCAGTAGTCTCATTTTGCAGTTGAAGAAACTGAGGTTCATTGAAGTGAAGTCACTTGCCCCATGTCCTGCAGGTCATAAGTAGCAGAAACAAGAAGCAAACACAGATTTTCTAACTGAGTCCACCAGGCTGTTTCTCTGATAACTAGACCAAGTCTTCAGCCAGCCCTGAGGGCCCAAAGAAAAAGGAAGCTTATTGCAGCTCAGCAGGGCATTGCTTGGATAAATTAAATAACATTTAGAGGGTAAATTTTGGACTGAACATCAAAAAAAACAAAATCCAGGAGTGTCTGCAAGAAGTTATCCCAAAGGAAATGATGGAAGCAACTCATTTAGATACAGTACTGGGGTTGTCCAGTAAGAAACAATACATCTTTTTTTGTCTCGTAACTCATCTATTTGAGAAAATTTAAAGTTATAGTGCATTACCTTAAGAACTACAACTCGGGGCAGCTAGGTGGTACAGTGGATAGAGCACTGGCCCTGAATTCAGGAGGACCTGAGTTCAAATCCGGCCTCAGACCAAACACTTGACACTTACTAGCTGTGTGACCCTGGGCAAGTCACTTAACCCCAATTGCCTTTAAAAAAAAAACAACAAACTACAACTCAACCTTTTTGCACGTATCATATGTCACACATTTTATGGGGTATGAGTATGAAAGGTAGTGTTAACTCTGCACTGAGACCAAAGGAAATGGCACTGTAGGGATAGTCGTTTTGAATTTCCTTCATTTTTTTTGACCCACTTTTCAGTTTCTTTCTTGTCCTAACTGTGGCATCACCTTTTTTTTTTTTTTAAAAGCAGACAATTCTGTGTGCTTACAAGGTCAGTTCTTTGTGATGGTAGTAATAAATGATAGCTGACAAAAGCATTTTATGTCAGTTATTTTATTTGAGCCTCACAAGAGTGTTTTGAAATAAAGAGTTTAAGTGTTACTATCCTTATGCTACAGAAGAGAAAACAAGAGATGAAATGACTTTCCCAAGACCACCCAGCCACGTAAGTGTCAGAGCTAGGAACTGAATCCGGATCTTCCAATACCAGGTTGAAAGATCTCAAAAGTTACTAACCTTGAGAAAGATTTCCACTCCAGAGGCCCTTTTCCAGCTGTAAACCCAACCAGGGATGACTAGGGTAGAAAATAGCTCTTTTGTGTGTCCTCCAACAAAATCCAACTCTAATGTGTCATCATGGCATGGAGGGGACTCTGGATTCTCTACACAGAATCTGGAAGCTTCAGCAAAGTTTTGAGTGTATGACTGGATAGCTGTATTCCAACAACCAAACTCAGATGTCCTTGCAAGCTTGACTACCAGGTGATGTGTATTTTGGCCACCGCAGCTCATGGAGGGGGTCCACTAAGGTGGTGTGAACCTCAGTGATGCCAAGAACCACACTGATGAAATGACAGTATTAAAGTAGGATCCATGGAAGTAAGAGCCCAACTACAGTCCATTGGCAACAGTACCTTTTATTTCTATTCCATTTTTTATCAAAAGAGCTTCTGCATAGGTTAGTTCATATAGTCGACATCTCCATAGAACAGTTGAAGTCTAAAGTGACTGTGTTTTACAAATAGAGAATTTAAGTTCCCCCAAATCATAGAGCGAGTCACTCAAGTTTAGTGCCATACCCATTAGTCGATGAGCAATTACAAATGTAATTAAATGTAATTAAATTACAAACGTAATTAAATGAATTGAAAGTACAAGAAACAGCATATTATGCATCCTCAAAAATGAAAACAGGCCCGGGAGGACAGAATGTGAGTACAGGGTAGATGAAAGAAGAGGTGGCATGGATCAAGGAAGCCAGCCCTGCCCTTTACTAATGAGAGTAACTGTAATTAGTCTTCAAGATGTCTGCACAGTAGCTTTAGCCTTCATTTCAAAGCTGACACCAGGCTAGAAAAGTGCGATCAGTTTATTGTCTTGGGAAGGCTGCATAAGATGCACACAGCTCTGCACTGATGTGAACCTGATGCTTTTGCTCCTATACGTGTTTCCTAGGCTAGGCCATTAGATCTGAGGAAGTTTCCAAGACCTGCTCTATTATGAAAAGTAAAAGATCTCAAACCAATGGCAAAGAACTTTCAATCTGACTCTGAGCTTTCAGGATTGCCATTCTCTATCCATCTCTGGCTATACTTCTTAACATATTGAGAAAGGATGGAGAACCTCCTTTGTTCTCCATTTCACAATTAAAGAAATGAGTTACAGTAGTGTTTGTTCCATTAAACAGATATTAATATAAAAGATCAAAGCCCATTGGAGGAGGCTTTATGCATGGTGAAAAAAGACAGTGGTGTTAAAGAATGAGAGCACTGAATTTAGAGTCAGGGGACCTCTGTTGGAATATAGCCTCTGTTACCATGTAACTTGAGGAGAGTCGCATCTTCTGGGCCTTTGTTTCCTTATCTATAAAATAAGGGGGTTGGAGTACATAATTCCCATGGTACCTTCCATCTCTAAATAGTATTACTGAAGAAAGATTATTGAGCCACCATTATCTTTTTCAAACAAAGGCCATCCAGGGTCACTTAACTGGGAAATGATCAGATGACTGCTATGTAACCATCTGTGACATCACAGTCAATGACAGGCAGGCAGGCACCAGGAAGGAAACTAATGTCCTGGAATTTCATAGGAGTGGATTTGCAAGTGTTACTGCTTTATTTCAAAGACCTAATTCTTCTTCATAGCAGAATAGTCATTTATTTGCCTTAAAACAAATGTAAAGCTTCATGATTTTTTAATTTTCTGGCTGGAGTAACTACAAACTGAAATTATTTTAAAACAACTGTCATCTTGATATAGTTGTCTTAAAGAGATATCTTTTGGAAATAAATCTGAATATTATTTGAAAATAGATATCACTGTATTTAGTTGATAAGGAAAATTTGGGGAGCAAGTCATGCCTCTCCTCTTCCTCCTGTGTGCTCCTCTCTCCTCTCGTCCCCTGTCTTCTCCTCTTCTTTCCTCTCCTCCCATCCTCTGCCTTCCCCACACCTGCTTTTTTAGAAATTGTGGCTGTTTTCCATAGGTGGAGTTTGTGGTCCATCCTTCTGTGAACACCAATGACCCTCTTATGAAAAGTGCCATTGAACAAGTTCGTTTCCGGATCTCCAATTCAAGCACAGCGAACAGGCAAGTTGCAGACACCATGAAGGATTTGTGCCTCTCCTGATGCTTTTCCTTTCCCAGGCAATATTATATTAAGTTAAGCTATATTTATTAATTATGTACTGTGTACAGAGCACCTAATGATAGGTCCTGGGGAAAATGCAATATTCATATAAGAAAAGGTTTCTGCCCTCATGGAGCTTAATACCTAATAGAGAAATAAAGCATCATTGATAACTGTAATATATAAGGACATGAAGTACAAAGAAGTCTTATTCAGACTTTATGAGAGCAGATCAGTTCATTAACTTGGGTTGTTTTTTGTTTTGTTTTTGATTTTTGTTTTGGTGCCGTGGTCTAGCACTGTCCAGTTTCCAAGATTCTATAGAAAATAGAACCCTAAAGTTTCCTTTTCTCATTCTTTACTCAACAGGACAGTGGGAAGGGGAGGTGTTGTGAGGGGGTTAGAATGTCTTTCTTAGGAAGCTGGCTCGTTTTCATGTAAGCATATAAGTTCATAGCGTGTTAGGTTGTGAGCAGATCTGTTTGTTTTATGTTCTACACTTATTTTTCTTCAAAAGGCCAGGAGACACTAGTCCTTGAGTAAGCATCTGTATTTACCAAAGTTTGCCTAGAGCAGAGGCTCTTCACCTTCTTTGGGTCTTAGACCCCTTTGTCAGTCTGGGGAAGCCTGTGGACCCTTTCTCAGAATCTTGTTTGTAAATTCATAAAATAAAATACATAAGATTATAAAGGAAGCCAATGATGTTGAAATACAGTTATCAGATTTGAAAGGTTCCCAGAGCGCCAGCCTAGAGAACCTGTAAGTTATCCACTTGGCTTTCCTGATCCTCCTTCTGGTGTGAAGGATTTCTTTCAGCGCTTGGATAGACCTTGTCTTCTTTAGGGGCCTTTGACATCCTTCACCATGTTGTGTCTTTGCTCTGATTGCAGGGTTAAACCACCCCAGACTCCTGCTCCCCAGGAGGAGCTGGAGGAAGAAAATCAAGGAAAAGAGGAAGTTGGAGGATCAGGGGAATCTCACCCAGCAGCTTCTAAATCTGAAAGCAGTGGACGGATGAAGAAAACTGATGAGAAAATGGGCATAACACAGCTCAAAAATTACAACCCTGTTGTAGGTAAAAATGGCTTCAGTTCACCATTTGGGGCTTACTTCTTGATCATTTTGCCATGTCATTCACTATACATCTGAGCAGTGGACTGAAAGTCTAGGCCCAACTCTGAAATATACTGGCTATGTGACCCTTGGATGCTTCAATCTCTTTGAGCTTGTTTTTCTTCACTAGCCCAGGACTGTTAAGACTCTGCCCTTCCACCTCAAAGAACAGTTCTATGAGATGATTGATTTGAAAACTATGAAATATTAAATAAATATAAATGAGGATCATTATTCTTACTTTCAGTTACTAAGGACCCATAACAAATGACTTTTTTATTTCAAGGGCCCATCTCATTAGTATTTTCAGCTCAACAAGGGAGGGAGAAATGCATTGAGGCATGCATGCATGCATGCGCTCCAACAAAAGAAGTGATGAATCTACGTCTCTATTATATTCTTCTGGGAAGGTGGTAGCACTCCTACTTTCAGGGATTAGGGTGAAATGATCTCATGATTGATCTCCGCCTCTTCCTGACCCAGTATCGTGCCCACTACTTGCTCACCTGTCATCTGCCCTTGGTGTAGATGAAAGAAGAATAAAATAGTCCAGGTCTTGAGGTGACAATTTCAATGCCTTTGGGCTTTGCATAATCTTCATAAACTGTTTCTGGCTTGTACATTATATTCTTTGCAATATAATAGGAGGAAGAATTTGCAAATATAAATAAAATATTCAATATTATACTGTTGCAGAAAGAACAATAGACTAGGAATCCAGAGATTGAGGCTGTCATCCTACTTCTGCCCCTTATGATCTGTGTAACCTTGGGCACATAAATCCCTGTCCCCTACCCTGCACCTCCCAGGCCTCTGTTTCCATAGAAGAATAAAAGTCTTGGATTAGATGTCCTTTAAAATCCTTTCCAGTCTAAATGTTGAAAGTGCCATAGTTAACCTGGATATAGGAGGAGTTGAGTTGCATGAAGTCTTCATCATTCTTTCTCTTTATTTTCAGTTCCAGGACTTGGACGTTCCCTAGGATTTCTCCCTAAAATGCCTCGATTACGGATGGTCCATATGTTTCTGTGGTATTTGATTTATGGACATCCTTTAAATGAGATATTTGAGAGGGCTGGTCAAGATGGTGAAAGAAAGGTCAACAGTCAAGAGCCGAGTTCTGACCACAACAGAGTATGTATCCAGGTCCCTGGAGGAGGAGATTCGGAGGCTGAAGTAGAGCTAGCTACTGAAACAGGTAAGACCCTGCCACTCCTGTGGACAGAAGCTATACAAGTAACATAATCCTTAATAATTTGAAAACCATAGTATTTATTATACTTTGGTTAGCATACAGAAAACATTTGATTTCATCCATATTTCAGTTATCTGAATAAGGGGTCTGAAAACCAGCAACATTTCTATTTTGATTCCGATGTTTATTTGATTTTAGCCAAACTCTCTCCTCTATTTATTTTGGTAGTTGCCAAATCAGTGATGATTTGCCTTGTTAAAGGGAGTTTCCTTACTGGTAGCTCTCTACACAAATAAAATCGTAAATCCAGTTTAACAGAAGTTATTTGGATTCTTCGTGAAATGCTTCTTGCTGGATTTGTGTGTGAAACCATTGGATCTATTGATATGAACATGATTCCTGAGAGAATTTTCAAAAAGCTAGTTGATAACCAATGTTATGGGGACCTTTTATGGTCTTGTTCCACTTCTTGTTTGTACTGCAAGAATGCCATGCTGGAAGTTCTCCCTGCTCTAGTGGGTGTGTCTTCTGAAGTATGTAAATGTGCTCTGCTGCCTTTCTTGTCCTCAGTTCCATTGACCCCATTCCCTCCTGCTTTCTCCAAGGTCTTGCTCCAATAGCTATCACTTCTGTGGCATTTTCATCCTCACCTTTTCTGTCCATCTCTTTATTCGCCTCCAAACATACCCAAATCTCCCTAAATGCTAAAAAGCATTTTTTTGATCTTTCTGCCCCATACAACTACTATCTCATCTCTCCTCTCCCCTTCATTACCAGATTTCTTGAAAAAGTTGTCAACTGCTAGAAAGAAGGCACTGGGGTGGAGTTGGGGAGCTTGAGGATAGAGAAGATTTAGACTGGCCACTGTGTGGAGTAGAGTAGAGAGAAGTAAGTAAAGGGATTGCTTGCAACAGTGATGGCCCCATTAAAGTTAGATGACATGAATTTTTTCTCCAATAATTTCGTGACTTCCTCAGCACATGGCATCTCAGAAATAGGAGCAAGGAAGGCAGATAGAGAGGCCTAGGTTTAAGGAACTGAAGGAAGGAAAATGTGGAATAGGATGGAGCCTTGAGAGAAAGATATCAGGCTGAGCTGGATAGTGATGAGAGAGTACAAGGAGAGTTTACTAGGAAAAAGTAATTTTCATCTAGTATATGATGCTTCTGAATCACAGGGACTAGAAGGTCTGAGGTGGGAATTTGCAAGCCATTGGGGATATTGAATGGCAAATAGGGAGGAGAGAAGTAGGATAAATTGGCATCAAGGTTTCAGTGGTGTTTCTCCCAGCTACAGCCTCTCAGTTGATCACAGTGGAGAGGAGAAAGGTGGATGAGAGGCTTATGGCAGCAAGGAGGGTCCTGAGGTGAGGAGGTCTCTGCCAATGGTGTCTCTTTTGGAGCTCTCCCAGTTAACTTTGTGTCTGATTTGCCAAATGTAAGCAGGGAAGACTGGAACCAAGTGTAAGAACTTTGTTGTACCTCTTCCTGGCCTAGCGTGGGGCTCTGCACACTCTGCTCCTTAAATGTGTATAATATTGAATTGAATTGAGACCTATCTTCATAGCAAAGGCCAGGATGTTGGGTGGGGTGGGAATAAGATAGATTTGGAGGTCTCTCACCCAACCCTCAGTTTGCCCATTCTCTGTATGGTTTTGGAATATCTGTCTTTCAGCTTCCACGTTTTTAGAATAATGAAAACGACCATGCCCCTGCCTTCAGGCTGGACTGTAATCCATAGACATCAGCTGAAGACCTCTCTGTTCTTTGTGCAGTGCCTAGCATATTACCATGTTTTTTACTGATGGCAGTAATCTTTCTCTTTCATACTAAGATGTCCTATAACATTTCTGCAGTTACCGTTTGTGATGAAAATCAATACAATCGTTTCTTCTCTTTTTTTCAATAAGTAAGGCAACTGAGCCACCACCACTACCCCCCCCCAAAAAAAAAACCAAAGAAACCTTAATAATAGCCATGATTGTATAGAAGGTCATGGAAGAACCAAAATGTGAACTCTACAAATGTATGGGGTTCTCCTCCAGTTCATTAGCTAACCCACTGAGGCAAACTGTGTTCTGCTTGGCCTCTATGTGAAATAATTTATATGTGTTTGTTGTCTTCTGGTCGCATGTAATATAGTAATTTGCCCACCATCCTCTCTTCTGTAGGCACACTTCAAGTTGTATGCCTCACTTACTGACTCAAACACTTCTTTCTAGCTCAGTTCTTTCTTGATTCCCTGTTTTTGTTTGATTTTCATTCATTCGAGAGTCTCTCTCAGTGAAGACCTTCTTTCTATTTTTTATTCCTACTCTCCTATTCATTATTTGTACACTTTCACTTGAATTTCTTTCTCACGTGTCCTCCTCCTATGCCTTTTTCTACCTGATCTTTCAAGTGCAAGGTAACTGACTAAACTATATCTGATAGACAGAGTTGTCCTTAGCCTACTCTTCAAAATTAAAATAAACTTATATGCTCCCCTGCCCACCCACCCATGTTTTCCACCATGCAGTTGATACTTAGATTTGGAAATAAGCAAGTTTTTGTAAGAGATTATGTACATTGCCAAGATTTCTGAGAATCTAACCAAACCCAGGGGTCTGTTATTTAAAGCTTTTTACCATGGTAGGTGAGGTAGCCTTTCTTAGGACTAACTAAAATTCTCCTTCTAGTGTTTGTGGATGAAGCTTCTTGGATGCGTTACGTTCCCCCCATCCCAATACACAGAGACTTTGGATTTGGCTGGGCCCTTGTCAGTGATATCCTTCTCTGCTTGCCTCTGTCCATCTTCATTCAGATAGTCCAAGTCAGCTATAAGGTCAGTATGATCATTTCCTGTTTCTTCCTCTCCTCAGCTTCCAGACCTTGTTTGCTCACAAAGGTGGTATTTCCTGATCTCAGAACAGAGCAGGAGAACTTTGCACACATTCTTTCAGGAGACCAAAAAAGCATGGATTTAAAGGGGAAACCACCTTACTAACTGCCCTTTGGAAGAAAAACTGTATCCAGCATTGAAACATGCTTGTCTTTTTGCTTCCTCGTGGCTACCAAGTGACTGTGATTAGTAGGAGAAAATGATAATATGCAATGCTGAGAAGGATACACTTGGCATCAGGAGACCTGAATTCAGATCCTAGGTCTGGCATTGATTAACTTCCCTGTATCTCCATTTCCTCATCAGCAAAACGTAGATGATAATATTGGCAGGAAACCTAAACGTACTGTGTAATATGAGTTGTTATTTATTGAGTGTGGAGTTAATATTTCATTTTCCTATAGGTTCTTAGTGGGAGATAATGATTTACTCAGATAACAAAGTTCTGAACTTTGGTATTCCAAGATCCCATTAGGGAACAGTTCAGAGATGTGTGGATATTACAGTAGGCATAAGTTTATTACTCAAAACCTACCATTCCAGGCTGAGGCCTCCTGATCAAAGTCTATTCCTTTCTCCCTTCCTGTCACCCCATTCAGTAGAGTGCTACAGTGACAGGGGGAACCAGCCTAGTCCCCATATGCTATAGCCTACATGCTGTTTAGGTCATTTTGGTTGTAATTTCCTTCCAAATAAACCAACCCTGCCTGCTTTGTTCCTATCCTCCTTAATGTCTATTTGCTTTTCCAATCAAATAAAAAAATCATGAGATAACATTTGTAAAAAGCACTTAGCATGATGCCTGGCATATAGGAGGTGCTATTTAAATGCTTATTTTCTTTCCTTCACTGCTTTGAGTTAAGGAAATAATCCAAGATAATGAAATACCTAACTTTATGGGGTTCCTTCCTGAGAGTGTGACTCCATCTCACATACAAGTGTATACTTACCTTTATCTGTAAGCCCTGAGCTTTGCTCTTTTTTCAAAGCACCTAGCACCAGCAGTCAAGCAGGGCCGAAGAAAGCATAGTCATGGACCCTTTGGGTCTTTGTACATCTTCCTAATGTTGTTGAGGAGGGCCAGCACAGGTTAATAAATAAGGACATTCATTGGAGCAGAACATTTCCCAGCTTCTCTCATTTGCAAACCCAAGGCCAAGATACAGTTGTTAGTGTTCTTTTATGGTCCTTGCCATTCATTTTGTGCTTTAGAATCTGTACACCCTAAAAATGACCTTTATAGGTGGACAACCTGGAAGATTTTTTGAATGACCCCTTGAAGAAGCATACTTTGATTAGATTTCTTCCCAGGCCAATCCGACAGCAACTTCTGTATAAGAGGTAAGTTCATCAGCTTTCAACTGATTTTAACATTGGCAAGTACCTTTGCCAAGGTATCTTTTAAAGCAGTCTTGTAAGTAAACATACTCCCAGAAGGAGAAACAAATTATTCCAGCAAGGTAATGAAGACTGATAATTTTCATTTAATTTTCCTACCTTCTATAGAGAAAAGGGGGGAGGAAAGAGAAATGTTGCATGGATGTGAGGAGTGTAATTCTAGTGGTACAATATGACTGTAACTCAAGACACACAACTTCTTTTCCAGCCATTCAGTAACGTAGGAGACCCAAAGGGCATGGAAATAGCACATAACTAATGATAACTTGTTAGCCACTGGAATAAGAAATACCATTTAGGAAAGATGTGATCATAAAAAGAAACAGGCCAGTCATATCATCAGGGTAAGGGATACAGACAGACCATCTATGTACTCTCGGGTCAACAACAAAGTGTAAAAACCCCTAAAGAAGGCCTCCAATATGTTGGGGGAGAGCTCTGCTGGAGGATTTATGGAAAAAACATGTACAAGAATTTCACAGGATGAAAAGAAAAGCTGGATTTCAGTCTTCACCATTAGAGGAAATATCCATTTTGATGAGATCATAGATCCATTGAAGTATAAATATATATATAAAATATGACATATATGAAATGCTTAAACATTATAATATCAAGGCTATTTTCAAGTAAAAATTAACTGTTAATTGAAAGAAAAAATTATTTAGGGAAGAAGGTTCTATGTTAAATTACAAATGTTAATCAGTTTTCTTTCATATGAATTTATCCCCAAATCCCTAGTCCTCAGTAAATACTTTTCCCCCTAAACATTGATTTGATGATGATTTTTTCCCAGTGGTTCTGATTGCTAAATCAAAACCAGATTTTAAAATAATATATTCCATTTCCTTTGCTAGTTGGTAGGAATGGTGATTCTGGGTTTTATATGAGAAAAGGCCCAAGTTGAGGTGCCTGAGTTTCATTTAAAGGGACTTTTAGAGCAAGAAGTCCCTTTCTTGCTCCAGAAATAATAACCCTGAAATATAATTGGTGATGTTTGAGTGGTTGTCAGGATGCCCATCATTCTCATCCATCTCTTTTACAGGCGGTATATTTTTTCAGTAGTGGAGAATCTTCAGAGACTTTGCTATATGGGACTGCTGCAGTTTGGTCCCACAGAAAAATTTCAGGATAAAGATCAGGTAAAATCTTTAAAGCCCAGGTTGTGGTGGTGGTGGCAGTGGCAGTGGGTTGGCAGGAGCAGTGTGCCAGCAACCAAACTCACTGCTCACGTCTGTGCGCATACACAATTTTCTTATAGGTATTCATATTTTTAAAGAAGAATGCAGTGATAATCGATACCACCATCTGTGAACCACATTATAATCTGGCCCAAAGCAGCCGACCCTATGAAAGGCGCCTGTACATTCTGGACACGATGCAAGATGTGGAAAACTATTGGTTTGATTTACAGTGTGTCTGCCTCAATACTCCACTAGGTACAATTTCTTTGCCAGATCTCATTACTTTTCCTCCATTGTGTTGAACCTAAGAATGTTAGAGCTAGAAAGAAACCATCTCATCCAGCCCTTCATTTTACAGATTTGGGAGCCGAGACCTAACAACAGTGACTTGCCCAAAGTCACTTAGGCAGTTAAGCAGTACCAGAAGTAGAGTCCAAGTCTCCTTGACATGATCCAGCTCTCTTCCCACTATACTATCCTTTCTTGTGTTTATTCTTCCTTATTCCCTCTCCAGGAAAGTAGCTGGGCACCTTTATTCCTTTTGTGTTTAGAACCAGAACTAAAATCCTTTACCTCTTAGACCCATAAAAATAACTGTTCTAGAGCTGTTTTACTGTGTTCAAAGTCCTTTCCTTGCCTTGACCCTCTAAAGTAGGTAGTGCAAGGATTCTCCCCATTTTAGAGATGAGGAGAGACTGAGAGGGATGTTTAGAGTGGGCCATACAACTCATAAATGTCCTGCTGGAACTCAGACCCCCAATTTTTTGACTCTAGCATTAATATTCTTTTCACTACACCACATTGCCTCTTAAAGCAAGGAGTAGAACAGAAAGGGTAGCATTCCTCATATGTGTGTTTATCATTTCCCTATCTCCATTGACAGTGCCACCATCTTCTACTCACCCACATCCACAGCCTAGGAGTCTGGGGCTCTTCATTCTCCCTCACTCCCTACATCCAGTCAATTGACAAGTCTTGTCAATTCTACCTCCGAAACATACCCACATCCATACCCTTCTTTCCGCTCACATCACAACCACCCTAGTTGGTAGTTGCCATCACTCTTGCCTGGGCTATTGCAATAACCTCTTAATTGGTCCTTCTGCCTCAAGTTATTCCCCTTTTCGGGGCATCTTCTTCACATTTACCAAATTGATAGTCCTTTTAAAATGTTTGTTTGCTATTTTATTGGTGCCCTTTTTTATATCACTTTCACTTTCTGCTGACACTACTACTCTTCTACCCCATCCAATAGAACCAACCCTTGCAACAAGTAAGTGTAGTTAAAGCAAAACAAATCAACACAGTGGTCATCCTAATGGATATTCCTAAAGAACAGGTGGAACCATGTCATTTCCTGGCTCAAAAAGCTCTAGGACCTTGCAGTTGCCTCTAGGATAAAATACAAACTGCTGTTTGACCAACTACTACTGCATTTTATACCAGGATAAAAGTTTATGACCTGGCATATTCTTTATAGTTTCAGAATTTTCTTAGCAAAGATTGTCAGAAGATTTTCAACCATGTCAAGTGTCCATGTAACAGAACATTTGCTATAGTTCTAGAAAAAGAGTCAAAGGTGACTTCTAGGTTCTGAAACTATAAGAATGATAGCACCTTTAATAGAAATAGGGAAATAACACATACACCTATGAGTAATGCTTCTCTTTAATTTCTTTTATCCCAGAAATCTTAAAGACTTACTTTATTCATCAGCTTTTATTAAGTACCTACATACCATATATACAGCACTGTGCTAGACTGTAATCTATTTGTCTTATGGTTATGTTATGTTGTCAGTAACATCCTCAGATACTGTATTGTGGCATAGAGGTGACCCTCAGTTCTCAAAGTCTAGGCCAGCTGAACACAAGTTCCAGCAGCGTCTTCCAAATTGAAAAAAATTTCAAATATGAGCCCAGCTGTTACCTAAATACCTGCTCATGCAACTAGCTTTTGAGGTGTGTAAGGGCCCGTGATCTCCATTCACAGAGGTAGACAGGGACCCACACCGGTGAAATCACAGATCAGTGAAGACTCCTTTCCATCATTGCCTAGGAAATGTGGAATAACTTAGATCCCAGGAAGGAAAATTGTTTCAGCATCAAGTATAGGTTATTAAACACATAGCTAGCTCAGCACAACCAAGGGAGAAACAGGGAACCTTAGGTGCTAGCCAGCAATTGAAAGAACTAGCTACCTCAAAGGACTTCATAGCCTCCCTTGTCTCTTCCTCCTACCCCTGTCACTCCTCTTCTCCTTCCAGCCCTTCTGTCTTCTGTCTTGGTGCCTTGCTATCAGGGTTGTTCTCCAGAACAAGTGAGTACAGGTAGTTGTTTATTCCTTGTGGCCATTTCCCCCTCTTGGAGTGTTACTTGCGTAGTGTCCTCATTCATGTTGTTCCACTTAACCCTTTAACCATGAAATAAATCTGTGGTCTCTAAAGTAGAATAGCCTCCTCCCTCTCCTGGTATAAATGGTACTTTTCTGAATCTCTTTAGAATTCAGTTCTGCTGATTATAGATCTACCATTTGACCTTGGAGTCAAGAAGACCCAGGTTCAAATCTTGCCTCTTGTCACACACTGGTTTTGTGATAATTACTTAATGTTTCAATGTCCTAGGAAGCTCTTTAAGACTAGAAGTTAGAGATAGGTTGCCAGTCTACATTGCTAAAGAGAGTTTCCGGCCTGAGAACTCTGTGCACTTGGACTGCCCCCTCAATCACTTCCCCAAAAATGTTCATGCAGTTAAGGCTATTAGAAGATGTGCGTCTTCTACTTCGTTCTCCTTAATTTTATCCTAGCTGCATTCCATCACCATTCTTTCGTAATGGGAAGGGGATGTTTTCAGTGGTGCAGGAGTAATGCCGTGAGATTTATTTGGTTTCCTAGGAGTGGTTCGCTTCCCTCGTGTCAAGAAAAGCAGTGCTCAGGATCCGAACAGTGAGCCTGGCAGTATGGAGGCTGACATGGAGCAGGAGAACGCGATAGACAAGCACAATCTGGAGCGCAAGTGTGCAATGCTGGAGTACATTTCGTATGTTGGCCTTCTGATCATTCCCTCCTTTGTTGTGGACAGAGAATACATGTACCCAGAAGAATTTTGCAGATTTCTCCATAGGCCCAAACAGAGTGCGATGTGTCAGGGCACAAATGGCTTGGAGTTTAGTGAAAGAACCATAGTCTCGGAGTCAGAAGAGCCTGGGTTTGAGTCCTGTCTCAGATGTGGAACTCTTGGCAGGTCACTTAATCTGTCTTGCACAGATGAGTTTCCTCCTCTGTGAAACAGGAATAAGAATGCTTGCACTAGTGAATAATTAAGAGTGCTAGAGGGGACTGGGCCTGTTATTTCACTGCCATAGGGGACTCTGGGGAGAAAGCCCTCGTTACCAGTACAGTTCCACACCATCTCTCCAGCTTATGTATAGTTCAGAGCCCGGGGTCACACATCTAGCATAAGTCAGGGCAGACTTGAACTAGGGTCATCCTGGCCCCAAAGCTAGTTTCCTAACTTTATTTTAAAATTACACTGAAAGGAAAGGTCAGAGGAGAGCATAAGGAAGTTGAAAAGGATACAGCAAGCAGAGCCGAGGTGGATCTGCCATGTTAAACTTAACTGATACTTTTTTGAAAACCGAGGTGGATGCAGTAGAGATTCACATAGTCCTGTGCAGACATCTTTTTCTGTCCTTCATTTAAGGAAATGGTTATAATAACAAAAAGGAAGTTTTCGAAAAGAAATACCTGCGTTGCCCCTCTCACAGGATTGTTGTGAAGTCCTGTAGGAGTATGAGCTGCTCTCATGGTGAGCATTTAAAGGCACTGTGGCTTCTCTCATAATAATGGGGTTGTTCACGTGGCACTTAAGGTTTACAAAGTACTTCCCTCTAAAATTCTCTGTCTGGGAGGTTATACAAATATTCTTGTCCCTGTTTTACAGATGAGAGCGTTAAAGCCCAGGGAGATGGAGAGTGGCTGGCCCACTCTCCCAGTAGCAGAACACAGATATGTACATGGGCCTTTCCATTATGCCCAGACCCCCGTCCTTGTTATGTAGCATAGTGTACTTAATGTTTCAGTGTCCTAGGAAGCTTTTTCTCTGCTCTGGCCTACTCCATAGCCCTGGAAATCATAGGACTTAGAGCTTGAAAAGACCAGCTCCCTACTTTTTCAGATTGCAGTCCAGAGAAGAGAAGGGACTTGTTCAAGGCTACCAGGTGTGGTAAACAAGGAAAGCCAGGATTTAAACCCAATTCATTTAGCTACAAAAATCTAGTGTTGTTACTACTATACCACACTCAAAGTAGGCTATTCTTCCAACTTTCAATCAATAATTTGTGCATTATTGGCTGTGGGGGACATGATTTACCAACTTTGCTTGTCTCCCTCCACCTTATTATGCCCATGGATAGAAGCCTTTGAAAGGCAGAGTCCTTTTGAAAAGATAGCAAATTCAGGCTTGTACATACCAAGGTAGCCAGGGAGAACTCATTGCCTGCCTGCTTCCCTCTAGCAAGAAAGAAGACCAGGGAAGATGAGTGGAAAGGGAGAGGGTCTTAGCCAGGGCTTATGACTGGATATCATCTGCATGTTTGCCACACAGTGGGGCAACTGCAGAGTCAACCCCAGACTTTTTCCTACCGACCGGGGGTCATGTGGGTCTTTAGGTGTTGTTTGCAAGGAGAGGATTCCAATTCATAATGTTGTAGGTTGGGTTTGTACTCTCTCTTCTTCAGCATAGGACTATGCTAAGCTCAAGCCAAGTATCACTCATTGGGGTATATTAAACAAGGCACCACTCTGGAGAGTCACTACTTTCCCCTCATTGAGAATCAGTAGCAGCTAATACTGAGTTCCTTCTTTACACTTTACTGCCAACTCTGTTTGCCCTTGGACTATCACTTCCTATGCTGGAGTGCCCTAGACTTCGTATTACACTATTTTCTCTTCCTTTCCATGACAGAGCATAGCAACCCCTGGCTTGGATTACCTGTTTCATCCCTGGAAATGTTCCCATGGCCTCTTCCCACACCTAATAAAGCCAGAGGGACATATACACAATAGGAAGTCATCCGTAGGAAGATTTTGGTTATCCTCAAGGTTGGGTTAATTATCCTGTTATGAACCACATCCTGACTCAGACCCCTTAAAATTACATTTGTGCCAGATACAGAGAGGGTAAGGGTAGGAGTGTGTCTACATTTAGCCTCAACCTTCCCACAGCACTGCTAAAAGGCATTGAGAAGAACAAAGAAACTAAAGGCCTTCCCCCACCCCAGGGTGTAAGCGTCTGTAAATGTTAGTATTATTGATCTTTATGGCATTAGATGTGCCAAGAAACGTTACTGAGAGTTCAGTTTTCAGTGCAGGTTTCTCATCTAGTAAATGGGTCAGTATTTAAGTAGATACTTCATCAGGAAAGATGTGAGTTCAAAAAATGCCCCTTCTGTTTACAAGTTGTATGATCATGGGCAAGTCTGAAACTCTCTTAATTCATTTCACTTCTGTCCTTTGGCACTGGCCTTACTCCAAGGTCAGATAAGGTCTTCACGTGTGCAAAGCTCTTGGCAGAGCTTACATCCTTATGCTTCTCAGCTCTCACCATTCTTGTTATTGCCATTTTAGGGAGAGTCCTACTTTTATCTTTCTTGTAGTTTCCCCCTATTCTTTTAGTCCTGCAAAGGAGTACATTTCCGCCCTCACGCATCTTGCCAGTGGATTTTCATAACTACCATTTCCACTTGCCTGCCAGTTTGGGAGGAGGTAGAAAACTGAAGTTTCTACATTCCAGAACTAGCAAAGGAGTCAACATCATACTGGGTGTGAAATTCTCAGGAGACTGGGAAATTAACTGGGGCAAAAGTGTACACATGTGCTTTTTATTTATGTTGTATGTTAATACTCCTCTGAAGTCCCACCCCAGGGCCTCCTCACAGAGTGCAGTGGCCCTGGGTTCTTGGGGCTATATTAGAAGAGTGTAAATTCTGTCAAGTTCTCCCAGTCTGTAAAGGCCTGGTCATGGGGGTATGTCTGGGATTTGAGAAACAACTTAGTCAAATTGGACAGTCTCATTGTCAGGGTAGCCACAAGCAAGGTCATAATATTTTAAACCCAAGCAACTCTGGGCAGCTAGGAGGTATAGTGGATAGAGTGCTAGGCCTGGGATCAAGAGGACCTGAATTGAAATCCAGCCTCAGACACTTACTAGCTCTGTGACCCTGGGCAAGTCACTTAACCTCTGTTTGCCTCAGTTTCCTCAATTGTAAAATGGGGACCTTAAAGAAGGAAATGACAAACCATTCCAGTATCTTTCCAAGAAAACTGCATAAGAAATGGGGTCATCAAGAGTTGGACATGACCAAATGACTTAACAACAACCAGAACTCTCAAAGACTATCTTACTAAGTCATAGAGAAATTGCCATTCATCTCCATGGAGGGAATACCCACTCTGACCCGCTGTCAGGACCTTCAAGCATTCAAGCACTAAGAGCACATAGAGTTACCTAACCAATTTTGTGTCTGTTTTACCATGGAGGATCTCAGAGCCTTCATTTTTCCATTCTTCAGTGGGAGCCGTGAGGTGCTGGATGATGGTTCTATACCTGGTGATGGATTAGGGGCTGCAGGTCTGGATTCCAGCTTCTATGCACACTTAAAGCGTAATTGGATCTGGACTAGCTACATCATTAACAAGACTAGAAAGGTGAGTTCTTGAGCTGACTCAGTGTCATTGTAGTCAGTTATTGATGTTGTTATACAGTTCATATATGAAAGAGCATTTAGGGTCAAGGACCTGGCTTTGAATTCTGACTCCTCACCGCCTGTGTGCTTCCGGGCAGTTCACTAGCCCTCCTCAGGCTCCAGTTTTCTCATCTATGAACGGAGTTGGACGAGGTGACCTTTTAGGTCCCTTCCAGCTCCAAGCCCATGATCTTAAGATTGCAGTTACTGATAATTTACATACTTAGAACTTTTTGCCCTATGAAAATTTCTGTATAAGCAAAACTGGAGTTAAATCAGAAGCAAATGTTTAGTTCAGTGTGTCAGAAGATAGTGTCAGGTGAAATGCTCTTATCAGAGCATGGGTGTGATCTCTAGGGGGAAGGACCTTGAGAAAAGGTTGTCTTAAGGGAAGATACCGTCTCAAGCCTGGCAGACAGCTCATTCATAATTGGTTATTTTCCCAGTTGATAAGAAGACCTCACTCTCTACTTTGCCATTCCTGTCAGCCTGGAGAGACAGGGTTAGTAGAGCTCCCAGAATTCACTTTGAAAAGGAGATACAGACATAGGTCATCCCTCCATGTGTCCAAACCGACCTGTTGCTGCCCTCACAGAGCAACAGAAATCTGCACACTAATCAGGACTCGGATTTCCCTGATTCCCCCCCCCCCCCCCCGCCGGGGGTCTCTTCAGCACGTTTAGCCTGAGACCATTCCACCTTCTCACACAGGCTGATGATACACATTGGTGTAATTGACAGTGTCAAAATCATCAGCCTCTACCCGAACCTTTATTAAACACCTTGAGCATTATTGCTATCCCCTGTGGGTAGAGCTCACTGTAGGTGTGAACAGTCCTTATAATTGTCTTGTGTCTCTGAATGCTGCTGACAGAGCTGAAGGGAAAATTCAAGGTCATCTAGTTCAATTAAACATCTTTGTGGCCTATATGCCTGTTCTGTCCTTTTCCAGTTCTAGATTTTCTTTGGATTCTTCCCCTCTGGGGTAAAATTTCCAGGAAACAGCATAAAAAATATATCATTTTTGCAGAAACAAGTTAAAAGGTTTCAAAGAAGAGGCTCAAGGAAAACATTATATAAAGGATAATACACTAATGGGCACTGTAGCATGCATGAGAAAATTCTCTTCTCTAGACCAAGTTGCAGGCAGCTTTCCTCTGTTATTACTAAATTATTTTCTGGGCTTCGTTAAAGGCTGTTGTGAATGTTAGTGAATTTATTGCCTGAGATACCTGGGCATTTCTTGATGCTTACACATATTTGTCTTTTAGGAGAATACAGTTTCAGAAAATGGCCTTACAGTGAGGCTCCAGACGTTTTTATCCAAACGCTCTCTGCCACTAAGCGCTGCAAGTAAGTCTTACTCTGTGCTTCAGTGGTATCTTCAGTTCTTCCCAAATGTGGAACTAATGATACTTCAACAGCAAAAAGCTTTCCAGTTTAATTTGGAAAGAGTTAGGCGTGTTCAGAAGTTGTCTTGAAACTAATGTTTGTGGTAATGTTTCTCTTTTAATCATTTTTAGGTAATAGGATAAATATTTTGGGAGATGCAAAAGCCCCCTCAGAACTCCCTGCTGAGACAGAAGAGCAGTTTGAGATTGGCAAAGAAATGACACAAGACAGAAACGAGAGGGTGAGGGGTGGCAAAAGCCAGAAACGGAAAAGGCTCAAAAAGGACCCTGGGAAGAAGGTTAAGAAAAGGAAGAAAGGTGATTGGTCACTTGCAGTTTCATTTCCCTTTTCTGTTGCTACTCTAGTTTCTTGATTTCACTATATTACCTGTGAAAATTACATACCAAACAGGTCTTAAATCTGTTCTCTGCTGTTTTCTGTTCTCTCCCTTCATTTGAGATACTTAAGTTTTGTCATTGCCATTTCATTTTCCCAATCAGACTACCAGATGAGGAGGGATCCTTGCACTTTCATATACGTTTTCCCAGCTTTCTTTATATTTGTCTTTTAAAGAGTAGTCATTCTCTCAGTATGTCTAGTTTCCTGTCTTGATTCAAACCTCTGATTATGTTTCTTGCAAATTCTTATCTAAATATACACACCTTGCAAAAATTCTAATCTCTTTTCTGTTTTCTCTTTTCATCTCTGTACGTACACCAATTAAGTCAAAATTTAACATCATTTTCTATTTTGAAACTTCTTTCAAAGACCAGGCAGGGTAATTAAAACCTGCAGGGCAGGGTTCCACGACTCTTTCAGAATTGAATCAGGAACTCAATCGCATTGCTCTTTGGATTTGCATCTTAAGATTGCACATCAGATGTCTTTTACAGGGAAAAACAGTTTGAGATGAAAGGAGGCATATTTGATTTTTTTTAGATTGCTTTATTTCAAAGAAGTAGCCCAGATTTTTCCATAAAGATCTAGCTGGTGTGGCTATTTAAATTTTAAGAAAAATCTAGGTTTTTATTTGAAAATGAATCCAAAGATATCTTAAGTTTTTCATCCATATATTGTGGGGATAGGGAAGTCAGGAAACTGGATTCGTTTGACTGATATCCTTCAAAATGGAATTGCAACAGTTGAATTATTACCCTTTGGATAAACCATTGTGGAGGTGTTTGAGCAGGTTAATATAGGAGGGCCTATCAAGATCTAGATTTATAATTTATTAAGAAAGGTCAATATTATGGATTTGGATTGACATTTTCTTGCCCTACTTCTTTTTTCTTTTTTAAGAATAGTTGTAATTTGTAAAACAAAACAAAACAAAAAAATCTGGAAAATGAACTTTTGGAAACTGGTAATGCCAGGTAACATCCACCATCTGTAACTCAGAATCATCACCTGTAGCTTCCACCTACGGTCCAGACACTAAGGGGGGAGGAGGAGGGAGAGAGCCCTGTGCCCACCCAAAGCGATGGCTGTGAAATCTGCAGACAGTGAGGTTTTTTCAGCTGTAAAATGAGGGAGTTGGACAAGATCATCTCTGAGGTCCTTTTCGGTTGTAAAGCCTATCAAACTGTGAAATGTAAGCATGGTGTTTGTTAGAAGAAACTAAGTCAGCATATTTATTCCTCTGATGTTTAGGAGAAAAGTCAGAAGAAAAAAGCAAAAAAATGCGCTACCATGATGAGGCTGACCAGAGTGCTCTGCAGAGGATGACGCGTCTGCGCGTGACTTGGACCATGCAGGAAGACGGGCTGCTGATGCTTTGCCGAATTGCCAGTAATGTCCTAAACACAAAGGTATCAGTCAGCTGCTGCAGTCTTTCTTTGCCATGTCCATTTCATTCATTCATTTGACAAACATGTACGTGCCTCTTATCCAGGCACTCCTGAACATGCTTTTGCTCCCACCTTACCCTCCACCTGTAATGTGCCCCAGTATTGTATTTCTAGCTCATAGATTAGTTAAATGTTGTGTCTGGCCCTCTGGGGCTTCCCTCCACTGCACTGTCACTTGAGTTTTACAAATGTTCAACTCAGTCCAACCATTATTTGCTGAGCTCCAGTTCTGCGCAAACCCTGGGTAGGGAATACAAAACCCCAACAATTTATCCCAGTGATGTCTTTTGAATGTTTAGTTTTTAGATTTTCACTGAGAAATCAGATCTTCAGCAGGAAAACATCCTTTTAAAAATCTGGCATCTTTTGGTTTGTCTCATCCTTTGGAGCATTCACTGGAGCAGGAACTGTGCCGACCACTGTGAACCTGTGCAGCACAGTCTGAGGGCCTCTGCTCTGGCTCCAAGGCACTAAGGAGTAATAGTCTCCTTCTCATGTTCCTTCAGACATTCCCTAGACCCCCTACTTGTGCATAAAGAAGAACTGAGCCTTCCTGGGTCTCTCTCCTCCATTCTGTGTCTGGACCGCAGGATGTCTCCACCGGTTCTCTTGGGTACCCGGGCCACTTCACAGCAGCACAGTAACACAGAGTAATGCATGAGCTAGGCAGCAGTATCTCAAGGCCCTTCATCCTTCTGTTTCCCCTGTCCTGGGCACTCTTCAGATGAGATCCTCGGCACCCTTGCTGCGTGGACTGCCCCAGCTCACTGAGGTACTCCAGATGGGATCTCTCCGGAGCAGAGCACCCTAGAGTGCTCCCGTGCACAGTCCTCAGCACAGGCCTCAGCCTTTCCTAACATGCACCGACATCTCATCCGCTCTTGTGGTTCCACATCTCACTCTTGACGCATGGAGCTGACGCTGCTCCTAAAAGCTCCAGGTCTTTTCCACACAAGCTACTCATTAGCCATGCCTCCCCAACCTTGTACTTTAACTGATTTTTCTTTTATAAGCCAAGTGTAGGACTTGGTAGAATGGAAAAGATATTGAATCTGGGGTCACAGAGCCTAAGTTCCTATCACTGTCCTGCCCCTCACTGCCTCTTAGACGCATCACTTAACCTTTTGAGTCTGTGTTTCCTGTAAAATGAGAGGGTTAGGTTAGATAGCCCTTCAGAGGTCCCTTCCAGCTCTAAATCAGTATCCATAATCCTCAGGTCTGAGGTTCTGCTTTAATCTTTATATCCTCACCACTACCAGCAGTGGTACCTTGCATACATAGGTACTTGGTAAATGTTTTTTTAATAAACGAATTGGTGCTGCATCCAGTATGTTCCCAATTCTCCCTCCTTTACAGTGATGATATAAGGATAAGGAATGTATGATGCCCCATGAAACAGTTGTAAATAAACTCAAGTGCTAGTCATTGTAAAATGTGCTTTAAGGAAAGGCTCCATAAAGTATTTATCACTCTGTGTCACCAACACAGCTCTGTTACACAATTTCTCACAATAACCATATTAGAGAAGTGTAAAACAGAGTATCGTGGGAGGTTCAAGAAAGAAGGTCCTTCAAGCCTGCTATTGTGTCTGTGGGAGGGTGGGTGTAGGGTGAGGTAGAGGGGGCAAAAGGACAACCATGCAGGAGAAAGGAGGCTCCTGCCTACCTTGCACATTATTCCCCTTCCTTCAAATCTTTGACCTTCCAGCCAAACTGGCTTTCTTGCTGTTCCTTAACTCAGCATTCCATCTCCCACTTCTGGGCCTTTGCCTGGACTGTGGCCTGTGCATGCATGGCATTCACTTTCTTCTCTCCTCACTTCACAGAATCTTTGGCATACTTAAAGGTTGAACTCAGACACTATCTCCTATGGAAAGCCTTTCCAGAGGCCCCTAATTATTGGTGTTCTTTCCCTCCTCAATCTGTGTTGTATTCACTTATCTGTGTAAATGTTGTTATTCCATCCCTCTCCCTCCTTGTAAGCTCCTGGAGGATAAGGATTGTTCATTGTTTTGACTTTGTGTCCCCAGGTTCTAGAATAGTGCCTTCTGCATTTTGAATGCTTAATAAGTGCTGGTTAAATTATTGAACTGAAGGAGTTGGCATTTGAGGTGAGCTTTAAAAGATAGAGAGGAATTCAGGAAAATAAAGAGGAGAGTGTTCTAGGCAGAAGGAGCAACATGATCAAAGAAGTGGGATGATTGCATTTATATTTGTGGAACAAAAAGTAGTGTAGTTCTCCTGGAACATAAAATCCATGTATGGGAGTAATATGAATTAAGACTTGAGAGATAGGGTGACATCGTGTTAAAGGTGGGGGTTGATTACTAAACAAAGGAGTTTGACTTTTTCTTGAAGAAATCTTATTTTTCTATCTTCCATATTTGATCTAGGTGAAAGGCCCATTTGTTCCATGGCAAGTTGTCCGGGATATTTTGCATGCCACTTTTGAAGAGTCATTGGATAAAACATCCCATTCAGTTGGGCGAAGAGCTCGCTACATAGTCAAAAATCCACAAGCCTATCTGAACTATAAGTAAGCTATTTGTAAAGAAATATTTTTTACCTGGAGTTAAGGTGATTCTAATAATTCTTGCTCTCAGTATTAAAGTTTTCCACATAATAAACCTTAGATAGGACAGGTGTACTTATACTGTACACACCTAATTTTTGTTCTAGACCTGTGATTTCATTGAGATAGGGAATTCACACTTTGGAAAATCCCTCCACGGATGCAAACTGGCAAATTGTGTGTAAGTTATAGTCTTAGAGAGTTGCATGGGGTCTGATGGTTTAAATGACTTGCCTGTGGCTACACAGCTAATGAGTAGTAGGATTCCAACCCAGCATAAGGTCTGATGTACAGCAGGCTTCTCGATTGATGGACATGAATCAGGTTGACTCAAATCTGGGTCTTCCTGAAGATAGAGCCAGGCCTCTGTCTACTATGACATGCCTTTCTCCATTTTACAGATGAGGAAACTAAGGCTTCGAGAGGTTAACAGCTTGCCCAGTGAGTGGCAGACTTAGGAGATTAGCACAGTCTATTATTGCTTTTGCTACGAGACAGAATGTGGTTCGGTGGCAGTAACACTGACCTTTGAGTCAAAAGACCCAGGGTTTGACTCCTCCCACTTAGTAGCTGGGTGATCATGGGCTAATAGAACCATGCCGGCACCATTTGTCAACCCCTGCAAAGAAAGGATTCCTTTTCTCAGAGCAACCGCTCCAGGTGGCTTCTTGCCAATTCCCCCAGCCTTAGCCCACATTCTCCTCCCATCTTCCATATCTTTCCAGCACATCCCTTGGAGACTCAGGGGATAGACTTCTAAAAGCTCATTCCTACTTTTAAAATATCGGGAGAACACTGACTAGACAGCTGGAAATCCAGGTGCCGTCCTGAGTGAATTTAATCAAGTCATTTTGGCTTTCTTCTCGGAACTTGGTTCTAGAACTGGAGAATAAAGGCCAGCACTGCTTATTGGCACCCAAGTATCATCCGGGAAATGCCCTGAAAGCCCATTGAACTTTCTAAGTAAATCCATTATGCTGCTATAACCTTCTAAGGCAGCCCAAAACAAAAAGATTTAATTGGATGCCTTCAAAAACACTCAAAGCTCTCCCACCAGCCCAGTCATTCCTACAAAGCAATCAGATAACCCTCTTGAAAGAAAGAAAGCTCTTGATTCATGGTAAGAAATGGTGTGAACATTGGGCACCAATTCTTTTCCTATTTAGATAGTTCTCCGGTTCCTAAAACTGGTACTTTTAAGTTGGGAGCTTTGTGAAAAAGATAACACCCAAGAGATAAGCTGCACTGTGCCGTAGGGGAATCAACATCTCTGAGTCCAAGTCAGGAATTTGAGTCCTACCTCTGACACTTACTAGCTCTCTGACTGGCCTCAGTTTCTTCATTTGCAGAATACAGGAAATAATACTTGTGCTCCTCATCTCTTAGGGTAACCGTGAGGAAAGCACTTTGGAAACGTCAAAGAACTATTATTAATGTATCTACTACCTTTCGTTCTTTCTTCTGGTGCAGTTGTTACAACCATAACTGAAGCACCCCTGAGTCAATTCTCTGGTATTTCAGAACATGAGGGACCTTAAAATACACAAAATCATTTTATTTATCTTCTCCTGATGCAGAGTTTGCCTTGCAGAGGTGTACCAAGATAAAGCTCTCGTGGAGGATTTTGTAAATCGAAAACAGAACTATCAAGACCCTGAGGTAAGAATGGTGTCATTGCTATGAGGCCTTAAAACCAAGAACAGTGCGACTTCTGGCCCACAAAAGAAGTCTCTTATTTATTTGGTACCGAGTACCAGTGCTGGACTTTGACTGGCAAACATGGGATTTTTCATGACCATTTGGAAAATCTACTTCCCAGTTCCTTGAGTTTGAACTTTACTCAACTGGCTCCCATAGTCACTTTTTAAATGAGGTTAGAAGTTTGAATGCTCCTATGCCTCAGGCCTGCATTGAAAAGGAAATGGAGCAACTCTTCAGAGATCGTATCCAGGTTATTTGCTAACTGTCAGACATCTCTGGAGAGCTAAAGAAGAAGGTACAAAGTTTGCTTTCTGAGAACGCCTGCAATTCTATAAGGACCCCAGTGCTTCAGGTGCGCAGAACCGTATAAGGATGGAAGGACACCAAGTGGCAGTGGGTCTCTTAGATTGAAGACGAGGAAATTGGGGACAGGCAGCTGACAAGTTAGGTAGATGTATATTTCTTCCCAGTTCAGCTCCTTTGCTTTTCCCATTGTGGTGTTAGAAAAAGAGCTTAGAGTTGGCAGCTGACAAGGTCAGTTTTCTTAAACTGGCTGCTAAATGAACCGAGAGAGTACAAACTCCTCACATTTTTCACTCTCTGGACCTTCTCTTTCCCCTTATCATACTTTCTTTTGTACCATAGTTCTATGTGTACATGGCAGTTCCTCTCAGATAGATCATAAGCTCCTTAAGAGCAAGGTTTGTGTCACATCTGGCTTTATATTTTCCCCAGTGCTTGCAGCATGGTGCCTTGCATACAGTAGGCATTTAATAAATGCTTGTTGAAATGAACTGAACTCTACTGAATAAGATCAAACATAATGCTAACTGGGCATGAATTAATAAACAGAAAATGTTTGTTGACCCAATTTGGAGTCAGAAGATCAGAGTTTTTATCATCTCTGAAACTTATTATCTGGGCAACCCTGAACCAGACACTTTAGCTCTCCCAGCCTCAATTCTCAAATAAGGATACCAATACTTAGGCTACTAACCTCTCTGAGAGGTTAGAGAAAGAACTTTATTAAACCTTAAAGTACATTGGGCAGCTAGGTAGTACAATGAATAGAGTGCCAGGCCTGGAGTCAGGAAGACTCATTTTCCTGAGCTCAAAGCTGACCTCAGACATATTAGCTGTGTCGCCTTGGGCAAGTTACATAACCCTGTTTGCCTCAGTTTCCTCATCTGTGAAATGAACTGGAGAAGGAAATGGCAAACCACTCCAGTGTCTTCGCCAAAGAAAACCCCAAATGAAGTTATGAAGAGTCAGACGTTACTGAAAAACAACAAAAGTGCATAGAAACTTAAGCTGTTAATTTCCCCTTGGTGATACGATATTGCAGACTCTTGGAATCAGCAAAGCCAGAACTAGGCAGTCTTGTTCCTGGTGTACATTAAGGTGAAGGAGAGGGGGTCACTAGGCAGAGGTGTGACCCCAGTTGTCAGAGGAGTCTGACCTCTGTCCCTGAAGGAGGTGGGGAAAAGGTAGACCCTGGAAAAGGGACAAAGCCTCATACTTATTATAGTTCCCATACTTATACATGTAGACCCATACTTATTATAGTTCTCCGATAGAACACTTATTTTTCTTTTCTGTACGCACTAGAAAGGTACTGTCTCCTGGCCTCCCAGTTTTGAGAGTGTAGGAGGTGGCTAAATGAGGCCCACTTTAGGGACAGGCTGATGACATGCATTATGAGGTAACTGACTGGATGAGACTTAGTATAACCTTTTGGGAAGGGAAGGGAAGGGCTTTAATGTTTCATCCTCTTCTTTCAAAAGGTTTGTGCTGAAGAGTTTAAAGAATTTGTGGAGAGGCTTAAAGAGAAGTTCAGTTCTTCCCTGAGGAATCCTGACCTCGAAATCCCAGACACCCTGCAGGAGTTGTTTAGCAGGTACAGTACTTCCAGGACAGTTTGTGTGGTTCATGTTGTGAGAGAAGTGCAGTCAGCCTGAGGCTCCCACATGCTTCTCTCTTGGACGAGCTGTAGTATGAAAATCATGATGCTGTCTAATTGTACTTGGCTCCACATTTAATGGTTGCCTTGTGCCTCCCTATTCCCTTGGGCAACCAGCCCAGACTGGCTGCTCCACCCACTCTGCCTGAGTCCTGCAATACTTGTCTGCTTACATTAGGGCTTTAGGGGAAATTAACAGCCTTACAGCAGCCTCACTAGAGAAGGATGGGCTATTATTATTAGGTTCCTGGTTTGATTAGCTTTGCTTCCATTTCCATTCTTGTTGCATAGGAACCTATGACTAGAGTGTCCCCTGACACTTACTTGTGCTCCTGAGTAGTCCTCTACTTCCAAACTTTCACGTTGATGAAACCAGATTTCCCATGCTTGGCTCAAGTTTGAATGATTTCTCTGTTTTACATTTTCACTGAGAAAGTCCCTTCAGTTTGAGTTCTGAAGTCCCTTCCTTTAAACAGTTTCTGTTTATTAATTCAAGCCCAGTTAGTCATATGTTTGGCCCTAACTCCATAGAATCCATTTCATTTCAACAAGCATTTATTAAATAAATCCCTGCTATATGCAAGGCACTGTGCTGTGCACACTGGGAAAAATGCAAAGTCAGTGGTGGCATATACCATGATCTTAAGAAGCATGTGGTCTTCCCAAGGGGAATTACCAAACACACGAAGAACTATGGTACAGAAGAGTGTGATAAGGGGAAAGGAAGGTCCAGTGGAAAATGTGGGAAGTTAAGGTTCATCTAGTACCCAGCTTAAGAAGAGTCCTCGTTGTCAGCCTTCCAACACTGATGATAAGTGACTAGTGTTGCCCAATGTAACCTTGGAGAAATTATTTCTGGACCTCAGTTTCTTCTTCTGTAAAATGAAGAGATTGGATTAGATGCCTTTAAGGTTACTTCCAGCTCTATGATCCTGTGGCCCAAGTTTTCTGTTGTACTGGCAAAATTCCAGAAAATGACTTGCAGAGAATATGCAGAGTTATAACTTTATTTTTTCACTAAAGTATTCATAAAGTGAATTAAAATTAAGTCATGCGATGACATTTTTAAAAAGAATTTTACAGTATCTTTTACTTGGAGACCTAAACCAGCCTAAACGTATCAAATTCGATGTCAAAGTAATGTTAATTCATTAGACTTCTCGGTGTGGCTCTAGACATCTGGGCTAGTCCTGGAGACTGGGGGTGAGGTTGGAGGGGAGGGTGTAGGGAGAAGTGGTGTAACTAGAAGATAGTTATTAGAGCCAAGGTGAAGACCAATATAAATAAGACCAGAATATCCCCAAGGAGTCAGACTAAGAAAAGCTGAGCTAGACCAGTGAAGCTGTTTGGAATGTTGTTTATGTGAAAAAGCCAAGAGTGGATTACTCAGATGACCACGCAGGGCCCCCGGGCTATGGATTGTCTTTATAACCTGATTTATTCCTTGTATTATAGGATC
This sequence comes from Vombatus ursinus, assembly GCF_900497805.2. Classification (NCBI taxonomy): domain Eukaryota; kingdom Metazoa; phylum Chordata; class Mammalia; order Diprotodontia; family Vombatidae; genus Vombatus; species Vombatus ursinus. The sequence goes on along the minus strand of NW_020954548.1, from coordinate 31,001,005 downwards.
CACCTTGTTCTCTTTCATCTACAAAATTGTGTCTAATTCCCCTCCTCTTCCTTTGACTTTTAACATTCAGGTTTGGGGTTGGTGCAAAGGGTTTACAGATGACCATCAAGGGACGTTAGGTTAAGTATGTCCCCCTGATATTAATCAGACAGTTCAAAGCCTGCTTTCTGCGTTGAAGAGTTCCCTTTTCTATTTCTTCTTCAGGTATAGAGTTTTGGCAATCGGGGATGAAAAGGATCAAAGCAGAAAAGAAGATGAACTTAACAGGTGAGTGTGGGCAGATGTCACCCCTGTAGTCATTAGGCCACCCGTTGTTTTTCTTAGAATTGTCTGCTTGATGAGAGGCAGTGTGGAAAGAACTTTGAATTTGGAGTCAGTCAAAAGACCTGGGTTTGGGTCCTAATTCTGCCACTTCCTGGCTGTGTGACCTTGGGCAATTCACTTCATTTTCTGTGGCTTAGTTTCCCCATCTGTTAATGAAGGGGTTAAATGAGATAATCTCATAAGGTCCCATCCAGCTCTAAATCCTACAATCCTAGGAAGATCTTTGCCTTTTTACCTTGGAAATGAAAATGGCCCACAAAACTTCTGTTGCCAAAAGTTCAAACCTATTAAACAAACAAAAGAAGACATCTTTCCTCCTCCCTATATTCTCATTCCCCAACTTCCAGCTTCTGGTCCTGGAGTCAGGAGATCCTGAAAGTCAGGCAGAACAGGTATGTCGTGGAAAGCATGTGCTCTTCACTTCTCTGCATTAGAGTGTGGGTTAGGAAACACAGGTTTTTGAGCTTCCTTCCAGCGCTCAAGTTCCCTGATTTTGTAACTGTGGTAGGTCTCCATTATCAAGGTGGGCTAAAAAAAAAGAAACCTCTTAGAGTTATTATCACATGATTTCTCCGTAGGAAAACTGCATTATGTCTACTTTTCTTTAAGTTCTAAAAACTAATATCAATTTTATATTTTAAATTATATGCCTTATGAAAAATCAGTTCTCTCTAGAGTAAAAGCTATTTTAAATTATTATATTATATTTATATTATATTATATTTATATTTATATTATATTATATTTAAATTATTATAAATTATAATCACTATATTAGTTGATTTGAGGTGTCTGATAAGGCAACATTATCTTCTGACTTGCCCCAATTGACAGTTTCAAAACATTTCTGTCTGCCAAAGACAACCAGCTAAGGAGATTCAATGCCAGGAAGTATTTTTTCTGCTTTGAATGTCTGTTATTTTATAAGATTGCTGATTCTTTTGTATCAGTATTGAATTCAGAGTGTCTCCATGGTTTGACGTTCTTGTGACCTGCCTATTCTGTTTCAGTGTGGATGATATTCACTTTCTGGTGCTGCAAAACCTAATCCAGAGCACTTTGGCCCTCTCAGATAATCAGATGAAGTTATGTCAGTCATTTCAGGTAGGTGTCAGATTGGTGTTTCCTCCTTAAGCATGGCATTTGCTGATGATTCCAGATGTTGCAGAGGAGGCTGCCATTTACATGCGTCATGTCTTTACCACTCTCTAGCCCATGGAATCTGAGAGGAGTCAGGGTCCATGCAAGCAGACAGTCTGCACTTCAGCAGAAAAAGGAATAGCAGCAACATTGAGAACAGGAAATTGGGCAAAAGGAGGAAGATGGGTGATGTCATTGAAGGAACAGTGAACATAGCCAGTTTGGGGAGTTCTTTTGTTCTTTTTTTACGTATGTTAGTGCCCAGAATTTTGCATGTTAGTGATTACTGCATGTTGAAAATATAATGTCCTGGGGACTTTAAGTCTTCTACTTTTCCAGAGAATTTAAAAACTCCTCATTTATCTTTTTGATACCCAAATGAAAAAGATAAGAGGAAGGGGAAATTAAAGTACATAAGTGTTTAATGGAACCTTGTACCACTAGTCCTAGCTTTTAAGAGATTTTACTACCTTCTTTTTTTAAAAAAAGTTAGTTATTATCTAAATAGAGAGCAACTTTCAGGGAAAGTGGAAGATTTAGAGAGGCCAGAGCTTCCAAATTCAATCCATTCTTTTATCCCAGGAGAGCCACAGTTCACCCCTTTGTCCTTGTGTAGATCCTTGCTCATTTTCTTGGAAATCAATACCCTTTCTTGCACCTGCCTTCTCTTCCCCTATTCCCCTGACACATAGCACAGTAGCATCTTCTCTCTTCTCCCATTTCATCTTGAAGCAGTTACCTGGAGATTTTCTAAGGGCTTTTTTGCAGATGGCATCATAGTGTAGTGGGAGGAAAAGTATTGAATTCAGACAGTCTGGGTTTAAATCCTTCCTTTATTGATTTCTCATCTATCAAAAGAGGGGCTTGGTCTGGATCCTTTTTAGAGTCCCTTCCAGCTCCAAATCCCCTTTGAACTATAGGGAAACAATAAAAATAATACATTTAAGGAGTTGCCACATTTTGAAAGTCATAGGATTTAAAGCTGAAAGGACCATAGGAATCTTCTGGTTTAACCCCCTTGTTTTACAGGTGAGGAAACTGAGACCTGGAGAAGCGAAGTAACTTGCCCAAGATTACACAGGTAGTAAGTTACAGAAGGATAATTCAGACCCAGGTCCTTTACTCCGTGCTGCAACCAAGTTATTTCTGGGATACCCTGGAACGTAAATCATCTCACCTCGCTCTTCTTTTGTTTCCTTGCCTCTCAGCTTCTTAAACTATTTATCCCAAAGGCTTGTCTTCCTGAGCCACCTCCTCTTTCTTCAAGCCCTACTTTCCACCTATTATAGTACTTCTTGTTAGTACTGTAGGTGGAGACAAAGGTAGCCCTAGGTGCTAATGTGGAGTGTTCAGGTGCATTCAGTTGAGTCCTCAGTTGAGATTCACTTACATCCCGAGGGAACTTCAGACTGGCTCTCTTTATCCTAATAGTAATCACCATGATAATAATATATATGGCTTTTCTTAGAGCAGCCCTTTGAGATAAATACAATGATTGATATGTGATCTCACCCATGTGGACGTTTCCACCAAATGGCCTGCGTCCACTTCTCTCTACTGACATCGTCTCTTCACAAGGATAGACACCAGCAGAGCACGCCAACTGTTGATCAGTTACCCCTTACTTCCGCTGCTTGAGTGGCCCACCTTTAATGGCTGCACCTCTCTGCTGGCATCTTTCACAAAATTCTCTTCTCTTGAGCCCTTCTTCACTGGTAACATGTCATAGCCTGTTCACATCCATCACTGCTTCTCAAGTGCCTTTGGGTTTGCCTTAGCTTTCTTTGTCTGTCTACAGTGTCTAAGATGTATAGCCTGATGTACTAGCTCTTGGGGTAGGGAGGGAACTTATTATATCTGTCTTCTAAATGAACTGAGGTGACCCCAGAGAGGTGGATCAATTTGCCTAAGATCACGTAGCTAGTAGGTAGTGGAGCAGAATTTCATTCCAGGCGTTCTGACCCCCAGTCTAATGCTTTGTCCCCCACATCATGCTTCCTCTTGTGCACAAGAAATCATCTCACATGACCCTCTGACGTGATTCACTTTGTGTTTGCTTTTAGCATTGAAGTTCAGTGCCTCTTTGTTTAATTTTATGCATACAAACTACTTTGATAAAGGGGAAGGATGAGGAATTTAATTTGGTGGGGGACGAGGTTATTTTTAAAACAAAAAATTTGTTTTATTGTCATTTAAAGCCAACACGTATATAGGAATAGTCTTAGTATCTTCAGGTATTAAAGGAGAAATATTCATTACTTTGGCCGCAAGGGGGAGCCCAGCAGAAACAGCAGGAAAAAAATATTTTGTGGTTGAGTTCCACAGCTCTGTTGTGGCTCATTCAAAGGGCATTCATTCAACAGATGTGTGTTAGTTACCTGCTGTTTGCAGAGCACTGTACTCGGTACTGAAGGAGGTGCAAAGTGGAGAAAAGACAGCTGTCCCTGCCCTCGTGGAATTTACTTTGGGAGGATAAAATGAGAAAGAAACAATAACCGTAAATCCCCACAAATTTAACTAAAATTCACTGTGAAATCCAGAAAGTAAAAGGTGTTTTGTTTTGGGGTAAGGACCATCAGAAGGATTGAGGGTAGAGGGTCATGGAAGAATTTCTTGGAGGAAGTAGAATTTTAATTGGATTTTAATAGAAAAATACTAGGGTATGAGCAGAGAAGTAACAGTCTGCTTCCATCTGAATTCTATCAACATGCCTGGGATCTCTGCAAATTCAAGTTTATTAGCTGCATGTGTTGTCTTTTTTGTGAGTAAATATACTTTCCTCCACATGTGAGATATTTCCTTAAATGCCATGGTGTGCTTTGGAGACCACACATTCCACCATTCCAAAGAGGTAGCAGTAAGCCATACTGTCTGAGGCAGCATGGTGTAATGAAAATAGCCCTGAACTGGGGATCAGGAAACCATTGTGGATTCCTGAGTTATTGTTTGCTCCCTGTCTGGTTTTGAACGACCTTCCCTTTTGAGGAGCTGGAGCAGCACTGTCCACAGAGTGGATCTTCGCCTTGTGGGGAGGAATCTAGATAGCCATCCATTCCAGTAGAGCAAGTATTTTAGTGCCTGCTATAGATAAGGCACTAGGGAAAACTAAGACATAGTGAAAACTAGGCCTTGGCCTCAATGAGCATGTGGTGTGAGGCCCTAAGTAGGATGGAAAGAAGAATATGGAGCCCATAAACCCATATAAGAATTCTAGGCATTTGACGGTTGCTAAGACCTATACAATGACGGTATTTTTGTAGACTAATCATCGGATGCCTCTTTTTGTCTTTAGAGGAGGGAAGCAGCCACCCAGAGTTGTAATATGTCATCCTTCCCTCCCCCATCAGCTCCATGCCCAAATCAAGCCTTTTCTACCTCCATAGTATCTCTTACATCCACTTCTGTCTACTGCTGCAGTCACCACCCTAAGTCAGACCTTCATCATCTCTAACCCCCACTGTGTACCAGTAGTCTCTTATAGGCCTGCCTGCCTCTAGTCTCCCTGCACACTAATCCATCCCACACACAAATTTATAGAGTCAAAGCACAGAGTTGACCATTTCAAGTCCCTGCTCCAAAACCTGTAGTAGTAGCAGACTGTTCTGGCATCTAAAGCTCTTCATAGAATTTTAGAAATGGAAGGGAAGTCGTCATCATTGTCGCCTTCTGATCCAAAATTGCTCTCTCCAAAGTTATCAGTGATCTCTTAGTTTCCAAATCCACATTGTCCTTGACCTCTCTGCAGTCTTTGACACCACTGATCACCCTCCTCCTTGATGCTCTCTTCTCTCTAGGTTTTTGGGACACCAGCCTCTCCTGATTTTCCACCTACCTATCTGCCCACTCCTGCTTTGTGTCCTTTGCTGGATCCTCATTCAGATCCTACCCTCCAATCACAGGTGTCCCTCAGAGTTCTGTCCTGGGTCCTCTTTTCTCCCTCTACATTTGGTGATCTCATCAACTCCCATGGATTTAATTACCATCTCTATGCTGATGATTCTCAGTTTACCTTTCCTGCCCCAGTCTCTCTACTGACCTTTAGTCTCTCATTTCCAACTGGCTTTCAGACATCTCAAACTAGATGTCCAGTACATATATTATTTTCAATATATCCAAAACTGAACTCAGTATCTTTCTTCCTAAACTCTCCCCCCACCTTCTCTATTACCGTAGATGACAACAACCATCCCCCTAGTCTCTCAGGAGTCATTCTCCTTACTGCCTCTCACCCCTATATCCAAGCTATTGCTAAGGTCTGTCGATTTCACCTCTGTGACATCTCAGATATACTCCCCCGTTACTCCTCTGACACTGCCACCACTCTGGTGCAAGACCCTTATCACCTCATGCCTGGAATACTGCATTAGTCTGCTGGTGGGTCTGCCAGCCTCACGTCTCTCCCCACTCCAGTGCACCCTCCATTCAGCCACTAAAGTGATTTTCCTAAAGCACAGGCAGGTCTGACCCTGTCACTGCACTATTCAGTAAACTCCAGTGACTCCCTATCACCTCCACATCAGATACAAAATGCTCTGTTGGCATTCAAAGCTCTCCATATCCTAGCTCTGTCCCATTTTTCCAGTCTTCTTAGACGTTGTTCCCTACCATGGACTCTTTGATCCAGTGACACTGATCTTCTGGTTGTTCCATGAATAAGACTGTTCATCTCTCAACTCCAGTCATTTTCTCAGGCTATCTCCTTGCCTGGAACACTCTCCCTCCAACCACTGACCTCCTGGCTTCCTTTAAGTTCCAGCTAAAATCCCATCTTCTTCAAGAAGCCTTCTCCAGTCCCTATTAATTCTAGTGCCTTCCCTCTATTAATCATTTCCTATTTATTCTGTATTACATAGCTTACTTTCTATATATTTGATTACATGTTGTCTCCCCTGTGAGATTGTGAGCTCCTTGAGGAAGTTCCTTTATCTTTGTATCCTCAGTGAGCACAGCATAGCTCATAGTAAGTGTTTAATAAATGTTAATTGATCCAACTTCCATATTTTTTAGAGGAAGTCACTGGGGCCCAAAAGGGTAAAGCAGTGAGCTCAAGGTCACATACCTTGTATGGGGCAGCTAAGTGGTCTTTCTTTCTGTTCCACCACAATGCCCCTCTTCCTTCCTGTACTGATAATTATGAAATCCCAAAACTAACTCTGTGTTATATGGAAATAAATGTCATTGCAGGTAATTCCTGGGAAACTGCTTGGAGGGCCCTTCATCACAATCAAAAGGTGGATTTTTCTTCTTGGAGCTCCTTCAGGCCCAGTTAAAGAGCCCATTAATGAATAGTTAAGGAGAGTATCCAAAAGCCATATGAATGTCCCTTTAGAATCTATTTTAGGACATGAAGGTCAGAGAAATGTTACTAGGGGAGATGAGGATAAAAATGGAGGTTTTTACACTCTCCCCAGTGGAGCTGTAATTTCTGCCATGTGTGTCTGTGGATGTTTTGCTATAATGCCTGTTTGTTTATGTTAGTAGTTTGTGACAACTAGAACTGTTAATACAATCTTAGGTTATGCTAGTGTCCAAAACAGGAGCATAGGGGTTCCCAGGGGGAGCGGAAAGGAAGGAGGTCATAGTCTGTTGGCTTTGCTGTGGTTAGATATCATTTGCAATGTAGGGTCCAGTTTTGGGGTACCACATTTTAAAAGTGAGATCAGGAAGCTAGACCATGACCAGAGGAGGATAGGTCAGATGATGAGAGGTCTGGAAACTATAAATATGAAGAAAAATTGGACTGAAGGAAAAGGATGAAGAGAAGTCTAATATTTAAAAAGCCTACCCATGAGAATATATTGACTCTGTTTTCTCCCAGAGGACAGAAATACAGAATCAATTAAGGAAAGTTGATAGGCAGCAGTTTTTGTCTCAATGTGAGAAAAAGTTTGTTAACAATTAACACTGTCTAAAATTGAAATGGCATGCCCTGGGATATAGTGAGTTCTTATTTATTTTTGTGGAAATCTCCTCCGCTAATGAACTCATTTTCTTTCCCCTAAAACCCACTCCTCTTCCAAACTTCCCTATTTCTGTCAATGAACCACCATCCTTCTAATCACCCAGGTTTTTTACATTGGTGTTATCCTTAACTCCTACTCTCCATCCTCACATATCCAGTCAGTTGCCAAATCTTGCCATTTCTCCCTCTGCCATCTCTCATATCTGTCTCCTCTCTGCCACCACACTAGTTTAAACCTTCATCACCTTTCACCTGGAATATTATCAGCTTATTGCTTATCCTGCTTACCCTGCCTCAAGTATTCACTCTTTTCAATACAGCCTACATAAACTAATTGTCAAAGTGATTTTCCTAAAGTGACAGTCTGATTATGTCACTCAATAAACTTTATTGGCTCCCTGTTTTAGGATCAAATACAAGCTCCTGCTTGGGTTGTAAAGCCAACAACCTAGCCCCAACCTACCTTTCCAACTTTGTATATTACTCTCTTTCCCTCACTCTGTGGTTCAGCTAGACTGGCTATCTTGATGTTCCTACTAGATCTTCCCCATATTTGGAATATACTCACCTCTCTCCTCACTTCTACCTCTTATATAATACCTTGTTTCCTTCAAAACCATGCTCAGACTCTGCTTTCTACCTAAAGCCTTCTGTGATTCCTTCATCTTCCACCAAATTTAACTTGTATTTATTTTGTATATGCTAATTTATGTACCTGTTATCTCCCCAATAGAATGTAAATTCCTTGAGGACAGGGTTTGTTTCATTTTTATCTTTTATTCCTAGCACCTATCACATTGTCTGACATGTAGTAGGTAGACATTTAGTAAATGGTGTTGGTTGGTTCTTGAAATAGAGGTTAGAGAATGCTGCAAATAGTATTCATTATTTGGTCATGAGTTAGACTAAGGAACTTTTCCAGCTCTGTCAGTGATTATATGACTGGATGAATTTTGTTACACACACACACACACACATCTTTGATGGCAACCAGATGTTAGGGGAAGTAGAATATAGGTAGTCTACAACTACACTTCCTATGGAGGAACCTGAAACCCAAAAGGTCTTTAATCAGAGGGCAAACCCCAACTTCTTTAATCATTACTCCAGGACTAAGGAATTATTTCCTCTGTTAGACTACAGTGTCAATCATAGGCTCTTGCTTTATGGAAAAGTTCATCCACCAGACTATTTAGCAAAAAGAGAAAGATCAAAATAGGATGGGTGAGTCTCAATCCAGCAATTTGTATCCCTGTAATTATACTTCCCAGAAATCCTGGCATCCCATAGCCTTGGGCCTCGTAGGAGCATTTATAAAACTTTGAAGTTGGGAAAGGATCTCAAGTCAGCTACTCCATAGGTGCCCATATGCAACCCACAACACTCCTGAGTCCTGAGCCAGTTTAAAATGTATTTGGAAGATATTCAGCAAAATGAGTAAAAATAAAATAAAAGATGAATTCATTGTGTTTTAATACTAAGTCTATATATGACTCTCAAGAATTTTTATGTATATATTAGTGGCCCCTGTTTCTATTTGAGCTTGACCTCATTGATCTAATCCATTCCCTACCTAATGCAGAAATCTTGTCTACAGAATCCCAGATACAAATGATTGTTTGGCTTTTGTTCAGAGACCTGCAGTGACAGAAAGTTTCCAGCAGCTATCCATTCCGTTGTTGGACAGTCCTAATTAATAGGAAGTTTTTTCTGTTGTCTTATAACTTTTAGCCATTGGTCCCAGTTCTGGCTTCTGAGTTCAAATGAAAAAAGTATAATCTGTCTTCCATATGACAGCCCTTCTAGTGTTTGAAAGCAATGGTCATGTCCCCACTAAGTCTTAACCTTCTCATATGTGTTAAATAACAGTGGTGAAAACAGCATATCTTTTCTCATGTTCTTCTAGGAAACATAAATGTATTGGAAGGGACAAGGTCTCCACGTCTTCCTCACTGTGACCTTAGGATAAGTCACTTAACCTCTGTGCCTGATTTATCTTCTGGATGTAGCATTCTCTTACCCTTTGTTCCTTCCATGCTCAGATGATTATCAAGTAAAAGCCAGAACAGAGCCTTATGCATGAGAAAGAATCAGTACATTTTTATGGATTGATTTATAGAGACAATAATGGGTTCTATCATCCTTTTAATTTTTCTTTCTCAAACTCTAACCCAGCTGGGCTTCCAGGTTCCATGATAAACTTCACCAGCAGTTGGATCCACAGCAGGACAGGCAGCTTGGTTGACTTTTGATACGTAAACAAATAGTGGGACGGCCAATCTCCCTCCATATCTCTGCATAGTATCCTTTAAGATCTGAGAGGGACCTCTCCTTTGAAAGACCTGTTAGGATCAAAATATCACTTTTCTGGAAATCAGAGGGAAGGAATGCTGATTGATAATACCTAATTTCTTTTGTCCAGAGTTAGTGACCTGTCCTTTCTCTTAAATCGCACGACCCTTTGGACTTTTGTCCCTGAAGATGAGCTCAGTGAGGTCTCCTCATTGTGTCTTTGGTCAGTGGAAAGGACTGATCTTGTGACCATTGTGGCATTGCCTCCACAATCCCATGCTTGTGCTTTGTTACAGACTTTCCGTCTCTACCGAGAGTACAAAGACCACATCCTTGTGAAGGCCTTTGTAGAGTGTCAGAAGAGAAGTCTTGTGAACCGCCGTCGTGTGAACCATACCCTGGGGCCCAAAAAAAGCCGTGCCCTGCCCTTCGTGCCCATGTCTTATCAGCTGTCACAGACCTACTATAGGTGAGTTCCTATGTGTCTATCAGAACTCAGGGGAGGGGGCTTAATATTTTATGTTTTTCCAATTACATGTAAAAACAATTTTTAATGTTCATTTTAAAAAATTTTTGAATTCCAAATTATCTCCCTCTTTCCCTGCCTGCTCCTTTAATGAGAAGGCAAGCAATTTGGTATAGGTTATGCATGTGCAGTCATACAAAACATTTCCATATTAATTATGTTGTGAAAGGAAACAGATTCCCCCCCCCCCCAAAAGAAAGAAAAATGAAAAGTTTTAAAAAGTATGCTTTGATCTTCATTCAGATTCCCATTAGTTCTTTCTTTGGAAGTGGATAGCATTTGTCATCATAAATCCATCAGAATTGTCTTAGATCATTGTATTGCTGAGAATAGCTAATTCTTTCACAGTTGATTATTGTACATTATTACTGTTACTGTGTGCAATGTTCTCCTGGTTCTGTTCACTTCACTTTGCATCAGTTCACGTAAATCTTTTCAGGTTTTTCTGAAAGCATCCTGCTCATCATTTCTTATAGTGCAATAGTGTTCCGTTACAATCATGCACCACAACTTTGTTCAGCCATTCCCCAGTTGTTGGGCATCTCCTCAAATTCTAATTCTTTGTCACCACAAAAAGAATTGCTATAAATATTTTTGTACATGTAGATTTTTGAGCAGATAAGGTATAAGTTTCATCATATCATTTGTTAAGTTCTTTAGAAGATGGAATGGAGGGAGGGGAGACTAGAAGCAAAGAGACCAGTTGGGAAACTATTGGTATAGTCCAGAGGTAATGAGTGCCTAAAAGGATAGGTGCTCTATGAATGAAGAAAACGAGTTATATGCAAGAGGTATTATAGAAGTAAAATTGATTAGAATTGACAACTGATTGGCTGTTGGGAATAAAAAGTAAGTATCAGTGAGGTTTGATCCTGTATGATTGGATGAGTAATGGTGCCCTCGGCAGAAATAGGGAAGTGTGAAGGTATAGGTTGGAAGATCATGAGCTCTGTTTTGGACACATTGCATTTGAGATGCCTATGAGACATTGAGGTAGACTTGGAGATACAAGATTAAAGTTCAGAATAGAGATTAGGACTGGATATATAGAGAGGTCCTGTGAGTACTGATGATAATTGAATCTATGGGGACAGATGAGATCACCCAGTGTAGAGAATTTGGAGAGAAGGAAGAAGAGGTCCCCAGACCAGAGCCTTGGGGGACGTCTACACTTAGGTTAAGGATGGGACATGGATGATTATCCAGCAAAGAAGACCAAGAAGATTATTCAGAAGGGGAAGGGGAAGAACTAGGAAAACACCGTATTGTGGAAGCCAAGGAGAGAAAATGTCAGGTAGGTTGAGGACTAAGAAAAGAGGTCATGGGTCACTTTGAAGAGAGCAATTTTAGTGAGTGGTGGGGTCCAAAACCAGATTGCACAGGGTTGAGAAGGGAGTGGGAAGAGAGGAAGGGGAAGCACCAAGTACAGACAGCTCTTTTAGTTTGACTTAGGAAAGGGGAAAGGCGAAGGATGATAACATGAGGAAATGGCAGGATCAAATGAGGATTTTTTTTTAAAGGAGTCCTAGGGATGTTTGTAGGCACCTGGGAAGGAGCCAGTAAACAAACATGAAAGAAGGAATGCTTGAGGAAGTAAATTCTCTGAAGAGATGGGACGGGATGAAAACAAAAGCAACAAGTAGAGGGGTCACCCTTGGCAAGAAGAACTACCTGATTCTCAGATACTGGAGCAGAGAGGGACAAGGCAGAGAGATTTTTAAAGTGTGGAATTAGGGAACAGCAGAGGGTTCATGCTGGATGGTCTTTTTTTCTCAATAAGATAGGAGGTGAGTCCCTCAACTAAGGGGCAATATGAGTAAGTGGAGTGGATAGTGTGGGAGGCTTGAGAAGAGGCTTAGAATGGCCAGTGTGAGGAATGCGAGTCAGGGAAGGATTAAAGGATTATCACATATAACCACGAAGGTTTAGCTGAGATTAAATAGCAAATTGAACTAGGGTTCAGTTCAATAATAATGTTTCATTAAGGCAACCAGAATCATAGGTTTAGAGCCAAAAGGATCCTTAGAAATGATCAACTCTCACCTATTCATTTTGTAGATGAGGAAAATAAGACAAGTGAAATGACTGCTCTCTCCAGAGTTACCAGTGATCTCTTAATTACCAAATCTAATGGCCTGATCTCAGCATTTTTTGACTTCTCTATAGCCTTTGATACACTATCTCTCACCATCTTTCTCCAATCAGCTGTTAAGTCCTATGGATTCTGCCTTTGCAATAATTCTTGTATAAGACCCTTCCTCTTCTCTTGACACTGCCTCCAACCTGGTACAGGCCCTCTTCACCTCACATAGGAACTATTGCAGCAACCTTCTGGTCCCCCTGCCTCAGCTCTCTTCCCGTTCCAGTTCATCTTTCACTCAGTATCAGATTGATTTACCTAAAGCACAGGTCTGACCACGTCACCCTTCCCCTGATTCAGTAAATTCCAGCGGCTCCTTGTCACCTCCAGGATAAAATATAAAATCCTGTTTGGCTTCATAACCTGACCCCTTCCTACCTTTCCAGTCTTCTTATCCATTACTCCAGTCCACATATTTTATGATCAAGTGATTCCACTCTCAGCTAAAATCCCACTTTCTTCAAGAAGGCTTTCCCAATCCCCCTTAATGTTAGTGCTTTCCCTCCTAATCTCTCTCTCTTTCTCTCTCTCTCTCTCTCTCTCTCTCTCTCTCTCT
>NW_020954548.1:30961831-30988009 GCF_900497805.2 Vombatus ursinus | reverse complement strand
TTTGTGTATTGTCTCTCCTGTTAGGCTGTGAATTCCCTGAACACAGGGACAGTTTTTACCTTTCTCTGTATCCTCAGGGCTTAGCACATATAGCTGGCATAGGTGCATAATAAATACTTGTTGACCTTTTGCCCAAAGTCACACAGATGTTAAGTAGCAGAGGCAGTACTCAAACCAGACTTGATTCCAAATCCTTGATTCATTTAATTTTCTTAAAATTGCTCTTTTAGAGAGGGACAAGGGCTTGAGTATGTATAAGAAATTTCAAAAGAAAGTCTTTCATCTCCATGTGAATTTGGGGTTTGTTTTCATTTAAACCAAATTGAATTTTTTTCCCTTTCAGCCCTACACTGAAGCTCTTCTCTTGCTTATTTCTTTTTTTTTTTTACCCCCAATGCTTAGGATTTTTACATGGCGATTCCCCAGTACAGTCTGCACAGAATCTTTCCAGTTCTTTGAGAAGGTCAAGGCTGTTGGCCAGGCAGACCAGCCAGACAGTTTCTCCTTCAAGGAACCAGAAGGTGCCATGACTGACATGGTGGCATTTTCACTAGATGGCCCTGGAGGCCACTGTGTGGCCATCCTCAGCCTTTTCTCTCTGGGCCTTCTTGCGGTGGATGTACGAATCCCTGAGCAGATCGTGGTGGTGGACAGCTCTATGGTCGAGAATGAAGTCATGAAGAGGTAAGGCCAGCGCCTGCCAGGTAGCTGGGACCTCAGGGCCTCCAGAGCACCTCCCCTGAGCCAGAGGAAATGTCATCAGCAGCGATGCTGTGGCTGTGGCACTGGTGGTTGTTATTCACCTTTCTGTAACCCTTCAAATTTCACAAAGTGCTTTTCTCACATTTTTCTTAGATAGAGGTACTAAGGCTGATTGGCCACATTTTAAAGTGAAAAAAACTAAAGCTCAAATCCTTTTTCCAGGGCCACATCACTACTAAGTGTTAGATCCAGGATTTGAACCCAGGTCTGCTGCTTCCCAGTCCAGTGCTGTTTCTATGACAACATGACTTCCCATAGAATGTAGGATGTGTTAGGGCCTGAAAAGGCCTTAAAGATCATCTGTCTAATATAACCCCCTCATTTTATAAATAAGGAAGCTGAGGACCTAAGAAAGGCCCTAGGTCATACCACAATCAGTGGCAGAGTCTTATTGAAAATTATGTTTACATGTTTTTATAAGTGTATTTATGAACAAAACTTTTAAAAGGGGGAAACAGAAATAGAGGATCAAAAGAGGGACCTGGGTGACAAAAAGGATTGACTAAAGTTAAATTCAAATGATAAAAATATTTAAATTTAAGAGACTTTCATTAAGTACCTACTGTTCATTTCCTCCAGTTAGGGACATATTATTTGCAAAGCAGTGTGCTAGGCACTGGGGGCAAGTACAAAAATTAAATAAGACACGATTTCTTCTTTTTTTTTTTTTTTTTAGGCAATTGGGGTTAAGTGACTTGCCCAGGGTCACACAGCTAGTAAGTGTCAAGTGTTTGGTCTGAGGCCGGATTTGAACTCAGGTCCTCCTGACTTCAGGGCCAGTGCTCTATCCACTGCGCCACTAGCTGCCCCCAAGACACGATTTCTGTCCTCATAGAACTTACTTTCTAATGAGGGATGTGTGTAGGTGTATCTGTATTACAGATTTGAACATGTGAAATTCTTAAGATCGATGCAAAGTGATTTTCAAGATAAAAGAAAGATCATTCCTAATTGGGAAAATCAGGGAAGGCTTTTTGGAGGAAGTAGCATTTGAGTGGGTCTTGAAGGGTACCACAGAATAGAGCACAGTGTGATCAGAGGCGGAGGTATAGGAAAGCCATGAATGTAGGGGACAGTAGGCAGTCTGGTCTAGAGAAGTAGCATGACATAAGGCTGGATGATTCCAGATTGGGACAGAGTTAAATGTCAAGCTAAGAAGCGTGGTCTTTATCCTCTAAGCAGTAAGGAACTATGGAATGATTTTTTAAAGCAAAACATGATACGTAATATGAACTGTGTGTTGGGAAGATGAATTTAGCAAATATGTGAAAGATTGGAGTTCGGGGAAGAGGTTAAACTATTACAGTAGTTCAAACAAAGGGTAATCAGGACTACTAGCTTGGACGTCCACTAGGCCATCAAAAATCTCAGTGTCACCAATAGCCTTTACCTTCAAGAAGTTCACATCCTAAAAGAGATAGAACAAATAGATAAGCCCTTCTCTTGTGGTTCATTTTGAGTGTTCTCTTGAAAAGAGGCAATTTATTTGGATAAATACAATTTTTTTTTCTCTTAGCTTGGCAAAGGATGGTAGCTTGGAAGATGATGATGAAGAGGAGGAAGAACTGGATGAGGGTGCTGCGGCCAAACGCAGGATTGAAGTGAAACCCCACCAGGCTTCCCACACCAACTACTTACTGATGCGGGGCTACTATGCCCCTGGTATTGTCAACACTAGGAATCTGAATCCCAATGACAACATTGTAGTGAATTCTTGCCAGATGAAAATGAAGCTACGGTGTACCCCACTACCCACACACCTCAACATCCCAGGTAAATGCTTCCTTCCCAGAAATTTGTGAAAACAGGCACGGCCAGTAGCTTGACACTATCATTCCTGGTCAGGCAGACTTCTTGCACAGAAAGTGCTGGTGCTGCAGACTCTGGGCCAGAAGCCAGGAGTCCTAGCTGGCAGGTCATAGAGTTGGCCAGCCAGACAAAGCAGTGTGTGGCCAGAGACATGAAGTGCTGTGGGAGTCACCTGTTGGCCTGCCCCAATTCATTCCTTGCCCAAGGTGCTTTTCTCCTGTGGGGAGAAATGACAGGTGATTTACAGGACTTTTTTACCCTTGTACCCTGAAACTCTCCTCAGACCTCAAGATTTCATTCTTTTGCCTTGAAAATCTCTTTGAAGGCCAGCTGTGATGCAGCACATGCAGTCAACACTTAATACCTGTTTGGACAGTGAATAAAATGTGAAGAGATCTAACTGAATCAAGAAAAATTGTTTTCTGAGGACTGCCTAATGGCACCAGACTCTTGTGAGGCTGGCTGTGAAGGCCCGTAAGACCGGATCAGGTCCCCACAAATCTTACAGGCTGGTTGGGAAGACAAGATGGAAACACGTGACCAACAGGGGGCTTTCAGATTTGTTAATGTTAATCATGGATGGCAGGGTAGTACATAGTCAATTGAGAAATGGATTGTACAGACAGTGATTACTGTAGGAGGTTGGAGGAGGGGGAAAGCACCACTACACACTGGGCTGGGCTGGGCTGGAAGGTTTTAAACAAAGGAAATGGAGATTAGTTGGATCTGAGAATTAAAGCATGCATAGGATTTGGATAGGCACAGATCAGAAGGGAGGACATTCCAGGAAAAGCAAGAAAAATTGTGAAGAAGGAAGATACAAGGATTATTCAGGAGCTGGTAAATAAATCAGTTTAGAGAAGAAGGTTTAGGAATCTTTCTGCCTTTTGTCTTGTAAGAGTTTGGAAAAATCTCTGATCCATAGGTTTGTTCTCTTTTCAGTGACGTCTGTAATGGACCAGATGACAGTTGGGGTCACCTGCCTCCCTGATGCTTTTACCAGGTTGATAAATACCCAGGAAAATTCCTACAGCGTAGATGAGCTTGTCGAACAACTGAAGAGTTATGGGTATAAGCCTGCAGATGTGTCCGCTGCTTTGGAGATACAGAACACCATTGCAGCTGCTTCCCATTTTGGGGTAGACAAGGTGGAGCTGAGCACCCAGTTCTCCAGCTTAGAGAAGACAGACTGTGAGCACACAAGGACCCTCTCAGAGTATATTCAGGTTAGTTGGCCATCAATTTTCATTTATCAGTTTTATTGTAAACTGGATACCGCCTATGTAGAAAGAATATAAATACAAAAGTTTTTGGAAATGTATTAACTAAATAATAACAGCCCACATTTTTGTAGCACTTTTCACTTTGCAAAATGCTTCCATCACAGCAGCTTGTGAAGGAGGTAGGTCAAGGGTGATTGACAGCCCCTCTGTTTCACAGATGAGCACAGGGCCAAGACCCGAAGATGGCAACTTGCTCACAATGTCTGAGGGTGGAGGGATTACCATTCAGTTACATCCTAAAGTGCAGGGAGCATTTGGACAAAGTTAGGATTTTTTCAAAGGACAAAGCTAGGGCCTTAAGAAGGGACTTATCTAGGACCTGCCTCTAGTTTCCCCAGATCCAGAGCCAAGGGCAGTCTTCAAAAGAATTGCTCGATAAGTGATCATTTTTACAAATAAAAATCATTCTTTCACATTGCTCCCTGGTACAGAGCCAAGGCTTCAGAAAGTCATAAGTCATAATCACGTGAGTCTCTGTTCTGTACACCACAACAATTTCGCGTCTAACGCGTTCTGGCCTGCTGACGCGGGTCAGTCACTTAACCTCTCGGTACCCTAGGCAGTTCCAGAAGATTGTTCTAGGCAAGTTGCAAGTCTGTTGTACAGGTGGACTCAGTGGTCCAGACCATTTTAAAAAATGGGTTTGGATCTTCCCCTGAATTAATCAGGGCTAGGCCTATTGCATATACTTTGAAGGAAAAAGAAATGTTTCCGTGACTACTGTTTATGCTTAGCATTAGAAAATATGAAACCATTTTGTTCTCGTATGATCTTATGATCATCTGCTCTCTCCTGCGTATCCTATGTATATAATCTTTTAAGGCCTCCAGAGACCCAGGAATCCAAACTTTTATTCCCAGCAAAAGATCTGAAATTCTCAGTGAACAGCTTAGATTAATTTCGTATGACCTGCTGTCACTACTGGCCCTGAAATTTGAAGTGGGAAATAGAGAGTGACTGGGTGGTGAACTTCCCCTGTCTTGAGTCATCCATCCATATTGAAGAACAGCCAAGACTGCAGGAAGCCTTTTTTCCCAGGTAGGATTCTAACTAGATGTGCACAGAATAACTTCCTCCAACCCCTTTGTTGTAAAGATGAGGAAACTGAGACTCAGAGAATTTAATTGCCCATGGTCAAACAGCTAACTCACTAGGAACAGCTGGGACTAGAACCTGATTTCCAACCCTTTCCTTCCCATTGCAGCCACCTCAGAGTAGCTAATGAGAGAACCAGGTACAAATACCCTAAGCCCCAGCCCACCTGTAGGGGCGGTGCCCACATGCTTCCTATGAGGCCCCATCATCTTTGCTACATATTTGAGAAGCATTGAACTATCGGGCGAGAAGCTAAAAAAGCAGATGCTGTCTGTGCCACCCACCAGCCACCTCTCCAGACTACATATATTGATAGGAATAGGATGCCACATTCTTCTCTAGCAATCCCAGTCTCTGACAACTAGTGACTTAAAAGTCCTCGTGATTTGATTGAACTTCCAGAGGTGATCACATTCTTTTTGCTGCCTCTAAATGGGTAAATAGACCGATTCCTGTTACAGTTTAAAACAAACGTGTATCCAGGACCTAAAGAACTCATGATGGCTGTCCCTCCCTGCTGGTCTGGTTTGAATGGAAGTGTATGTTTGTGGATCACTTTGTGTGAGTTATAAACAGCTGCTGGCTTCCCTCAGCCAGGGCAGAAATTCTCACTTCCTCAAGGGAGTCTCCATTTCCTCATGGTGGAGTCACTAAATTCTCAAAACAAATTTAAATTCATGTTCATTTTTAAAAATAAATATGCACCTTGAGGTGGAGGGCTAAGGAAACAGATGGGGAACAGGGTACTGGTGTGGGAAAATCAAACATGATAACTTTTTCAAAGTGGAGTCACCACCCTCCCTAGCCTGTGGCAAGCAGGCAGGACCAACCGAGAAGTGACAAGGTAGAGCTAACTCTAGGTATTGAAATGAAATGCCTTAGTTCTCTCTTTTCAAAGCAGGGGTGAAAAGGTATCCTTTAACGTTCCAGATACTGGTCTCCTTATGGCCTAGTCAACCCAACAAAGTTATGCTGCCCTATCTCCACATACCTCCACGGAGAGGGAGATACAGAACACAGTCAACAAATACTTATTAAGATGGGTCTTTCTGCTTTTCCTAGGACCTCTTGGCTCTGCACCAAGTATTGGAAGTTGGAGGCAACACTGCGCGTCTGGTGGCAATGATCTTTGCCCAGCCCTGGCTATTACACTCGGTGCGCTTGAAGAACAAGGAGGAAGAAACAGATGTACAAACAGAGGATCTTCACCACCCCGGCCAGAAGCCACAGCCGAGAACCCAGGAGGAGCTCTCCAAAGAGAAGAGCTCCCTTGAGGAAACTGAACTGGGTCCTCGGGAGGCCAAGAGGAAGGCACAGCACAGCAGCCACGTGGGCCCTGACCCCACCCACGAGGGTACAGAAGGCGATTTGGAAGGAATGAACGAGCCGCCCCCAAAGAAGGCTGTTCTGAAGGATGTACGCCTAGAGCATTGCCCCAATCCAGCTGAAGAGAAAGGGGCTCTTCCTGCAGATGAAGGAACAAGAACCCTGGAAACTCCAGCACCCAGAGCTGATTTAGAATCAAGTGGAAGTGACCCTCCCATTAGGGTATCAGGGGCTGAAGGCAATCAGGCAAATGGCAGTGACCTGGAAATCCCAAGCAAAGAGCAGCCTGGAAATCAGCCCCAGGTCTCTGAGGGCTATGAGGACCCAAAAGGTATGGCAGCAGCTTAAGCACTCTTTGAATTGACGTTAACACTGGATCATTCATTCTCCCCAGGTTATTAATTTACCACTGCAGGCCAGTTCTTAGCACTTGGGTTTAGGATGGGAGAAAATTCAGATTTTCTTGTTACTATGTCGCTTTATATTCAGCTCGAAAGTACTTTCATGTACTCACTTTTTTTTTGTTCTCACTTGAACAAAAAAAATAACTGAAGAGGAAACTGAGGCTCAGAAAAGTTAAGTGACTTGCCTAAGGTCATGGAGCTAATCTAATAAATGTCTGGGATAGGACTTCTTCTGACAACCTGTCCAGTGCTCCTTCCCCTATGACATACATAAAATCTTAGCAGTTTGGAAGGACCTTGGAGGGAATCTAATCCAAATTCTTACTTCACCTACTATATCTGCAGCCTCCCAGACAGGATCATCATCCAGGCTCTGCTTAAACAATTTCATTCAGTTTATCCTGTTCTTATGTGACTAGACCGCTGTGTGAGGCAGTTACCCTGAAATTCCAGAGATGGGAATTGACCTGGCCCATGCCTAGACCAGCTCATGGCTTCAGCGTGGGGTCTGGACTGTGCTGTCTTAGTTACCAGGACAGCACAGTGAGTAAGAACGGGAAGGATGAAGGGCATCATGGCCTTCATGAGGCTCCTCTGCTGCTCCCCTCACCACGTAGGCCTCCCTGCAGCTGGAGAGTCTGCTGACAGTGATAACGAAGGGAAGGCACTCTGGCCTTGCTGTCAGAAAGCTCGGCCTGGCACTTGTCTCAGCTCTGCCACTGACTCACTTCTCAGAGTAACTTAGCTAACCCTGCTGAGCCCATGGCCTTCTGTGTGAAATGGGGGCAGTACATGGACCGCCATCACCACCAGCAGCTCCGTGGGTGAATCTGAGGAGATAGCTATGAAATGGGAGCCGAGGCCCTGCAGAGGCCACAGCACAGCTTCAAAATACGCGATTTAGGAACTGACTCTTGAAGGTCAGAGAGAGTCTAGCCGGGTGTGATGTGTGCCAGCTTCCTATTCTCCTTCCTTGCTGTGCTTCAGGAGCTGCGCTGACTAGGCATATGACCCTGGGAGAGTCACATCCCCTCCCTTCCTGAGCCTTGATTTCCTCATCCGTAGAATGGGAGTACTTGTACTACCGCTGCCTCTCTGAGCTGTTGTGAAGCTCAAATGTGATGATTTGTGGAAAGGCCTTTATAAAGTATGATATAAATATCAGCTCTTATTGTTATTGTTACCTTTGGGGGAATATTCTTTTCACCTTAGGCCCACTTAATTTTTCCAGAAACCTTTACAGAAAGTATACTCTAGCGTCAGTTTTCCTTGCCCAAAAAAATCTTTCTTTCTTAGTGAAAAAGAGGGACTGGTTTCCATTTTTTTAAGAGTGTAGGATCTCAAAGCTCTCCTTCAATTGGAAGAAAACCCAATAGCATAACAAGTGACAGTTGAAGGACGCGTCTTCTGGCTCACTGAGTGCAGAGAACCTTCCCACCGAGAGAAAGCCCTGCTAGGATTCAGGGCCTTGGATTTCTGATGCCCTCCTGGGTTCTGTTCACAAGCAATTTACTGACTGCAGATGTTCTGTCTCCTAACAAGATGGTCAGCCCCAGGGTTAGCACCTCAAGAGTCCTCCTAAAAAGATAAAAGGCCTTCATGTGACTCAGGTGAAACAACAAATTTCTCCACAGCAAAGTAAACAAACTCTTTCTCCAAAACTTATAGGCTGGTAGAAAACTAAATGTTTCAGAAATGGCAAATGACAGATAGATAAAAAATAAAGTCTCATTAAAAATGCAAGCAGCTAGAGGTAGTTCTAACAAAGAATGGTGCAGTGGAAAGTACTTGTTAGAGGAATTGGGTAGAAGGAGGCAGTGATAGAGATGTCAATGGGAAGTTGCTTCTGGCTCATTTATTAAGAGTAGACAGGAAAAAGAGGTGAGTCTTACTCTGGGTTAACTTTATCTGAGTCTCCCAGATAATTAAGTTTGGATTGTGCTTAACTGTGCCCCCATACCTACTGGTATGACATTTTGACAGCCGTCAGTCACAAAGGCGAGCTCTGTCAAAGTGATTTTTGGCTTGTTTGTTTTTCCTTTCATCTGAAGGCTTCATCACGGTAGCTCATGTTTTTGTAGCACTTTAAAGTTTACAAAGTACTTTGCCCACAGCAAGCCTGTAAAGTAGGTGGTGGTGATACTATCATCCCTCCTATAAGGAAGGAGCTTGACGAACCTAACATTTTCTGAAAGTCAATGACTTGCCTGTGATGGGTTCCTAGGACATGTCAGGTGAGATTTAAACACACGTCTTCAGATTCTAAGTCCAGTGCTCTTCCCATAGTGCTATTTGGGGTTAAGATCATCTGGGAGACAGTATAGGTTCCCACTAGTTCCCACCTGTGAGATTTAGCCGCCTGGTATAGCGGAAGGAGCATTGGACCAATCAATCAATAGGTATTTATTAAACACCTACTGTGTGCTAGGCATACAAAGGTCTCTTTCAGTTCTTCAAACCCAGGTTCAGGTTAACGAAAGTGTTAATATAACAAAATTTAGTTATTAAGTAGCATGTTATGTTCAGAAAAATCCCAATCCTTATTATTATGTGTCTGTCTGAATCCAAAGTCACCCCTTCCCTAGAGGCCAACACCCATTGAGGCAGTGCCTCTTCCTACCACAACGTATTTGTTAAGTGTTATCGCCTATTTCTCCTTCCTCCATTTATAACCTTTTCTTCCTCTCCTGTCATGTTTGTTGGCCTAAGTATGTCTTCTTCATATAGTCAGTCTTTATAAACTTCATGGAAATATACTTAGGTCCATGTTCTTGGTAATGAGCACAAAGTCCGGTTTTCTACGATCCCTTAGCTGCAGACAGCTCCCAGATGCCAGCCATCCTGAACGCTGGTTCAAAAGGAATGATTCTTGTTCTTGTGAAAAGGTATATATGTAATGCTGTCTTTCTGTTGTTTTTCTAGCAGAAAATCTTGGAGCAGGCAGCCTCTCCCAAGCAAACCGGGAAAAGTAAGTAGGGTTAAATGATTGTGTTTTCACTTAGGTTTCATTGATGCCATTGGTATTTCAAACTAAGGTGTTCCGATATACTGTGCCTACCAACTTAGAACATTCCCTTATAACAAAAAAAAAGTAAACAAAACTGACTTATATCAAGACTAAGTCTGACAGCATGTATAGCCATTCCCCTCTGTTTTTCTGCTCATCCTCAGATGTTGACTCACCAGTGACATTAATGCCAGGTATAAGCACTAAATCCATCCTCTGTCTCTCCAACAGGGAATGTGAGAATGTCTGCTTCATTGGCAGGCCCTGGCGCATTGTGGATGGCAATCTAAATAAGCCAGTCTGTAAGGGGATGATGGAAGCTGTCCTCTACCACATCATGACCAAGCCTGGCATCCCCGAGAATACCCTGCTGCAGCACTACCAAGGAGTCCTGCAGCCCATTGCAGTGTTGGAAATTCTCCAGGTATGTACACAGGTTTAGAAAAAGATGCTTGTTCTCCAGAGCACAAGTGATAAAAGATGCAGTTTTAGTTCAGTTGTGCTTTGGAGAACAAGGAGACAGAGAGACAGAGAATTCTCTGACTTTAAATGGCCCCTTAGCAATCTGGGTTTCCCATCTTACAAGTAGGAGAATGGGGATAATTCAGTACAGACCATCTACTGTGCTGGGCAAAAAATTCCAAGTATATGTCTTTCTGACATGAACACAGACTTACTTCATAGGCTACTAAAACTGAGAAATCCAGGGATCATCTAGTCCAGTCAGTTAATGTGCAAGCATTTATTAAGAGCCTACTTTGGGCCAGGTACTATGCTGAGCCCTGGGGGCACAAAAAAAATAAAAGGGCCAAAAAAACAAAAACAAAGCAACCCCAAGTCAAAGAGCTCATAGTTTGTTGGAGGAGAAAATGCTCAAGTAGCTATGTACGTACAAGATATGTATCATGTAAATAAAATGTTATCTCAGAGGGAAGGTGCACGTAGTGGCAGGGACTGGGCTAGACCTTCCCCTGGCAGAAGGTGGAATGTGAGCTGATTCTGCTAAAGGAGGGCAGAGGACAGATGGGAGGCAAGACAGCATCCCAGGCACGGGAGCTTGTTTGACACGTGAAAGACCTGAGGCCCAGAGAGTTTGAATGGCTTCCCCAAAGCCACATATCCCCCACAAGTGGGGGACTTGTACTAGGACTTGAATTCTTAGCTCCAGGTTGGATACTTTTTTCTACTGTGCCGTGAACATCAAATTTATACATGAAAAAAGTTCTCTTTGCACAGCTACTCAGCTAACTTAAAAATAAAAGCAATCTATAAAGAAGCTGCGTGGTGACTAGCACTCAGTCCCAAATAGAGAGTCTGTGGGAATGTTTGGCCAAGAAGTTCACAGGATGAAAAGGCTGCACACTGATGTGTCTAAAAGACAAAAATTTTGAAGACTATCTTGGTTATTTTCTCAGGGTCTAGAAGCGCTTGGCTGTATCAGAAAATTCTTCCTAAAAAAACCACCTGGAGTCTCCCTCTTCTCCAAACCAGCAGTAGAAGAGGAGGTGATGGCCCCTGGCCTGAGTGAGAGGTCAACCGTGTTTTATGAGCCTACTATAGACTGTACGCTCCGCATGGGCCGCGTATTCCCACAAGAAGTGAACTGGAACAAATGGGTGCAGATGATCCATTTGTAAGAAGAGCTGTTTGCATTTACTTCTCTGAACATCACTGAATGAAAGGAGACAGTTTCTGGAGAGCTACGGGTGGATTTCCCAGCTGATGATTTACAATGGCTTTGGTGCTGAGTAATCTCTTCGCTCCCCTCCTCACTCCCAATTATGACCTTGTGTTTTCTGGGCTCTAGGATTGCCTCAGGCCAAGGATACCTCCTGCTATAAAGGAGCATAATCATGTCAACAGTGAGACACCCCCCACCCTCCATCGTGAGAAAAACTAGATTCAGTGTGCCCCATAGACATCAGTGGAATTGGCCTCAAGAAGTAGGCCCAGTGACCAAGATGGGGTCTGTAGCCAACAAGCTATACAGAAATGTCAGTTCTCTTTTATCCCTCGGGCCCCATCACAGGCTGCCTTTCCCCAGGCCACTCTCATGGTATATCTTTGTAGGAGCATCTAAATTAATTCTTTAGCCCACTGCCTTCTGGGGCACCAGAAGTGTCATGGACCTAATATAAACCCAGTCTAACACAGTCTGCCCAGACCATGCTTTGTTCAGCTGCCAATACCAGGTGCTGAATGAATTCCTCATTCACCTTCTTCTTCTGTCACATAGAGAAGGGAGAGATCCAGCTTTGGAAACTGGAGCTCAGACTGTAGCTTCTGAATTTCAGAGCTCTGAGGAATTTTACTGGGGAAAGTGGGCCTGACCGGGTGTCCAGAGAGCCCCAAAGAGCCTTATGGTTCACTTTTTCCATCAGGCTCACTTTGGTGCTTCTTATTTTAGCTAGACCCAATGCTTAATGCACTTAGCTGGTAAGAAGCAGCCCCAAATTTCAGTTGTGGAATTGGGCCTGGTGTTGAATGTAAATATGTGATACATATATGCTCCCTCCTGGTCATCCCATCCCTACAACCCACCTTTTTTATACCACTTGCATTGGTTTCTCAAATAGTCACTGCAATTGTGTGTTTTTTTTATTGTAAATGAAGTTGTTCTGATGTATAAAAGCTTCAGTTTCATTGAATTTGGGGGTATGGGGGTGTAGGAGTGCTAGATCTTCCTAATCCTCTTAGGTGGGTCACAGTTCCAGCTGCCATTTGGAAACAGTGCAGTCCCTACTATGTCAGGACGTATTCCCATCATGTTAATAGCTGGCACCTTACACAGTGCCATTAGTGTTCACAGTGTGTTTGTGTGCATTATCTCATTTGATGTTTGCAGTGATGCTGACTTAGATAGTGTTGGTATTGGTGTCCCCATCTTACAGACTTAAAATGAAGACTCAAAATGATTAAATGACTCATCCAGGATCACACAGCCAGCAAATGGTAAAGATTGGAAAAAACTGCACAGGTCTAGTCCAGCCAGTACTGGAATAGGAATCCTGTCCACAGTTAATCAGTCCACAAATATTTACTAAGCATCTACTAAGTGTTGCTGTGCTAGGGGCTGGAGATACAAATGCAGCGAATGAAACAATTCCTCCTCATACTTAGATGCAAACATTCCACAGTGGTCATTCAGCCTCCACTTGACCCCCAGTGATAGGGACAACATGAAACTCACCAACAGCAGTTCATTCTATTTTTGTATATCTCTGATTATTAAACAAATTTTTTCCTTCTATTGAAACAAAATCGACCTCCTCTGCAGTTTCTCCTTCTGTCTCCTGGGTCTTCTGGTACCAGAACCAGAAGACCACATTGAGACTCATCATGAGGGATAAGGGAGCGTAGGCCTGTGGCTTGGAGCTTTAGTCTACTTACTACCTAAGGACCTGTCTCAACACTGCAGGCTCAGGACAGTATAGCAGAATGGAATGTCCCTCTTGTTCCTTCTGTCTGGGCCAGAATCAAACCAAGGGGGTAAGGAACCTGTAAATAGGAGTGCAGGAGAAAACAGGGAGATGCTGACGTATCTAGATCTTACTGGCTTTTATTTGATGCCAGATTTTCATAGGTTAAAACGTGGAACTATTCCTTGACCCTAAGGTTCAGTAAATGAGAATGAGGAGGAGGAGGAGGAGGAAGAAGGACAGAGGGAAGGGGAGGTGCAGAGAGAAGGTGAGGGAGTGGAATAATAAATGCTTCAAAGTACCTGACATCCAACATTCCTCAATGGAAATAGGGATTTGAGTCATTCTACTTGGTCCCAGAAGGAGGAACGGTGAGTTGAGCTTAGAGAGAGGCAGATTGTAGCTCTGTGTAAGGGGAAGCTTCCTGACAGTTCAGTCAGTCCAAAAGGGAATAGGCCCCCTCGGGAGGCAGTGATTTCCCATCCCAGGAAGCCTTGTTTCAAGTGTATAACCATTTTCTGGGGAAATTGTAGAGGGGATTTCCTCTTTGCCATGAGTTCAACATGATGACATCTGAGGAGATCCAAGATTCTGAAATGATGTGGAATCTTTTAAAGCTAGGATAGGCCAGCATTGCAAATAGTTTTCTTAGGCCCACTAGGTTACAGGAATTCAAATTAGCCTACACAGGCATTTTACCCCCATGTACCCTCCCTTCTTATAACAGCCTTTTGGGGTGTTTTTTGGTCCTAGGCACAGTGACTTAACTTTTTGGGAATCTTGACCTTTCTCCCTCCATGTTAATGTATCTGGTTTCAATTTGTGCCTTACCTCCCTTAATTTCCCTCCTCCACCGCTGCAGAAAACTTGTCTGCCATGTATTTTTTTAATGAAAGTGAATTGATATTTTTTGAGAATTTAATGACTCGTGCTCTTTGGAGAACCATACCCCTCACATCCCCTATACTCCCCCTGCTTCCCGGAGAAATCCCAACCAGTAGATAAGGGAACTCCGGCAACTAGCTGTGTGGTTCAGAACAGGAAGGGAAATACAACTTCACAGGGGCTACAGGCTGCCCCTTTAATGGCCTGCTTTGATAAGAGATTGAAATAGCATCTGACCTCCATCAAAACCCATAGTTCAGATAGCCAGCAGGTGGCACAAAAAGCGGGCATTGCCAGCTAATTCTGTAGTTCACTGTTTCTGGAACCGGTGGGTAACCAGTACAATACAATAGCAGTGCAGCCACCCAGCCAAAGTCTAGTACTGACATTCTCTCCCATCTTGCCCTTCCTCTGAGGCAAGGTTCTCCCCACCCTCCTCAGGTTAAGATCTGTAATATCCAAAAGGACCTGAACTCTGAAGCTCTGAACACTTACATGTTCAATGGCATTGGCCTCTTCAGTAATAGGATGGGTGTGTTTAGTTCTTGTTTTGGTAGAAAGCAACACACATTTCAGAAGCTTCTGGAACAAGACAGTTATGTATGTCCATACTTTGCTCTGCCCTTCTCTTGTATCCCAGCTCTGCAGCAATCACAGGGATAGTAAGAACATCCCCCCATCTGTATATTGCTGTCCATCTACCTTGCAGTGGCACAGGGCAGAGTATACAACCTGTGGGGCCCCCTATTAACAATCCTCCTTACCACCTCATTCAGCCCTTTCAGTACTTTTGCAAGCACCAATACAACCATGACTGAGAACCTGCCTTAGTGAAGTAAAACTGGCATTCAAAAAGTGGTTATCCATACCTGCTGTATACCAGGAACTACTGAGGATACAAGTATAAAAGAGAACCCAGTTCCTGCCTGAAGGAGCATGGAGATTGTCCTAATCTAATTGGAGGGATATGCCAATGGTTTGTATCCATAGATAAATATAACCACAGGTAGGGGAGTTACAGGGGCGAAGGTGAGATCTAGATGGTACTCTGGGAAAATCTGGAGACGAAACACTGAGGTAGTAATAATAATGATTATCGTATTTATCCAGTGCTTTAAGGTTTACAAAGTGTTTCATATATGTTAACTCGTTAGATCCTTACACTCATGTGAGTAGGTGTTATAATTATTCCCATTTTACAGATAAGGAAATGGAAACACAGGTTAAGTGATTTGTCCCAGGGTCACACAGCCAGTAAGTAACTGAGTCAGGATTCAAACTGAGGTCTTCCTGATTCCAAACCCCGTACTCTTTTTTTTTTTTTTTTTGGTGGGGGGTGAGGTGCAGAATTTGGAAAGTAGCACCTGGACTTTTTGGTCTCTCCCATGTGTTCATATAGCCAGCCACTCTTTACCTCCATATTTAACTGAGGTGTAACGGGAAATGCATTCGACCAGGAATCGAAAGGACTTTGGTGCTATCTTTGGTTCTGCCACTAACTGTGAAGCTTTGAGCAAGGCTCTTTGGACTCAGTTTCCTCAACTTTAAAATGAGGGCTTAATGGGAAGACATTTGCAGAGGCCTTTCCTCACAACTGCTTCCTGAGGTATGGATGGTATGAGCACACTAAACAGTCATCCTTTGATAGTTGGCTCACTCTCTCCACCGTACCACAGCAGCCTGAGGATATTCTGTCATTTCAGGACCATAGTAACTAGCTCCTCAAGCAGTTGGAGTCATCTGGACAACTGCTCTCTCATGTCTCTTTTCCTGCCCTCAAGTCCACCCTGTCAGAGATTTAGAAGATAGTCTACCTGTAGCACACGTGGGCCATCTTCCCGTCCCAAAGAGGGAGGAGCTGTCTGCCACCCCACTCCCCACTTCTCCCTCCCCCTTAATCGTGTTACCAGGTGGCAGTTGTGAGTGGCTATCAATGAGTTAGTGTAGTGGTTGTCAAGTGTGTGGACCTCTTTGCTTGTTTCTTATTTGTTGCAGGTGCATTGGGAGCAGTGAGGCATTTCTGTCTTGGCAACCAGTTAAATTACTCTTGACTATAACCAGCTTTCTCAGCTTCTCTTGACATAGCCTTAGTCTTGTCGGTCTCCCTGAGATCAGATGGGTATGAAGGGGAAGTGGTTTTCCCGGTTGCTGTGGTAGCTGGAAATGATTGCAATGAGAGCTGGCTGGGTGGGGCTGGGCCCAGCTGGGTGTGCAGTTTGAAACTTGTGACCTATGAGGGTGTGGAAACCACAGCCTTCCTGGGCACTGAGCCCTGCCAACCCACCAAGACCTGAGTCTTTCTTGCAAGGGGGTAGGAGGTGAGGGGAGCCTTTTCTGCAAAAGTATGAAGGTGTGGGATGTTAAGGAGAGAGGTTTGGCATAGGCCCAACTCTAGACTGTAGGTCAGGGGTACTTAACCTAGTAACCCACAGATCCCTTTCAGAGGTCCAACTTGGATGGGGGAAAAATTACATCTTTATTTTAACTAACTTTTAACTGACATGTAACATTTCCTTCTATAGAAAATGTAGGCAATAAATGGGGTGGGGGGGGCAGGGAATAAGCATTTATTAAGCCTCTACTTTGTGCCAAGCACTGTGCTGAACACTTTTTACAAATATTATCTCAAATGATACAACAACCCTATGAGGTAGGTGCTGTTATCCCCATTTTATAGTTGAAGAAACAAAGGCAAACAGAGGTTATGTGTCTTGCCTAGAGTCACACACATCTAGTAAGTATCTAAGACTGTATTTGAACTCAGGTTCTGCCTCCAGGCTCAGCACTCACCAGCACTAAATTACTAGCTCGCTTTATGCTATTATTCAGAAAAGAGATTCATAGGCTTTACCAGACTGCCAAAGAGGGATTCCACAGCAGAAAGTTAAGAACCCCTGCCCTGGGTAGATGAAAAACCTGGATTATTTTAAAAATCTTAATTGTTGTCTCTTTCCCAATGACTCCTTCCTACTACCCAACAGAACCCTCCCTTGTAACACAGTAGTATAATGAAGCAAAACAAATGAATCCATTGGCTGAGGCTGGCAATGTAGACATCATTGAACACCTGTGGTGCTCCAGCTCTAAAATGCTGTGATTCTATACCCAGTCCTTGCTCTGTAACTTACTAATGGTATTTTTCAGTCCTAAACTCCCAATACTATTAGCCAAAGGTATGAAGGAATATGTGGAGATTATAGGGTGAGTGTTTGAAAGCCACTAGTTGAATCAGGAGACCCATTAGAAGAATCTCAGAATTGGAAGGACCCCGAAAACATCCGGGCCAAACCACACCTGAGCAGGAATCCTGCAACATCTTGGCAAAAGGTCATCCATCCTTCATCACAGCAAAGGGGAATCTATAACCCCAATCCACGTCTGGATATCTAATAGAAAAATATTTCCCTTATGTTGTGGTAAAATCCACCTCTGTACCTTCCAAATATCTGGATTTTGCTCACTGAAGCCAAGCAGATCTAGGCTGTATGGTGTAGTGGGTGGAACACTGAACTTGACATTAGAAAAACCTGGATTCAGATCCTACCTTTAATCCTCTCTGAGTCTCACTTTCCTCACCTGAGAAATGAAGAAAATAATACAGTACCTGTCTTGAAGACCTCTTGTGAGAAGTGCTTTGCAAACCTCAAAACACTATAAATAATAGCTATTTTCATTTTCCATGTGATTGTCCTTCAGAAATTTGAAGATAACGATCATCCTCATCATCTCCAGGGTAAATATCCCCACCCAGTTCTTTTCACTGAGCCGTATAAAGTACTAGACAGAGAATGGATTTGGCCTTTAGAGGTCTGGTCTTGAATCCATGCCCGAAACTATGTGTGACTCACTTGTGGGCAACTCAACTAATCCTCCAATGAGTCACTCAACAAGCATTGCTTAATCACTGAGCCAGGCCAAACATAAGGAAAAGCGGACTGTAGAGGATAAGATGGATAGAAAGTGTCAGGGAAGCGACAAACGAGCTTAGACAGACTTCAGGAGATGGTGGGAGATAGAAGTGCCTGGTGGCGTGCGTGATGTCACAAAGAGTCCAACATGACTGAAAAGCAGCAGTGCCAGACTCTGTGCTAAGCGCCTGGAATACATTCATTTATTCGTTCAATATACATTTTTTTTAATCAAGTTTATTTAAAAGTATAGGAGAACTCCACAGCGATACTGGTTAGGATCAGATAAGACAACACACCAGTATTCTAGGCTCTCTGCGTTACTATGGAGGAGAGGAGTATGCTTTTTTTTTTTAATTTAGTTTTTTTCAACATTCACCTCCGTAAGATACTGAGTTTTAAATTTTCTCCCCTTCCTCTCCTCTCCCCTCCCAAGACAGCATGCAATCTGACATAGGCTCTACTTATACATTCATATTAAGCATTCAATATACATTTATTAAGCTCCAACTATGTACCAGGCACTGTGTTAAGTGCTGAAGATACAAAAAGAGGTACAAAAAAAAAGTCCCTGCCCTCAAGGGGTTCATAATCTAATGGAGAAGACAATGTCTACATATATATGAGTATATGTGAAGTTCATACAAAATGGGTACAATGGAACTTTAGAAGAGACCATTTTAGTAACCATGGCCACTGGGAAAGGCCTCTTGCATAATGTATAACTTGAGCTAAGACTTGAAGGAAGCCAGGGATGCTAAGGAGCTGACATGGAGAGGGAGAGTTGTCCAGGCATGGAGTAAAGTCAGTGCAAAGCACGAAGATGGAAGATGCAGCATCGTTTGTGAGGAACCGTTAGTATGGCCGGAGCACAGAAGCATTATGGAAAGGGAGAAGAATGAAAGGACAGGAAGGGACCAAGGCATGAAGAGCTTTCAGAGCCAAACAGGAGAGTTTATATTTGATCCTAGAGGCAACAGGAGGCTGGAATTTATTGAGTAGTGGAGAGACGTGGGCCAAGCTGTGTTTTAGGAATATCACTTCCTCGGCCAAGTGGAGGATGGATTAAAGTAGTCAAGAAAACTAATCAGGAGGTCATTGCAGTATTTGCAGTGATCTAGACTAATGGTGGGGCAGCTAAGTGGTGAAGTGGATAGAGTACCAGGCCTGGAGTCAGGAGGATTCATCTTCCTGAGTTCAAATCTGACCTCAGATACTTATTCGCTGTGTGACCCTGGGCATGTCACTTAACCCAGTGTGCCTCAGTTTGCTTATCAGTAAAATGAGCTGGAGAAGGAAATGGCAAAGCACTCCAGTATCTTTGCCAAGAAAAACCCAAATGGGGTCATGAGGCATCAGAGATGACTGAAAAATGAGTGAACAGCAAGGTTAATGGTGATAAGGAATATCAAGTATACCATCAAGAGATGGTATACTGGAAAAAGTACTAAGAACCAAGGCAATCTAGACTCCCCCTCATACTTTTAAGCTCTAAATAGGAACTGCAACAATATCAATGGAGGTATTCAAAATTTCTAGTTTTCACCTTGTTATTTTGATGGGACAGGTTGGCTTATGCTCTCTCCATCCTGAAGAAACTGGAAATTCTAGTGACTTTCAAGAGAATCGTTCCCCACCCTCCCCAATGCACTTTTTTGTCAAACATTGAAACATATCCGCTAATGGCCGTAGCAAAAAAACAATTAGCAAATTTGCAGCTGCTCTTCCCTTTATAGTGCTCTCCCAGCAGTCAGTCAGTGCGCATTTATTAAGCACTTACTGTGTGCCTGGGGCTGTGCTAAACTGGGAATATAAATAGAAGCAGAAAGAGAGACGATCTTTTACCTCAAGGAGCTTACCTTCTAATGGTGGGAGACAACACTTAAAAGGAAGCTGAGAAGGGGGAGAGGTGCATGGGAAGAAGGTACCCAGAATTGGAGTATGGGAGGGGAGACCCATGATAAAGTGCTGCAGAGGTGAGTCAGCAGACATCTTTTTCCTGGGCCTTTTGCTTAAATGGCAGATACTGGGAAGAATTGACCAGTTAAAAGGTGAACTCCCAGTGTGAGAAGTGAGAAGTAAGTAGTACAGGGCTGGAATGAACCTCCAGGGAGAAGTGATTTATGTGGCATGGAGGAGAAAGTCCTGTGGAGACAACTCGGCAAGGCAGCCCGTGGAGAGATGAACACTGGCAAGTGCAGTCTTTTTCTGTTTAAGTAACGTGCTCTGCCTTCATTAAATCCACCTGTACCTATTAGTGAGTGAAAATGTATTTGAATTTCCATGAGCCTGTTGAAATTTCACTTCAGGAGTGGTTCGGCCAATCTTTTTGTGAGCTGACACCTACAGTTAAGGCCTAAGGTCTTCTTTAAATTAAGTAAATAATTAGTCTTCATAAAAAAGGTGTAAACAGAAACCTCAATTTGCTAACTGACTAATGTCAGTAGGAGGGGACAACATTATGTTCATACTATTACCATAAAATTGTATTCAGTGGAAATGTTTAACCTTCCTGTTTACGTGTTCATTATACATTTACTACTGAATGGACATTCCCAGAGTGTTCAGCAGAGCAGGTGTCATCTAGCTTTGTGGACAGCTCTGTGAAGAGAACACAGCTAGAGGAATTCACACAATCATTTTGACTGGGCCCACTACAATTTTACGTTTTTTTAATGTCAATGGGGCCCTCACTTTGCGTGCCAATCATGACTCTTCCCTAGTTGACTGTGTCACACTCCCCACAGCACCTGTTCTAAGCTAATTGTCTCTTCTAGGCACTCATACCGCACCTCTCCTTTAACTTTCAGGAGGTTTTACCTCCTACTTGACCCCAAAAATTGAAGCCTTCTATTAGGAACTCCCTCTCCTCCCCAGTACTATACCCCAAATCCCCTCACCATCATCCCCATTCGTCATCATCAACAAGCTTTTATTGTGCCAGGAGCTGTGCTAAGGCAAAAATAGTCCGTGCCTTCAAGGAGCTCACATTCAATTGGAAGAGCAACGTGCAAAGAATTTTACATACAAGATAAATTCAGCATAAATGGAAAGTGATCTCAGAGGAAGGGCATTCATTTTTGGAGTGCCTGGGTAAGACCTCCTGCAGGTGGGATTTGAATTGAGTCTTCAGGGAAGCCAGAAAGTGGAGGTGATGAAGAAGAATGTTACAGATATGACATGGGGAAAGCCAATGAAAAGATATAGTCAGGAGATAGAATATTGTGTGCAAGAAACAGCAAGAAAGTCAGTGTTGCTGTATGGTAGGTACGTGGAGGGGAACAGAGTGTAAGAAGACTGGGAAGGGTAGGAAGAGGCCAGGCCATGAAGACCTTTAAAAGTCAAACAGGATTTTATATTTGATTCCAGAAGTAATAAAGAACCACTGGAGTTCATTGATTGGGAGCAACTAATCAGACCAGTACTTTAGGAAGATCACTTTGGCAGCTAAGTAGAGGACAGAAGTGTGGTGGAGAAAGACTTGAGGTAGGGAAACCAACCAGAAGACTTCTTCAGTAATTCAGGTGTGAGGTGATGAGGGCCAGGCAGTGCAATGGCTGTGTGAGAAGAGAGAAGGTGACATATGCAAAAGATGTTATGAAGGCAGAGATAAGATTTGGGAACAGATTGGATATGTGGGATGATTGCAAGAAAGAAGATGAAGATAGTATCAAGGCTGCAAGCCTGGGTGACCTGAGAGATAATGGTGCCCTTGACAATAGTAGGAAAATTCAAAAGAAGGGAAGGTTTGGGGAAGGCAGAAGCAGAGATAATGAGTTCTATTTTAGACATATTGAGTTGGAAATGCCTATGGGGACATCTAGTTCAAGATGTCCAAGAGGCAATTGGTGATGTAGGGCTGGAGATCAGAAGAAAAGTCAGGACTGGATAAATAAATTTGAGAAGCATCTACATAGAGATGATAACTGAACCAATAGAAGCTGATGAGATCAAGTGAAATAGTATAGAGAGAAAAGAGAAGACGGCCTAGGTAGAACTTAGGGGGATGCCTACGGTTAAAAAGAATGACCTAGGTGAAGACCCAGCAGAGGAGACAAAGGAAACAGTAAGATGGATAAGAGAAGAACCAGGAGAGAAGTGTCATGAAAACCTGGAAAGAAGAGAGTATCCAGGGGAGGAGAGTGATTGGCAGCATCAGAGGCTGCAGAGAAGGTGGAGAAGGATGAGGAACAAGAAAAGACCATTAGGGTTGACAATTAAGAGATCACTGGTAACTTTGGAGGGAGCAGTTTCAATTGAATGATGAGGTCAAAAAGACTGCAGAGGGTTTAGGAGTGAGAAATGGAGGCACTGAGAGCCTTTCTCAGCACATTGGCCAAGTATGAAAATGTATAGCTTGCCTTGTGTGTCTTGTCCATTGCTTCTCTGCCATGAAGTAGGAGGCATGCTTCCTCCTTGATCTTCAGTAGTCATAACTGGTCATTGCTTTGATCAAAGTTCTAAAATCTTTCAAAATGGTTTTCCATTCTGTTAGGTACTCATTGTGTCTACTCGTCTCACTCTGCATCAGTTCCTACAGGTCTTCCTTCCCAAGCAAGCTTCTCTAAATCTCTTTTCTTATAGTGCAATATTATTCCATTGCGTGCATGTACCACAATTTGTTCAGCTGTTGCCCAATTCATGGGAAACCACCTAGTCTCCAACTCTTTGTCTAATTTGTCTTCCCAGGCTTATGATACGTGACTTCCCTTCGAGCAATGTTTTCCAGTCATGCCAGCCTACTTAATGTTCCTCATATGGGATATTCCATTGGTCACCTTCTTGCATATTCCATGCCTAGAAGGCTTTCCTCTTCACCTATGCTTCTTAGAACCCTTAGCTCCCTTCAAAGCTCAGTTCAAATGCCTTTTCCTTTCCTGAATCACCTGTTATAACCTCCCTGTCCTCAGTCTGGGGAGATTTATTTTGTGTACATTTTATGTTATTGGTGAACCTCTCATATCCCACCCTACCTTCTCCTCCAGTAGAATGTAAGCTCCTCTGTATTGGTACCCTCATTTAGCACAATACCTTAGAATGAGTGTAAATAGCAATTGTTTTCTGTTCTGGCCAGAAATGTGGAGGGCCTTTCCCTCCTAGATTGATATTTTTGTGATGGTAAATTAGGTCAACTCTTACCTAGACCTTCATCATTGTATGGGTGTTGCCTCAGACAAACTGAGGCCTGGGAAAGACCTTAATTTAGAAAGGCCAAGGCCATCCACTGCATCCTGGGTCATCACCAGTGTCTTGACTTTTGTCTTGCCACTGGACTTTGATAAACTCCAGAGGAGAGAGTGAGGCTGACAACTTTGTGCAACTCTGCCTCACTTGAATCTAATTCTCAGGCAAGTCAAGATATCACCCTTGTGATGTCATTGGTCCTCTTTGAGAATGAAGGATGAACAACAACAACCTAGTGAGCACTTAATAAATGTCTGTTGATTGACTAGCTGATCGATTGACTAAAGGTAGAGTTGAAAAGCAAAAACTTCACTCAACCACTCTCATCTGCATGGTGCCAATCATCTGATTGTTTTTCCCAATCAGACTAGTAGTTCGGGTGTTGTGTAGTCACAACCTAGGACTCTTACACTCTGTGTCTGCCCAAGACAATGACCCCCACAAATTATTGCTTAATAAAATTTGTTTGAGATGGTGAAGGGGATGGATATCTCCTAAGGTACTCTGCTCCACATTCCTGCATTTGAGGGTGATATTAGTAACAATAATTCACATTGACATAATTCTATAAGGCTTACAAATCTCTCCTGTTTCAAACTATTTAGAAATAAGAGAGTCCCCACAGAAGGAGGAAAAGTCACCAGTGGAGCATATTTTTGTGAATCACTTTGGGACATGAGAGACCTTGGAAAGCAAAAGAGGCAATACCGCCAATCTTCTTTAAGAGCAGCATACAGGCTCTTAAACAACAGGAAACCCCAGAGAGCAGCACAGAATGGATATCTTTCTCACTCAGCTTCCCTGGATCTAAGAGCCAAGAGTCACCCCATTTCATCCCAGTTTCCCTTGTCTTTCTTCTTGTCACCCTTTCCTCTTTAGGGTACCCTGACATCCAATGTGTCCAGTGTAAAACATCCAAAGAGTTTGAGGAAGCTGGCCATTGCTTAGGATCATAGAATAGCCATTCCATGATAGGAGGCAATATTTCCATGTAACCATGAAAGTCTGTATGTCCCTGTGGTACATTGAAAAGGGTGCTGTATTTGGAGAGGACTCAGAAGTGATTTCTTCCCTCCTGGATTTGGAGCCCAAAAATTTGGGGTTCAAATCAACCCACCTCTGCCACCAGCAATGTGATGCTTGGCAAATAACTTTACCTTTCTGGACCTCAGTTTTTTCATCTGTAGAATGGATTGTAGAATGGATAACCTCTTAATGTCCCTGCCATCTCTAAACCTCTAACCTTCCCATGGAGACTTTGTGAGATCTACTTGCCATTTGAGAAGTAGGGCTCAAAGGGGCTCTCAGGGGACAGCTAGATGGCGCAGTGGATAACGCTCTGGCCTTGGAGTCAGGGGGACTTGAGTTTAAATCTGGCCTCAGACCAAACACTTGACACTAGCTGTGTGACCTTGGGCAAGTCACTTAACCCCAATTGCCTAAAAGAAAAAAAAAGTGAGGGGCTGTCAGTCATGGGATTGTGGATTTAGAGCTGAAAGGGATCTTAGATCTTTTAATTTAGTTCCCTTAATCTGCAAATGAGAGAAGTGAGCCCTGTAGAAGGAAATGACTTGTTTAAGGTTGCCTAGCCAGAAAGCAGAAGGGTCAGGTCCAGAGCCTAGATCGTTTGGTTCCATGTTGAAATTAAAATTCTTCCTTTGGGCTTTCACCCTGATTAACAAGGCAAAACTCAGGACAAAGAGAATTAAAAGGAGTTTATTACAAGTACATCAAGGTAGCAACAAACAGACAGACTGATCACTGGAGATTAGCGATGGCTTCAAGATGGAGCCAGCTTTTATCGGTAACTTTTGTAATAAGATAAAGACAATTCAAAATTTGCAGGTAGGGGTAACAATGTCAGAAGTGAGTGAGTGTTACAAAGAGGAGGTAATGCAGAAAGCTACTGACTCCATGGAGGTGTTCCCTTCCCCAACAGAGCCTCCCCCTACATTGTTTGACTAGCAGGGCTGGGAGCAATGAGTCACTGTGTCAACATAACTTTGAATATCCAGATCCATTGGTTTTTACACCCAGATTGGGAAAGAGGGATGGCTAAGGGGGGAGGGAGGGTGCGGAAGACAAAGATAGAAAAGGGAGGGGAAGAGGAGAGGGAATGAGAGGAAAAAAAAGGGAGGGAAGGAGGGAGGGAGGGAAAGAGGAATTGAGAGAAAGGCAGGGAGGAAGGAAGGGAAGAAGAGATAGAGAAAAAAAGAGATGGGGGAAGGGGATGAGAATGAGTTACCACTCTTCCTACAGAGAGATTAGATTGTGAGCTCCTTGAGAATAGGAACTATTTCGCCACTTTTTGTATCCCTAGCACTAAGTACAGTGCCTGGCACATAGTATGTGCTTAATAAGTGGTCATTGACTGACCATAAGAGCCTGGAGCTATATGGGTATAATGACTAATGTCACCTTTTCTAAGACTACTCCCTTTCTCCCCATCTATCTTCTATTACTTTCTCTTTCCATATTTCATATAACCCCCCTCTGCCTGTTCATTATTAAGTTTAACCCTCTTCTCTCTAACTTTATTTTCATCATTATGGGGATGGGGGTAACGCTTTGGAAAAAGGTTAAAAAAAAGGATCAAAATGTGAAAACTTTTATTTTTAACAAACCCACTCTCTGGCCTTGAAAACATTACAGTTCTATGGCGGCTTTGTGGTATAATTCTAGTTGCTACCACTTTTTTGCACATCTGTCCAAATCTGTGTCTCCAGCTCAGGTTCTAAGCTCCATGTGGGCAGAGGTCGATCTTGGACATCTTCTTTGTCACCAGGTGCCTGCAGCTCATGAGTGTGGTGCAGGAGAGGTCATCTGCTGCATAGTCTCTATTTCTGTAACCACAGACTTCCCATTCCTCCCCCCGCCCCAACCAACACTCTTCTAAAACTTGATGTATGAGATGTGGTGCAGAAGGGAGGACTGAAAGAGAGGGCACAAGGCCCAGGGCAGCCCATGCCCACTCCTAGGGAAACTGCTCCAATTGTGTTTTTCAATAACGGCTAATAAGCATCATCAAATCAAATGAATGCAAACCAAGAGCATACACACACACACACACACACACACACACACACACACACACAC
>NW_020954548.1:30939942-30961795 GCF_900497805.2 Vombatus ursinus | reverse complement strand
AGGGATTAAACCTGTGATTTAATGGGAATGGGAACTCCCAGGTGAGGATACTCCCTTTACCAATGCAAGTTGGCATTTTGTTTTAGAGAATTGCCTAGCACTTAGAGGTTAAGTGACTTGCCCAGGGTCACACACCCAAAATGTGTTAGAGATGGGACTTGAACTTAGGTCTTCTTGACTTCAAAGGAGTCACCTGTTACGCCCTGCTGCCTCTCAGGCCATCTGTGAATGACACCAAATAATAACAGGGTATTAAGCTCAGTCCACTGTATGCCATCATGGTCCTCTTTTTACAGTTGTTTGATGAAGATGCGCCACATTTGTTTCCTGAGTGAAAGCTGTATGAATAGTTGACATGTGACAATAGGTTTACATATTAGTCCATGCTGACCCCACCTCAGTTTTGGGACCTGCTTAACTTGCTAACTGTTATGTGATCCAGCACTTGGAGAGGGAGGGGGGGAAATAACCCACTGCTTGACATAACTTCTTGGGATATCATCCTCAACGTGACTGGTGCCCAGGGCTGAGGTGCCTTCCCTTTCCACTGGACTGCCCCCCATGAAGTCACTTTCTAAGGGGCTGCCACAGTCAGAACCAGCAAAGCCACTGTCGAAGGTGTCCATATCCAAGCTGACCAGTGGGTGGCCAAAGGCCTCTCTCTCTGAGCTGCAGGAGAAGTGTGCGTAAGGTCCCTGGGTAAAGGGAGCACCCTCCCCTTCCTGTGAGGGTAGGGAGATAGGACTCCCTGGATCCCAGTCGTCTGGAGGATGCAGGCAAAGGGCTTCCAAAATACTGCCAATTGGGGCTTCTGGCCAGACTGGGATCCTCCCAGGGCTCTCCATGGAGACGTGGCCAGAGGAGATGATTCTCTCTTCTTTCCCCAAGAGCAGCTCACCAGAGCCCTGTCCATCAGGTTGGTCACCATCAAGATTTATCTTGGGGTAGTTGTCATCTCCACCACAATCACCACATCTATCCTGAGCTTGGTGACTGCAGTTACAGTGCAGCTGACTAGACTCCTTGTCATCAACCACCATCACTGTGTCAAGGGACACATGGCCATAGGATTTGTCCTTCCCCTCACCAGATCCTAAGGCAAAAGATCCAGCTTCTTTCTGGGAGGGTCCAGGGGGGCAGATTCCACAGTAGTCTATCTTGGGTTGCCCATTGGCATCAATCAGCTCGATCCCTTTGGTGAGGCAGCCTCCATATACTTCCAGTACCTCTGGGGACACCAGTCCCCAGTCAAATAAGTTCAGGGTGCTGATGGTATAAGATGTTCCCACCCAGCTCTGCAAAAGAGTGAGAAGAGTAGACATTGTCATTGTCTCAGACCATGGGAACCATCATCAAATCAATACTACCACTGCTTCTGAAAAGAAGGCTTCAATCAACTCCGCTGTGATTCCACCCACTGTCCTTGTGACTTCCCAGATTGAAATGCCCTTCACTGTCTACCACTCTCTTTTATGTATTGTCTCCTTCTATTTGAAAGTAAACTTAGAACTGTCTCATTTTTATGTTTCTATCCTTATATTTTTTCCTATCTTTCCTTTATATTTCTATACTTAGCACAGTGCTTGAGCACATAGGGCTTGGTAAATGCTTTTCACTCATTCATTCAAAGACTGAAGTAACTAGAATACTAAGGAGTTTGGTCTCTGGTGGCCAGTGATTCTAGATAAAGAGTTTTTAAGGTTAGTTTTTACGGTTTTCTGAACAAAAATGAAAATTTGACTAAGGTCCCAGGCATGATACAAGATTTGATCAATTCACCCAGTCATCAGCTCCCACAGCTGGTCAAATCATCTAGTTACTGCATCACAGAATGTCCAAGCTGGAAGGAATCTTAGAACATGGAATTTTATACCTGGAAGGGACCTTTAAATGTGGAGTTTTAGGGCTAAAAGAAACTTAAGAGAGATCATCTTGTCCCATCCCCTAATTTCATAACTGAGAAAATTGAAATCTGAAGAGATGAGGTGATTTGTTCAAGGTTGTGTAGCTAGGAAGTGAGTGACAGAACCCAGGGGCAAGTTCACCTATCCTGAGTCAGGAGAGGACAGCTTCACAAATCCCTTTCAACAATCCTTAGACATCCCATCCAGCCCAGCTTCTAAATGCTAAATCCAATGGCTTTTTCTCATTCCTTGTCCTTTTTAACCTTTCTGCAGCTTTCAACAGAGTTGATGATGTCTTTCTCCTAGACAATCTCTCCTCTCTGGGTTTTTTTGTGACACTGCTCTCCCCTGGTATTTCTCCAACATGTCTGGCAACTTCTCAAGTCCTCTTTGGTGAGTCAAAAATTATGTTCCACACCCCTTGTGTGGTTGTATCCCAGGGTTCTGATTTATGAATTGTTTTCTTCTTTTTCTATACTCTCTTTCTTGATGATCCCATTGACTCCTGTGGATTGAAATATCATCTTTTTGAAACTGACTTCCAAATCTGCATATCCAGACCTTACTTATCTCTCTCCAGAACTGTAAGCCTGAATCACCAACTGCCTGCTGGATATCTCCACCTGGAAGTCCCAAAGGCACTTCAAATTCTACTTGTCCAAGACAAAAGTCATTGTCTCTCTCGTCCCTCAACCCACTCCTTTCCCTAACTTCCCCATTTCTGTCAAGTGCACCCACCATCCATCTTTTCAAACTCAGGTTCAAAAGTCATCCTCAACCCTCACTCTTTATGTCCAATCACTTACCATGTCCCCCTGATTCTACCACCCCACAGCCTTATATCCATCCTCCTCTCTCCATGTGAAGTAAAATGTGCCCTCATAAGAGCAGGCAAAAAATTAAAGATTGGCTGCTTACTGCTGCCTGCGTAGAAGATAACAGCAGCCTCTTTCCTGAACACCAGTTGCCTCCAAGACATTTCAAACTGGATGTCCTACCTATATGTAAAAAATATTTATAGCAGCTC
This sequence comes from Vombatus ursinus, assembly GCF_900497805.2. Taxonomy (NCBI): domain Eukaryota; kingdom Metazoa; phylum Chordata; class Mammalia; order Diprotodontia; family Vombatidae; genus Vombatus; species Vombatus ursinus. The sequence goes on along the minus strand of NW_020954548.1, from coordinate 30,958,864 downwards.
TTTTCTGGGGGTAAAGAATTAGAAATTGAGGAGATGCCCATCAATTGGGAAATGGCTGAACAAGTTGTGGGACGTGATGATGATGGGACACTGTTGTACTATAAGAAATGATGAGCAGATTCTCTCAGAAAAACCAGACACACTTGTATGAGCTGATACAAAGTGAAATGTACTGTGTACAAAGTAACAGCAAATTCTAAGATGATCAGCCATGGATGACTTAGCTATTCTCAGCAATACAATGACCCAAGACAACTCTGGACTTAAGAAGAAAAATGCTATCCATCCTCAGAGAACTGATGGTGTCTGAATACAGATTGAAGCATACTTTTTTTAAACTTCATTTTTCTTGAGGTTTTTTTTGTCTATGTTTTCTTTCACAACATGATTTTTATGGATATGTTTTGCATGACCACGCATGTATAACCTATATCGAATTGCTTGCCTTCTCAATGAAGTGTGGGTTGGGGAGGGAGGCAGGGAGAGAATTTGGAACTCAAAGTTTTAAAAACAAATGTTAAAAATATTTTTTACATGTAACTGGGAAAAAATAAAATACTAAATAAAAGCTGAAAAAAATAAAAAATAAACTAGTTGTCCTATAGGAATTTCAAACTTCCCGCACCCAAAACAAAAATCGTTATCCTTTCTCCCAAACCTAACTCTCTTCCTAACTTCCTTATGTGTGTTGAGGACACCATGACCATCCTCCCACTTATCGACCTTGGGGTTTATTCTTGCCTCTTAACTCTCCCTCACTACCATATTGGATAAGTTGCAAAATCATCACTTGTACCTTCCCAACATCTCTGACATCTGTCCCCTTTTCTCCATTCCCATCACAACCACCCTAGTCCAAGAATTCAGCATGATCAATCTGCATCAGCCTTTTCCATAGGAAAAGTTATATAGCCATATAGCCATATAGCCATAGCCTGCTAATTGGTCTCCCTACCTCAACTCTCTTTTCCAACCCATCTTCCACTCCCCTGCCAAAGTGATATTCCTAAAGGTCTGACCATGTCTCTCCTCTGCTCAATAAACCCCAGTGACTTTTTATTGCCTCCAGGATGAAGAAGACACTCCTTTCTATGACATTTAAAATCCTTTATAATCTAGCTCTCATTTTCTAAAGTATTCTGGCTCCCATTTCTTAATGTTCTATCCTTCTTGTATGCCCTTCCCTAAAAGACAAGGCAGCTCTTCATTTCCCAACAGAGGGCCCCAGCACCTACCTCAAGTAAAGGCATTCAAGGTTCCAGCTGCTACCTGGAATCCCAAGAAAACTAGTACCTTGGTGGCACAGTGCATAAGAGTGTTGGACTTAGAGTTTGGAAGACCAGAATTCAAAATGCCGCCTTGGACACTTACTAGCTGTATGACCCTAGGTAATTCCCTCAACCTGTCTCAGACTGTTTCCTCTAGTGTAAGATAGGAATAAGATTAGCACCAACCTCATCAGGTTGTTGTGAGGACCAAATGAGAATGTGAAAGCACTTTGTAAACCTTATAGTGCTATAGACATGCTATTATTATTGTTATTATTATTATTATTAAATAAGAACAGGAGAAAAACTCTTCAATGGCCTTTGGACAGATCCTGATTTGGGCTTGGCCTTGCCAGGACAGTGTGGGTATGAGCTCTTTAGCATAATGCTTTACGATTTTGCAAAGTGCTCTGAAGTAGGTAGAGCAAATATTATTAATTCCCATTTTGTAGATGAAGAAAGAGACTCAAAGAGGAACCTGGTTTGTTCAGTGCCACAACAGCCAACAAATGGCAGAGCAACAAACCAAACTTTAGATGTTGGGGTCTAGTGTTCTTTCTGCTAAAAAATAGAACAATAATACAAATATGCACCGTGCATTCCTTGCAACGGTCTTGGGAGGTCAATAGCACAAAGAGCTAGGTGGTGCCATAATGTATAGAGCCCTGGGCTTGGAGTCAGGAAGACTCATCTTCCTGAGTTCAAATCTGGCCTCAGACACTTACTAGATGTGTGACCCTGGGCAAGTCCCTTAACCCTGTTTGCCTCAGCTTCCTCATCTATAAAATGAGTTACAGAATTAAATGGCAAACCGTTCTATTATCTTTGCCAAGAAAACCCCAAATGGGGTCATGAAAAGTCAGACATGACTGAAAAAATGACTGAACTGTTGCCCTAGGCTCAGCAAGGAGATGTGATTTCATAGGATTTCAAAGGACAAACTTGTCTATGGCTAGTATGTAGGAGAGCCAGCACTCAAACCTGGATTTCCTGATTCTATGTCCTGGCTCTTTCAGTTTAAGCTAGGTAGATCATGGGTCAAATTCCTGTCTATCATTTCCACGGTTCTTTCTGTTTCTCTGAGTTGTTAGGCTTAGTTTGTGGATAAATGGCTAGAATATTGTCTAAAATAAATAGATTTTCCAGTCAAGGTGGCAGAGTGATAGGTTGGAAGGGAGCCAGGATATCCAAATATCACTCCAAAGAAACCAACAACTACAAAGAGAAACACCAGAGAGAGAGAGAGAGAGAGCTTAAGAAGCACATAAATTTTTAAAATCCACCAAAATATAAAAATGAACAAAGCAGAATTCTGATATAATTTAAAATGCTATGCCTATTGAATCAGCTAAAGCACCAGAAACAACACAAATGGAAAAGAAAAAGAAAGAAAGAACTCAAGATATCTAGAGAGATATCCTCAAGTGGCAAGATGTTATATTAAAAGACATTAGGCAAGAATTAACTCTAGGAAGAAAGTTACAAAATCAAATAAAAGAAGACATTGAAGAAAGTAAAAAATTATAGAAAGGAAATTGATCTAAAATTTTCTAATTCTGAGGGGGGAAAAGATCATGAAAAAATAATGAAGACAATGTCCAATAAAAAGAACATAATAGAAAACCTGAGAGAACCTATAGAATCATCTCCAATAGATTTACTCCAGTGGGAAACAGAATGACAGTTACTGTAGACCAAACGAAGGAAATCAGGCTCAGAAAATCATGGAATTTTCCCAAGAATTAGAGACCTGGAGCAGAGATCATAACCCAGCAATCTCAGTATTGATAATATCCCATAAAATTTAGAAAAAAACAAAAAAATTAAACATAATATTCCAGGAAATCACCAAAGAAAATTCCCAGAACTACTAAAAATAAGTTGTGATGTACAAATAGAAAGACTCCAAAGACCTGGACAAGAACCTAAGATTCAGAATATTTCTAAGTTTATTAGATTGGGCTTCAATCTGAGTCTTTCTCCTTTAAGCTCCAATAGTATAATGGTAAAAAAAAAATGCTTCAAATGACTAAAAGAAAAACAGAAATTACCTATCAAGGAATACAAATTGGTATCATAGCAAACATGTCAACAAGAACAATTGAAGAAATTGGAATATAGCATTAAGGAATTAAGAAATCTGTACCGTGAGGCCAGAATTAAATGCTTAGCAAAATCCAGTAACCTCCTTTAGGGGAAGAGTTGGATATTTAAAAAATAATCAACTTTTTAAAAGTTTGTGGAAGGATACCTCTACTTGAAGGAGATCTTCCAATAATAACCTAGCATCTCCTTCTGAAAGGTAAGTATTTAGAACAATTTTACTTCTTCAATCAAGATAAACCAGTTGCTAAAGAAGTGAGTACCTTGAAAGTACATTGTAAATGCTAAATCAGTAAATGTTTCAGAAGAGTATTTCAAAGAAACAGATAAGTGGGAGGAAAATCCCATAAAGGGGGTGGGGGAACAATGGGCAAAAGATGAAGGTCCCTTCTTTGAAGGGGAAGTCCAAGTTAAAGATATTTACTTCATTTAAGTGCTTTTGTTAGCTTTGTGCTAAAAATATAAATAATAAAAATGAGAAAGCATGCATTTCCTTTCTTATCAAATGAAAATACAAACCCCACAATTGTGAAGCAAAGTAAAAATAGACTAACGTCTCCAATTAAAAAACTGGAAGAAAAACTAATTAGATCAAAAAATCATAGAGCATAGATTGAGAAATGGAAAGGACTTTAGAAGGTGTGGAATCCAACCCCTCATTTTACAGATGAGACACTTTACAGACAATACTTGTTCCAAATATGGAAAGGATGACTATTTCTATCAAGGAAATAAAGTAGAAATCAATAGGACAAAATTGATATCTTTGATGATATACAGATAAAAGAATTTTGCACAATACCTCTAAAATTAAAATAAGGCAAAAATATTTAGAAAATATATTGATAGTAAATGCATCTGAAAAAGGCCTTGCATGCTGAAACTATAAGATTGATATATACCATGAGACAAATATGAACTCTAGAGAAACAACAGGCAAGGGCCATGAACAGTCATGTTTAAAAGAAAAAACACAAACTGCTACTAGCCATACCCTAATGATAAAGAAATACAAATCAAAACAATCTCAAAATGTTGACAATTGAAACAAAATAAAATGAGAAAAAAATTATTAAATTCATTGTTGGCAATGTGAAAAAACTACATTCGTAGCTATTCTTTAGAATGGTGTAAAGATTTGGAAAGCAATCTGGCAGTGAACAATGAAAGTCACATAATATTCAGCAATTCCTTTGTTTGGACTTTACCCTTAAAAATACTATCGAAAAGAAAAAAGGTGGGGGGGCGCAGTACAAAAACATTTATTTTCTCTTTATTAGTAATAGTAAGAAACTGGCAATAACCAACATGTCCAATGATTAAAGAATTGACTCTATAAAATATATATAGGCTATTTATAAAATGGAATAATTTTTTTTGTTGTCATTTGAACCTTTAATTTCATCAATGTGGGGAACTCCTGGTTTGGAAATTCCCTTCAATGGTACAGGTCAGCAACATATCTGTAACTTACCACCTTAGAGAATTGTCTTGGGCCCCTGAGAGGCTATGTGACATGCCCAGAGTCCCATAGCCAGTCTGTACTAGACACCGGACTTCAATGTAGGCTTTCTTAACTCCAAAGCAAACCCTTTAATCCACTACCTCTCAATTGATGCCATAAAAATGGTAACTATTTACTAAGGAAATATGGAAAGACCTATTAGAAGTGAGGCAAAGCAAGACTGGCAGTCAAAAGTATAGGTATATTGACTACAACTATACATAAAAATAGAAAACAAAGGCAAAGGTAGCAGAACCTCAGGAAGACTTGGAAAAGAACACAGGGAAAATATTTCTCATTCGTTTGTCTTCTGGTTGTTTATTTGGTCCCATGCTGTTAAATGATAAAGGTTTTACATAAAAATCTATTTCTTATTTTTTCCATTTATTTGTACATCTATGGTAGATTCACTACCACTCCCACCTTTGGTAGCCTCAATGGACAATAGTGGTCCCCATATAACCAGGAAGATGTTCTTTGAAAATGTAACCTCTCTGTATCTCCCCAGACCTTGAAATGGGATACTTATACCATCTGGCTATTCTGAGGACTGAGATTGAAGCCATATAATGTACAGGGATGATGGGCAAAGGGTGAAGTTCCTTTCTTTGTTGAAAGGTCTTTGCTGATAGTTATTAAGATTATAACAAAAAATTAATCTTAAAAATAGTACGAAACTAACTTGGCCCCTGGTTGGCTTCCTGTTGTTTGGGGAATTTCCATATGTTATTTATTGACTGTCTGGTGATTTGATGAAGGTTGTTTTTATTCATGAGACTCATGGGCTCCTGGGGCCAGGAAAGAACTGGAAAAAGACCCCTGACCCTTGCTGGCATTGGGTGGTGGGGTTGGGGGGATACAGAAGGACCTAAAGCTACTTATCTATCTGTACCAGCTGTTGATGAGCAAGGTGGAGAAAGAAGGGCCTTGAGGCCAGATCCAGGCCCTGAAACCCAATTAAAAAACATGTCTTGTCATCTCAACAGGCCTTGCTAGACATGGGCAAACTCTCCAAAGGCAGGTGATTTCCTAGCCCCAGACAAAAAAAGAAGCTTACTCCTGGCAAGCTCATCAAATCAGTAAGTGGACTCCCCTGATCCACCCCATTTGTACCAAGATGCATGGTAATGAGTGTTGCGGCAGCATCTTGTATGGGAGAGAGGACTTGCCTGGGAGCAAGGGCCACTGTTTTTGGTCCTACCTTGGCTACTAACTCATTCTACAATCTTAGCCAAATCACTTCTATTTGCTGGATTACCATTTCCCTATTTACACACCAAGGGGATTGGACTAGCCCCCTAAGATGTTAGCAGAATGTAAGCTCCTTGAGGGAAAGGACTGTTTTGTTTTTGTCTTTATATTTTCAGCACTTAGCACAGTGCTCAGCACATAATAGGTGCTTAATAAGTGCTTGTTCCCTTGAATTGAGTTTCTGCTCCAATATTCTATGATCTGTGATGAGAGATCTTTAACCTGAGTGTGTATGTATTCATAAAATAATGAGGTTGGTTTTTATATGCGACTAATAAAGTCAATCTCATTATAGTCAAACCCCTAATATATAAATATGTATCTAGGTGTAAATGTATTTGCATATACGCAGTTCATATATGTATATGTATAGTTCATAGGATCATTAACAAGAATTCTAAGGGCCTCACTGGTTATCTAACCCAACCTGTATCTGAATAGGAATCCCCTTACAACATCATTCCAAACAGATAGTCAACCTACTACTCCTTGAAAAGCTCTAGTGACAAGGAACTTACTATAAGTCCCCACCCACCATGACATCCTAGGAAGACAAGATGGTCCTCCCTCCCTCACCATGTAGCTAAGTGACTTCTCAGAATCTCCCCAGGCCTTGACCTAAGCTAAATACTACTTCTAACTATGAGTAAGATTGAAGCCCAATCTAAAGTCAAGAATTGAGATTCGGTTATGCTTTAACTTCCTCACAGTCTGGAAGATACAGCAGACTGGGGATGTCTGGGTTCAAGTCGAACTCTAGTGATAGTTTTTCTAGGGAAGAGAGAGAAGAACTTGGACCTATGATTTCATTGGTTAAGGATCTCCCAGTGTTGAAACTCCCTTCACCAACGCAGAGCAGGAACTCTTTTGTAACTTTTGGTCCTAAGAGGTTGCCTGGGAGCACTGAGAGATTAAGTAGTATGTCTCACTATACCATATTGACTTTCTTATGATAATGTTAATAAGAACTATTATTATTATGGTTATTGTTATTTGTTTATGGTAAATATATATGTTTTTATAATATATTATTATAATATAATAGTATAGGGCAAATATATTGCCATGTTCATTATTATTTGAGTGACTGTAACTCTGGCTTATCTGTAAAATGGAAGCCTGCAGAGCTGAATAAGATCACATGGCTTCTGATGTCTCTTCCACCTCCAGAAACAGAATCCTAGGGTCAAAGCATTTGTATAGCCCATCTGAGTAGTTTTTTGTTGTTGTTGTTGTTTTGGGTTTTTTATGCATTTGAGTATAAAGGAATGGGGTGGGAAAAGGGGGAGGGTTCACTCACAGTCACTCTGCAGCCCTGGGCTGAACTAGACTACTTCTTTCTTTGATCTCACCTATGCTGTGACATGTCCCCAGATTAGGACAAAAGGCCAGGACCCAGGCTGACAATGTCACTGACATGAATGTGTCTTCATCATATCCTTCATGTCTGAGCTATTTCTCACCACTGGACCCAGATGGCTCTGGAGGAGAAAGTGAGGCTGGTGACTTTGCACAGCCCTCCCTCACTTAAATCCCATTCACTTGCATATCACGACATCACCTCCCTGACATCATGGTCCTCTTCGAGAATGAAGGACAAACAACAGTAAACTATAATTGGCTAATTTACCTGAGGTGACCCCTCCCTTGAACCTATATAGCTGAGTCTCTCTCCCTTTCATCTATGGAGGAGCCATTGTGGATGGAAAGAGAGGGAACAATGCTCCCAGTGGTGTTCAGGGGGATGACACCTGTCAAGCAGCGAGACATCATGAGAAAGCTGGGCTTAGGGTCAAGAAACCTGGGTTCTAGTCCTAGATCAGCCACCAATTAGTTTGAATAAGTCATGTCTCCTCTTTGGGCCTTTTGTCTTCTGTAAAATGAGGATGTTGGGCCTACTGTAGCCCATCAGGTTCCTCCTAGCTCTGATATTCTTGGGTCTCTGTTTTAAATCAGGCAAGAACATTCTTTACCCCACCTCGAACCCTTGGGACCTCTCTTCCTGAAGGTACCTGCTGGTTGGCCGGAAGCCTCCTGCCTTTCCATTCTTGGCATAGGTTACATGGTAGGAAGATCTGAGAACAGTCTAGGGCAGAGGGATGGTCTTGCGAGTGCTTCTTTTCATATCTTATCTCTCAGATCAATTAATAAACATTTATTAAGCACTTACTATGTGCCAAGCACTATGCTAAGCATTAGAACTCTTTCAACAGTTTACTTTCCTCCTCAGAATCACCTAGACTCCAGATGCCTCCTTAGCCCCTGTCTGCTAGGAAGATCGTAAGGTGGGGACCAACCCTGCCCCAGACCCCTCACTCTCTCCCTTATCTAGCACTCCAGGGCCCCCTGAAAGAGACAGAACAAGATGGTGGAGAGGATTGGCACCAGAACAATCTATCTAGCAGTCCCCCATGGGGGAAAGCCCTGATTTGGAGTCTGGGGGGCCTCTCAGTTTACCTCCCAGGGTTGTTGCAGGGATCAAGTGAGATAATATCTGTAAAGCCCTTAGCACAATGCCTGGCACATAGTAGGTGCTTAATAAATGCTCATTCCCTTCCTTTCCTTTCTCCTCAGCTCAATCAGAAATGTGAAATAGAAAATGCAAAACAAATCTAGAAAAGGCCCCAAGATATCAGTCAGTGTAGACAGAGGGAGTGACAAAAGGTAGCGGACTGGGCCTGGTGAGAAAGGTGAAACATCAGGGCTAAGAACACCAGCCTTTGACTACCTTGTTCCAACAAATCCCTTCTTCCAGCCTGGGACAAGTTACTTAGTGCTACCACCTGAGGCTCATCTTCCCTCAGTGGCTGTGTGGGCCCTGGACATTAAGTGTCTGCTGACTGACTGCTGGAGATGCCTCCAGAAAACACTTTTCAGTCTTCACTGAGGGGAAGTGGCATCAGTTTGAGCATCAAGAGACCTGGCTTCTGCTGCTATCTTGGGCAAATCACTTCCCCTCTGGGCCTCAGTTACCTCATCTGTAAAATGGGGGGAGGATGGACTAATTAATGAGTGACATTTCCAGAACACTTTGAAGGTTTTTGAGGAACTTGACCTATAGTATGTTACCACATTTTAACCTCACAACAGCAGTATGAGGTAAATGCCATAGAGATTGTTATCACCATTTTACAGATGATGAATATGAGACTCAGAAGTTAAATTTCATGGTTGTATAGATTCAGAATTAAAAGGGACCTCAGAAGTCATCTGGTTCATTTTACAGATAAGGAAATTGAGGCCATAGAGGTTAAGTGATTTGCCTAAGGACATGAAGCTCTCTCTCCAGACCCAATATTCTTTTCTGTTGTGTGACACTACTTCAATAGTAGGGGCAGCTGGGTAGCACAGCGGATAGAGCTCCAGGCCCAGAGTTAGGAAGACAAGTTCAAATCCAGCCTCAGACACTAGCTGTGTGACTCTGGGCAAGTTACTTCAACCTGTTTGCCTCAGTTTCCTCATCTGAAAAATGAACTGGAGAAGGATATGGCAAACCACTCCCGTATCTTTGCCAAGAAAACCCCAAAACCTCAAATGGGGTCATGAAGAGTTGGATTCAGCTGAAACGACTGAATAAGAACAACAACAACAAAATGTGATCAGTCACACAAGTAAATATCAAAGGCAGAATTAAAACAAGTCCTTCTTGACCCCAAGGCTAGTGGCTCTTCTCGCTACAGCAGGCTACAATGCCAAAGACCTGTCTGTGTTAGATGGAAATGAGGACAGGAAACAGAAAGTGGATACAAAGCAGCTGTATGAGATATACGTCAGGGAGTGTTCAAGTTCAGAATGAGCCAAGGTCAGTAATGAGCAAAAGGGGCTTTTTTAGTTATGTTGGATGCAAGAAGGAACTGAACTGTAGCTTAGGGTGGATGAGACACTGATAAAGAATGACAAAGAGAAGGCAGAATGACCCAACTCCTATTTTGCTTCTTTTTTCCTTGTCAAGGATAATGATCTTTGGACTGTGAATGACGGAACAAAAAATGTCTGTCCAGATAGAGAAACAGACAAACAAGATAGGGGAGCAGATAAGGAAGGGAGGGAGAGAGGGAAGGAAAAAGGGAAAGAAAAAGGAGGAAAGGAAGGGAGGGAGGGAAGGAAGGAGGGGAGGGAGGGTTGGAAGGAAAAAGAAAAAGGAAAGGAAGGGAGGGAGGGAAGGAAGGAGGAGGGGAGGGAGGAAAGGAAGGAGGAAGGGAAAGAAGTAGGAGGAAAGGTAGGGAGAGGGGGAGGAAGGGAAAGAAACAAGAAGAAAGGGAAGGAGGAAAGAAAAAAGGAAAAGAAAAAGGAGGAAAGGAAGGGAGGGAAACAAGCATTTATTAAATGCTTCCTATGTGCCAAGCATTGTGCTAAGCCCTGGAGTTACAAATACAAGCCAACAGAAAGTCCCTATCTCAAGGAGCTTACCTTTTAATGAGGGAAGATGACACAAAGGAGGGAGCTGAAAAGGTGGGGTGGAAGGGGGTGGAGTGTGAAGATGAAGGTACTTGGCATGGAAGCATGATTTGAAGTCCGAAGGAGAACAGAAACAGGGCCAGTAACAGAATGAAAAGAAGATTCCTAGCTTCTCTTAATGAGTTCATCCTACACATCTGGACAAACTGCATTCCTAAGCACTGAAAGAATGGATGGATATGATGGCTGAGCTATTGCCAATGATCTCTGAAAGACTGTGGGAAAAGGCAGAGGTGAATCAGGACTGCAGATGGCAAACATTGTACCAGTTGTCAAAAGAAGGTATGAGTAAAGTGAGAAAACCATAGTCTGGTGAGCTTAATTTGGAGTCCTGGACAAATTTTAGAATGTGTTATCAAAGGAATAGGTTGAGAGGGAAACTGCTTGCCAAGAACCAGAGTGGCTTCATCAAGACCATGCCACAGCAGACCAACCTGCCATCCTTCTCTGGAAGATAGATCTGGTAGACCAGGAGAATATTAAAGGCATAGATTTCTGCAAAGCTTTTTAGCAAAGCCTCTCTTGCTCTCCTTGTGGACATGATGGAGCAGTGTGGGTTAGATAATAGCATAATTAGGCATAATTAATTTAGAACTGGTTGAATGACTGAACCCACATTCTTATTAATGATTGGATGAAGGCAGGACTAGCGTGCTCCTTCAATTTACAAATGATGCAGAGTTGGAAGGGAGAGATAACAACGTATGTTGGACAACAGACAAATTATCCAAAGTGATTTTGACAGGCCAGAATAATGGCCTGAATTTAGTCATGTGAAATTTTTTTTCAAAATGTAAAAATATTGAAGCCTACACATGGGTTCAAAAAAATCAATTGAGCAAGTGTGGGATAGGAATGTATAGCTGGACTACAGCTCCTGTAAAAAAGATTTGGAGATTCTAGTGAACCTTAAGTTCAATGAGTCAACAGCTCAATATGGTGGACAAAAATGTTGATGTGATCTTAGACTACATTAAGAGGCAGAGAGTCTAGAATGAGGAAGCTGAGAATATTTTTGCCAGACCGTCTGCACCATTGTTCAGTAGTAGTTACCACATTTTAGGAAAAGACGGAAAATCATGTCACATGAGGATTAATTGTCCAGTCATACAGTAAAGAGCACAGGATGGGGAAGTGGGAATGACATAAAGCTCAAGGCAAAGTTGATATTTTTTCAAGCCCTGCAAGTACCCGCTCCTTGTCACCATTTGGAAGGAGTCGACCTCCTGAGCATGCTCCCTTACTACCTGTCAGACAGGATAAAGAGGAGAGAGGTCAATAATGGTGCTTTGGGGGCAACTAAAGAAAACCTGAAGTTGGCCAAATCATGCAGTGTCCTCTATAGGTGAAAAAAACCTCTGTCTTAGCAGCCTATACTTGAAGTCTTTTCCATAGCTAGTGGAGAGAAGCTTGCACTGAGACATGTATAATTTCCTTCCCTTTGTCTTTTGACCTCAGATGATGGCCTTTATCCCCATTACAACTCTTCAAAGCATGGGTCAGGTTCTTTCCCAGCTGTGCCCTCCCACTTACTGGCACTTTCCCACAAAGGGTGATGCAGCGAGTGTCTGGCGACCTTTGCAAAATGCAGTCGACTTCCCCAGGGTTTCTAGAGCCTGCAAGGGAACTAGATCAGATCAGGCACTGTTGCTTCACTGGGTCTCCAGCCTTAGACACCCTGTGTGGACAGGTGGGCCTATGGAGAATAACCAATGAGTATGCATGTGCTGGCATGGAGAGCTAGGGAGAGGAGTGGGTAATGACCCAATGACTTGGGTAATGAAACCGCCTGGTTTCACCTCTTTGATATACACACCCTCCTACTGTGCCTGTGACTGCTCAGACGAGGAGTAGAAAACCACTAGGTAACTGATAGGATAACTCGATAAGTACCTGTGTGACCCTCCTCAACCACTTCCTGGAGAGAGTGCTGGTGGCAGAGAGGGGACGCTGACCATTTGTCCTCAAACATCTGGCCCCTGCCTCCCTAGGCACTGCTCCAGGACCAGACCTGCACAACCTGAGCTATGCCACCAGACTATGCCAATAGCTCATGGCTTTTCTAGAAGTAGAGAGTTTCCCATCACTACCAGTTTTCAGGTGGAGTCCAGAGGACCATTGTTAGGAATGCTGTAGAAGACAACAGTCTGGTATTGTGAAAAAAAAAACAAAAAACCCTGAACTAAAAGAAGTCAAAAATCATGAATATAAGCTCTGTCTGACCTGTTGTTTACCAGCCAAGATGTTCTGGGTAAGTCACTTCTCTGAGGCTCAGTTTACCCATCTGTGAAACTGAGGATACCTGCCTCATCTAGATCACAGTTTTTAGGTATGACTCCAGCTAAATTCCGGTCATGAAAGCACTAAGAAATGAAGGGGTTATTATAACAACAGCTCACATTTCTATGGTGCTTTCAGGTTTATAAAGTTCTGTGCTCATAACGACCCTGTGAGGAAGCCAGTGCAAATATTACTATCCCCATTTTGGAGATGAGAAAACTGAGGTTCAGGGCTGAAGTGACTAACTCTGTAGAGAGGAGATAAGCACCCAGTGTGATTTGTGCAGAGCAGTGTTCTGGAGGCTAAATCATTACAACAGCTGACTTTCAGGGAACACTTTTAAGGTTTACAGTGACGCACAGCTAGCAAGGGTCGGCGTCAGAATTTGGACCTGTGTCTCCTGCCTGGAAGCCTGCTTTGCTTTCCTCGTACCGCATGGCTCCTGCGACAGAAAGTGTTTCTGTACACGAAGGAGGAGGGAGTGGGGGGCGGGGGCAGATGAAATTACTTCTGAGGTCCTTTCTAACCCTAAGATTCTACACTCAGAGTCACCACATCCTCTGTGCTCAAGACTGAGCCTCTCCCGCAGACTTCTGAGGAGAGATGGGTCTGCAGAGATAACTTCCTGGCTGAGAAGGGGAGAAGGCTGCTGGCAGAGGGGTAGGTTGAGGCACCTTAGGTTTCAAGCTTCTCACCCTCCTAGAGCTCGATCTCTCTCTCTCTCTCTCTCTCTCTCTCTCTCCCCCCCCTTTCATCTTTCTTTTTGTCTCTGTCTTTTTATCACTGTCTCTGTCTGTCTGTTGTCTCTCTGTTTCTCTCTTTGTCTCTTTCTATTTCTCTCTTTACCTTTCTTTGTCTGCTGTCTCTCTTTCTGTGTCTCTACTGTCTCTGTCTCTGCTGTCTCCCTTTCTGTGTCTGTCTTTATCTTTAGCAATCTCTCTGTCTCTCTTTCTGCTATCTCTGTGTGTCTGTTTTTGCATCTGTTGTCTGCTGTCTCGGTCTGCTGTCTCTGTCTCTGTGTGTATATCTCTGTCTCTGTGTGTGTCTCTGTGTCTCTCTGTCTCTATCTCTCTTCCTGTCTCTCTCTCTCTCTCTCTGTTTCTCTGTGTGTCTCTCTCAGTCTCTCTGTCTCTGTCTCTCTACCTCTCTCTCTGGACCTTTACAAAATATACAGTCATTTTCCCCAGAGGTTCTGAAGTCTACAAAGGAGTCAGCTCAGAGTAACTACCTTAGGGATACTTTAAGAGTCTCCCCCTACCCTCCACCCCCTATTTTCAAGTATTGGAGCAATTTTCAACTTATGAAGACGTAGGGGTGTCTGACAATTTGGAACACCAGAGTCAAAGGTCCCTTAGCCCTATGCTCCCTTTCCACTGAGGAAGAAACCAGGCCTCACTGAGGCCAAGTGACCTGGCCAAACCCACATGGCCAGCATGCAGCAGAGCTCTGATTTGAACCCAGGCTGTCAGACATCAGATCAGCATTCTTGTCACTGTGCTGCAGGCTCAGCCCCTTACACCATCCTCAGTCACCTACCAAGGGTCACTCTCAAACTCTTCCCTCATTGGACAAATCGAATTAGCACCTGTCCTGAAGCTGTACTGCAGTGGTAGGGACAGGTCCTGGGTTCAAGCCCCATGCCTGACCACTTAGGCACTTTTGGGCCCCAGACAAGTCACTGTTCCTCACTTAACTTAAGTTTTCTTATCCTCTCTAAGACTGTCTCCTTATCTGCAAATTTAAGATATTTGTACTGAGAGGTAACATGGCCTAGCATGGAGAACTAGCCTCCTAGTCTGGAAGACGTGGGGTCAAGTCCCACCTTTGACAAATGACTGGCTTCGTGACTCTGAGTCACTTGTGCCTCAGGCAATTGCCAAGACTGGAAGTTACAGAGAAAGGCATCAATCTGCATTAGCAGAAGAATTAGCCCTGTACACTAACAAAACACAAGTTTTAAAAAAAAATTGTATATGTGTATGTGTGTGTGTGTGTGTGTGTGTGTGTATTTACACTAACCAGTCACTCCATTGCAAGGAAAATGCATGGTAAACAGGTGTTCTATTACATAGGAGGTGTTATTCTCACTTGTGATTTTGTAAGAGTATGCCTATAAGTCTTTTAATTGTTTAACAAATATACCACAACTCATCCATCTACATGAGTATTGGAGCCTTCAAAGTAGTCACTCTGTGGAGTTAGGAACTTATTCCTATAATGCTACCTTTGCTCTAAATTCTTTGGAAATTGCTTTCAAGAATACAGTCTTTGGAAGAACCTCACGGGTGGCCAACCTGCACTCTTGGAGAGTGTTTGTGATTTTTGGAAAATAAAGTCCTTTTATGAATTATAGAACACCAAATGTTGGACCTTTGAGGAAAGGTAGCCATCATCTGGTCCAGGGGTGGGGAACCTGCGGCCTTGAGGCCATATGTGGCCTTCTAGGTCTTCAAATGAGGCCCTTTGACTGAATCCAAACTTGACTTGAGGACCTAGAGGGCCACATGTGGCCTCCAGGTCTCAGGTTCCCCATCCCTGATCTGGTCCAATCCCCTCATTGTATATAACAGGAAACTGAGGTAGAGTCAAGTCTGGTGAACAAAGTGGGTGACCAAACTGCAGAATACCATTTTTAGTCAAAACTGAGGCATAATTCTAAAGCAATGAAGCAGATTTCCTTGTGAGGTCCCATCTCCCACTAACCTCCTTTATGAATCCTATAATCCAGATACACTAGACTACTACTATTTAGATGTGCTCTAATGTTTCTTTCTTTTGCCTGCAATACCCATCCCCCCAGCACAGGCTCTGCCTGTTGAAATCCCATCCAGCCTTCAAGGCTCTGTTCAAAAAGCCTACCTTTTTCATCAAGCTTTCCCAGCTAGAAGTGATGCTCTCTTCCCTACTGGTTTTGGAGTTAGAAAACTATGTTTTAAATACCAGCATTTCTAATTATAACATGTAAAACTTTGGACAAGTCATTTAACTTCTTTGGGCCTCAGTTTCCTCATTTGTTAAATGTTGGACTAAATGAACTCAAAAAGGTCAATTTTAGCTCCAAATCCTATGATGCCCCCTGGCACCTCAGAATTTTACAAGGTGTCATTTATCAGTCTTTGCCTTTATTACAGTTATATGTCTTCCATTTTGTGCCCCACATTGGACTGATAATATGTCTTATTCATCTGTCTCCCCCACAGCTCTTAGCGCAGGGCCAGGCACCCAAGAGTGAATGATGAATGAATGAATGGAGTAGGACCAGTGTGAGTTATCCATCACTTTCTTTTAACATGGGTGCCCAGTGACTGCTTATCACATGATCTGTGTTGTTCTCTACTTCCTGGAAACATCCTTAGCAATCATCTCAGCCAAGCCCAAGCTCCTAATTAAGAAGGGACCTGGATATTGTGGCCCAGAGAAGGGAAAATGAATATGAGCTCGGGGACAAGCAAAGCTAGGGACTCCCAGGCCTACTGGAAATAGTACTGCACATTAAGCCAAGGAAATTTGGTTCAAATCTCACCTCTAATGTCTAGACATGTGAGACCATGGGCAGATCACTTAGCCTCCCTAGGCATCAGTTTCCTTATCTGTAAATAAGAGGGTTGGAATAGATTACCTCTAAGGTTCCTTCTAGCTCTAAATCTGTGAGCCTATGGCCCTGGAAGAAGACCCCATTCTCCAACTGGCCAGAATTCCCCACCCCCGCTGCTTGCTTCTTTCTTCCAACTTTCTTCTAATTTCAGTAGTTCAGCTACTAGCTTCTCAGTCCTTCTCTGACAAAGTCTCAGTGTATAGGTCCCCCTCCCCACTTCTGACCATACCCTTGACCTTCCTTATAGCCCCACTAAGAGAAAGGGCTTTATCTTCTCTCCTAATGGCACATACTAGGCACTCTATAAATGTTTGCCGACTGACTGATAATTGACTCAAGCTTTTTTTTAAGAGCTCAAAAAGACCTTGGAGATTATCTAGTTCAGTGGTGCTTAACCTTTTTTTGTCATCTGAACCTTTCTAGCAGTCTGGGAAAGCCTATGGACTCCTTCTTAAAATATTTTAAATGCACAAAACAAAATCCATAAGATTACAAAGGAAACCAATTCTGTTGAAATAAATGTGAAAGTTTTTTCTTCTCATCCAAGTTCACAGACTTCTTCCCCGCCTTAAAAATCTATACACCAAGTCCAGGGGGTTCATAGAAGCCAGGTTAAGGACCTTTGACCAAATTCAACATTCTCATCCGCTAAGCCAACAGCTGCCCCTTGTATCTGGCCAGATGTGGGCAGGACAGATTTCACAGAAAAGATACCTATTAGTGTGGTTTTCAGGTAAGGCCAGGCTTTCCCCCAAAAATCTCTCCCACAGACTTATGCCAGGAGCCTAAACATTCTACCATTCCCATCTTCCCTTCTTAGGATTAAGGCACAGAAGGCCTCCTATAATATTTTCCTATGCTCCTTGGGGGGCAACGAAACAGCCAGGCATCACCATTTGATAGGTAATGGAGCTGAAGTCTAGAGAGGGCCCGTGATTTGTGCAAGTCCCTTTGGGACAGGTCCTCAGACTGCTCCTTCCCCAGGCCTCACCCTCAGAGCTTCACACCCCACTCCACCCCACCAGCTTGCCTAGCTCCCAGACCAGCAACAGTTTAGAAATGCCTCCTCCTAAAGTTGGGCCCCAGGCTTCTTCAGAGACCATCCAGCCCTAGAGAATTGCTAGATTGAGCAATGAAGGACACAGATTTAGCATTTCCTCTGCATAAAGTGCTGCCTTGACCCCAATTAAGGCATAGCATATAGAACAGGAAATCATTCTGGAAACTGAGATCTGGCCCTCAGCCTGACTCATCTTTTGCTCGTCTGGGCCCATTATGCACATGACCGTATTTCTATTGGAATCTCATGTCCGTGCTCACCCCACCCTGGTAGTAGGTGGGTGAATGCCTTGCAGATGACTTCCTTTTCCCCCTTTTCTTTTTCTTTTCCTATATGTAGCCCAGGCTCCGCTTTTGGAAGTACAAAGCAGGAAGGAGGGGTATAGGGACCTCTCTGCCAATGGGACAGGCAGAGCCAATAGAAGAAGCATGAAGTGGGTGAAGTTTGTCTTTAGTCTTCTCGGCCACAGCCTGCTCACTTCCTCTAATCAGGCATCCAGGGCCTTTCTGCTATCCCTAGTCACCTAAATGTTGGGTGCCCAGGCCCACCCCCAACCCCCCCCCCCACTCTCCAGAAAATCCCCTGGACCTTTTCCTCATCATCCAATCACAGAAAGACTTAGCTGACCTCTCATTCATCTCCTCAGGGTCTTACTGTCTGCCAGCCCAGCCAGGAAACTAATTCATGCTAAGAACAAGCCTGGATGTTTGTTTCCTTCCCAGGAAACATAGTTAATGACTTCTGGGGCCTCCCTTGCCTCAAGTCCAAGTTGTGAAGGTGGGAATTGTCAGAAAATTCAGGCCTGGGGCAGAGCATTGGGGAAAAGATATTTTTTGGAAAGAGTGGCCTTGCCTGAAATCCACACCAGTAGATATCCTCTTGAGGCCTATCCTGCGCACATCTGGCCAGTGGACAGAACACTTGAGTTTGAATCTGGAAGACTTTAGATACTTATTTTCTCAAATCTCTCCCCCAATCCAGTCCATCTTCCAGTCAGCTGCCAAAGTCATTTTCCTAGAGCATGTATCTGATCATATCATTTCCTGCTCTTTTGTGCACGCGCGAGCACACACACACACACACACATACACACACACCCACGGGTGTGCGTGCACGCACGTGCTCAATGAGCTGCAGTGGCTCCTTATTACCTGGAAGACCAAAAATAAAACCCTCTATTTGCATTTGAAGCCCTTCCCAACCTGGCCTCTATGTAAACCTTTCCAGTCTTTTCGTACTTTCTGACCCTCTGTGAACTCGCCAGCCTCCTTACTGTCCCTCACACACAGCCTCCATCTCCATCCACATTATGACATTTCATTGACTCATCTCTTTGCCTGAAATACCCCACCCCTGTCTTTTTTTTTTTTTTTTTTTTTTTTTTTTTTTTTTTTTTTTTTTTT
>NW_020954548.1:30927264-30939894 GCF_900497805.2 Vombatus ursinus | reverse complement strand
AGTCTGAGGCCGGATTTGAACTCAGGTCCTCCTGACTTCAGGGCCGGTGCTCTATCCACTGCTGCCACCTAGCTGTCCCTGGAATGCCCCCTCTCTTCACCTCTGCCTCCTGGGTATACCAACTTCCTTCAAGACTCAGCTCAAAGCCTTGTCCACTAAGATCACCTATCATACTGTGTATATTTAGCAGGCACAGTTATTTTCATATCATCTCCCTCATTAGAATGTAGATTCCCTGAGGGCAGGGACTGTGTTTTTGCCTTTATATGCATACCTAGCACTTAGCATCATGACCAGCACATAGTAAACACGTAAGAAATGTTTGTTGACTGAGTAAATGTGTGACTGTGGGTGAGCCACTTAACCTCTCCCTGCCTCAGCATCCTTCCTGTGGGATAACAGCAACACTGACCTCACAGGATTGTTGTAAGGATCAGACGAGTGCTAAATAAATGTTAGCTATGGCACCTGAGCTTCTTCCTCCTTGCCCTGGGGTATTGGGTGGCCTCGGTGGATAGGGAGGGAAAGTTGCCACCACCCCCTTCCTCCTCTCCCAGTTATGGGCAGGAAGAAGATCTGCTCTATCTAAGGCACAGCTTCACTCACTCTAATGGGTCAGGTTGAAGGTCAGACCCAACCCATGAGTAGAGGTTTCTAGTCCTCAGCTGCCTTATCCACAGCATAAGAAGGCTGGACTAGGTAACCTCTAAAGTCTCTTCCAGTTTTGACACTCTGCGATTGAATGACTTGGGGAAAGCCCATGGAGGCAAGGGGAGAAACTCAAGGGGAAAGGTCTTGCCTCAAGAGTCTTTTCATTCAGTCTGTTATTTTCCATTAGTGGCTTCTGGCCTCTTGCCACCACCCCCTACCCCTCCAGGGAGAACAAAACCATTCCTCCCACCAGCTCCTGGCCCCTGGAAAGTGTTTTTGTTTTCTTTTCTGACAACATTATCTGTATCTCTGAGTCACCAGTACCTTAAAGTCACCCTCATGGGCTGAATACAGGGGCTGAAAGAAGGGCGCGGGGTTGGGTACTAGCACCCACATCTTCTTCCACAGCCTGAAACGTCAGAGAGAGAAACAGACAAAACAAAACAACAAAACAAAACAAAACCAGGGTCAGGGGTGTTAGAGGATGGGGTGGGTCCGTGGCCACTGGCAGGTTGGTTAACTCAGTTCTACCCAGCCCTGTTCCCACAGAAGGACTGGTCGGGGTACCCAGATCCATCTTTACTCCAAGAGAATGTTCAGCTGAGCTCTGTACACAAAAAGGGATTGGCTCGAGCCTCCTCGCCTCCACAGAGGATTGGCCAGCCCACCTAACAGTTTGGATCAGCTCGACCGCTCCGTCACAGAGGGATTGGCCAGCCTAGATTTACTCCCCGAGCGGGTTGGCTTAGCCCAGCTGCCTCTAACTCCCCTAATAGGATGGATCAGCCTTGGCCAGTCCAGCCTCACTCCCGCAGAAGCCCAACCATATCCAGTCTCACCAGCCCCAAGGAAGTGACTAGCTCTACCCTCCAGGATCAAAGTAGTCTGCATATTTCAGGTCTCTCCAAAAAAGCATACAAATTGCTCTTCTCTGACACATCTGGTTGTAATTTACATTATACTTGCATGGACTTAACGTGTGACTTGCTTACTATCCATTCAATATCTTTCTTAATTGAAAAAAATCAAATCCCCAGGAGCTAATGATCCCTCTGCTGGCCTATCCCGGTTCATTTACAGGGACACAGGCGAGTGGCCTTTGCCAGCCCCTTCAGTACGTTCATCTTTCAAATGGAAATGAACCTTGTCTAGACCCATAGAGTGATAAAGAAGGGACCTTAGAGATTCTTCCTTTTCCAACCCACTTATATCACACCGAGAGAAACTGAGGCCCAAGGAAGGGAAGAAGTTTTTCTCAAAGTTAATGGAAGAACCTGGACCAGATTCTAGGATCAAATGAGGTAACATTTCTAAAAAGTGCCTAGCACTGGGCCTGGCACTTGGTAAGCACTATATAAATTCTTACTCTCTACCACCCCCCATGCCCTTTTCAATTAAATTCCAACAAACATTTATTAAGTGTCTACTTTGTGCAAAGCCCTTGAATATACTGCCTCCCCAATTCTGCCTCAGGATCCCTAGCTTCCTTCAAAGTTCAACACAAGTACCTACCTCCTACAGGAAGCCTCCCCTGGACCTCCTTGTTGCTGGTGTCATTCCCTTCCCTCGATTCCTTTATTTCTATTTTTTATCTCTTTGTATTTCTTTTTCTCTCTTCCACTAAAACCTCCCCTCCTTCCTCTTCCCATGTAAGCTCCTTGAGGGAAAAGATTATTTTGGTTTTTTGTATCCTCAGCACCTAACACAGTGCCTGGCACGTAGTAGGTGCTTACTTAATAAGTTCTCTTTGCATGAATAAAAGTATCTTTTGGAAACTATAGAGCATGATACAGATGTTACACACCCTGTTACTGATTTTATTAAATTCCCTCTAAGGTGCCTTCAGCTCTAACATTCTCCTCTCTATTCCACTGTTTTCTATTGCACATTTCAAACAAAATGTCTTGGAGATATCTAGAACTCAATGTGCTCATCTTTACCTCCAAACCCTCCTCTTTTCCAAACATTCTTCCCACCTTTCTTCTGGCCCCCCAGCTTTATATCTTTGGTGTTATGCTCAACATCTCACTTTCCTTCCCCCCACATTTCCAATCAGTTGCCAAATCTGGATGTTTCATACCTCTTCTATCTGACCTCTTTCCTCTACTCGTTCAGCTACCACCCAAGTTCAGGCCCCTCCTTCCCATTGGCTCCCCTCCTTGTCTCTTCCAACTTGAATCCACCATCCAAAGGGATTGATTTCCCTTAAGCACAGATCTGACCATGCCGCTCCTCTCTCTATTCAAAGCCTCTATACTGCCTCTAGAATCAAATATAATTTCCCCTGTTTATCTTTTAAAGCCCTTCACGACATTGTCTGGTCAACTTTCCATCCTCATTGGACATTATTCCTTGTCATGAGCTCTGCAATCCAGCCAAATTGGCCTTCTCTGTGCTCCTCACACACTCCCTCTCATCTCCAGGCCTTTGCATTGACTCTACCACATTCCTGAAATGCACTCCCTCATCTCATCTCACAGAATCCCTCTTCCTTCAAGAAGCAGGTCAAGCATTCCCTTCTCCAGGAAGTCTTTCCTGATACCTCCAACTGCTGGTTCCTTCCCTCCCATACTACCTTGTTTTTATTTACTTGTATTTATTCTGTATATACCTATCTTTGTCATTGTTGTCTCTCCCATCCAAACATGAACTTCTTGCAAGTAGAGATTGTTTCACTGACATTTGTGTCCCCAGGGCCTAAGACTGTGCCTGATATAGTAGGTCTTTAGTAAATGCTTATTGATCCACTAATGTAGGGTTGGTTTATGCTAGCTCTTTCCCAATCTCCTGTCCCCCATCCCACCCACATCCTTCCAAGGGACCCAGGTTTTCTCACCTCTGTGTCAGTTTCCATCCAGCCAGAGAAGCAAGTATGGCCACGATGAAGGAGATGGATAATACCCAAGAGGACCATTCTGTTTTCTCTTCTTCTTCATGGGGAACAAAGTAAAAATGGATCAGAATTCAAGGCCTTCCCCTGAACTCAGGAAAGCGGATGGTGTGGAGGAATGGGGAGAAGGTTGGCCAAGAAGAATGATGGGAAAAAGTAATGGGAAAGGAAAATGAAGGCACAGAGGAGGGAGGAATGGGAACAGAGGTCTTTTACTACCCAGGGGTCCTCTCAGTTAGACCATACTAAGTTTTGTCTTCTGGGTATGCCCTCCACCTGCTAGCCCATGGTATCTATTCCTGGTTTCAGTACAGTCAGGACTAGGAAAATGTTCTTGACTGAATCGACAATCAGCTTACTTACTCATTCACTCATAAGCTGACTGGTTGGCTGGCTGAGTAAGTGACAGACTAATGGACTGATTAATCAATCAGCTGACTGGCTGACTGATGGATTGACTGACAGTGAATAACTGATTGAGTGACGGGCTGGCTGGCTGATTGAGTAAGTGAGTGAGTGAATGAGTGAGTGAGGCTGACTAAGGAACTGATAGTTGTCTGACAATATGACTGACTGGCTAGCTAACACTGATTATAAATGACTGACTTAGTGGTTGAATTCGTTACTGGCTGCCTGGCAGCCTTAACCAGTGATTGACAGATAACAATCTGAGTGAATGACAGATTGACTGACTGACTACCTGGATGCCTGATCAGCTGATGGACTGGGGTCCAAACAATTAGAAGCATACTTAAAGAGTCTTGGGGTTTCTGAACTCAGAAAATTTGGCCCAGGAAGCCTAAGGTCAGGATGATGGTCCAGAAGATAGTGCTTCTGGCCAGGGGAGAGCGGCTCCAATGGCTTCATACTCACCCTCTGGCTGGGTCCTGAAGGAGGCGGAAGGACTCCACTCGCTCCAGACCCCACTGTAGAGTGAAGATGGCTGGGGCTGAGCTCGAACTTGTATTTCGTAAACTGAGCCCTTCTGAAATTCCAAGGACAGGAGTGACACTGACTTCAAGTCGGCTGGGATGAACTTGGCCTTCTGAGTCTGCCAAAACATGCAAGTAGAATTATCGGACTGAAATAGATCCCGAGAACTCATCCAATCCAGCTCCCTCCCCTGGCAAAGGTGCTGCTCATATTGAAACACACCTGGTTTATCTCTGAAGGTATCTGAGGGTAGAGAACATGCAGGTTCTTCCTCCTTCACACTCAGAGGTAATGTAATATAGTAGATAGAGCATTGACCTCAAAACCAGGAAGACCTGGGTTCAAGTTACCTCACCTCTTATAAGTACTGGCTATGTGACCCTGAACTTTTTAGAGTTGCTCTGGACAGCTCTTGAAGACTAAAGTTGTAGAGAAAGTGGATACATTGGTAGAGTAGGAATTTCCTCACTAGGAATTTCTCTATATCAATGAAGTCACAGGTTAAGTTCCTATCCTTCATATTTCCTTTACTGGCATAGAGAAAGAGCTGTTGGCTGGAGTCAGGATTGCTGGGTTCTAGTCCTGACTCTGCTACTGCCATGACATTTCAGGTAAGCCACTTTCCCATACACTGTACCTACCTACTTTCCCCATGAGACTGGGGCTTGCCATTGAAGAACATCCACTAGTTAATTACCTTTGGAAGGTGTAACCAAATGTAAGAACAAGCTAATAATCTTCCAGAGTAAACCAAGCGTTTTGGAAATCCCCACTTCCTGACAAAACAGTTCCTTTCCCTTCTTAAGGCACTTAATTAATTCTTGTTGACTGATTAATTGTTCAAAAATCTTCAGTGGATCCCTATTGCCTCTAGAATCAATACAGTCTCCTCAGTCTGGCATTTGAAGTCCTCTGTAATAGGGCTCCCACCTATCTTTCCAGACTATTTCATCTTACCTCCCTTGACACACTGCCCCTACATTCCAACCAAACTGATGCGATAACTGATCCCCAAATTTGACATTCCATCTCTCACGTCGATGCCTTTGCACAGACTGGAATAAATTCCCTCCTCACGTACATGCACCTCTCACAATCCTTAACTTCCCTCAAGGCTCACCTCAGATGCCACCTCCTATTCAAAGCCTTTCTTGATCCTTCTAATTGTTGGTACCTTCTCACTCCTCAAATTATCTTGTATTGACTTTTTTTTGTGTACACAGGATATCTCCCGGTAGAATGCACTCTCCTTGAGGGCAGGAACTGTTTCATTTTTGTCTTTATGTCCCCAGAGACTAGCCCAGTACTTAATAAATGCATGTTGAAGTGCATTGAATCCTAAGGCTCCTAGATTTGACATTCTAGAGTCTGTGACAAGACAATCACCACTCTCTCTGGAAGACTTCTTACCTTCCAGGAGTCTTCTTGTTTTTTGTAGCGCAGCTCATATTGTAACTTGTTCTGTAATGCGTAGTAACGGGGATCTTCATAGTGGGTTTTCCAGGAAATGTTGTAATCTCCAAAATAGGCCACGGTCACATTGAAAGGAGGATTTGGCTTAACTGGGAAGAAAGAAATGTATATGCATAGATAGATGGAAAACACTTAGTGACTTCAATTCAATTCAACATGTGCCAGGCACCATGATGGGTAGATACTGGCAATAGAAATGCAAAAAGGACCTGCCTTTAAGGAGGTTACCACCTGCGGGGGAACAAACAACATATACATATAAATGAGTACAAAATATATATAAAACAAATGTAAGGTAATTTCAGGGAGGTGTTAGGGAGAGAATAGAACCAGAGGAGTCCGGAAAGACTTCTTACAGGAGGGAGCACTTAAGGTGATACTTGAAGGGATTTAGATATTCCAACAGACAGAAGTGAGGAGGGAAAGGACCTCAGGAATGGGGGTCAGCCACAACATACATGCATGGGAGCAGAAGATGGAACATTACATATGAGGAACACCAAGTGTGCAAGTTTGACCGGCCCATAGAAAGTGCTGGGATGTGTAATTAGCCTGGAAAGATGGGGGGAAAGCAAGATTCTGAATGACTTTAAATGCCAAACAGAAGAATGAACTGAAGGGATATCCTACTCATGCCTCCAAAAAAATTTGTGGAACTAGTTCTTGTAATTCACCTTAACCTTTCTGGTCTCAGTTATCCCTTCTGAAAAATGAGGGGATTGGACAAAATGATCTCTGAAGCCTCTTCCAGCACTGAGAGGGGTGTCTGGCACATAGTAGGTACTTAATAAATGTTCAGCGACTGATTGACTAACCTTGCAGTTCTGAGGGTAGAGGTTGATGACTTTGGTCTCCTTTGCCTATCTTTTATGTTGGCTCAAATTCATCTTCATGCTGAGTCAACAAGGATTTCGGGAATATAGTAAGTGGGTTATGTAGCCTAGTTTCCACAAGTGCCTGTTGCGCATAGCCCCTGAAATGGCTTTCGAGAGAGAACGGCACCCTCATAAGGAGATAAATAGGAGTTTTGGAATGTCTAACCCTGTCAGAAAAGTTGTCTAGGACGATAGACTGAAATTCATCCTCAGACACAAAGAATTAAAAGACTTAATCTCAGCCTGAGAGTCTTGTTTTTCAGTCCCTTAGCTGGGCATGGTGGTTCATAGTCCTGGCTATGGCTCAAGAGATGTTAGGCTGTCTTTTTCAGGTAAAGGCTTGGTCATCACTGATGCCCCTTTCAGATGACACTCAGAAACTGTTAGCACAAAGGAACTTAGTGACTATGTGCCTGGTACAGATACCCAACAGCAACCAGCAGAACAATACCAGCAGAGATGGCATAATCGGTAGCAACCACAAAATTATCACAATGACACCCCACAGAGAGCTAAGTGAAGCCATCACCAGAGGACATCATTAGTCCTACAGTGTCAAAAGTCAGAGTTGCACTGCCCCCACAAGCATTCCCTATGTGTGTGCCTTCCAGTGTGTTTTTGCTAAACGGTTTCCTTGTATGTGTTTCTTCATCCATGCTCTTATCAATGGTTCCCTAGAAGTCTACCCTCTGTACCATCTCAGATGAAGGGTTTTCCTTTTGTGTGTGTTTGCTCTACCTCACTAGGAGCATAGCAATGTGTGGGAGGATGTACCCACATGTGCACATTCAGGTAATCTTTTATCATTTTATTGGCTATGCTGTTTGAATAAATATCTTTTGTTTGCACTAATGTATCTTCTGGCTGGTTGGTAAAAGAAAACACATTGATAGGGGCTCAGGAGTTATGGTTTTGAGTGGGTGTTGATTCTCAAAATGCCATAAATGGGGGCAAAAGGGAATACATGTGTGAAAGGTGATGCTCTAGGGCAAGGACGGGGAACCAATGGCCTTGAGGCCAATTTGTTCTGTGAAGTTTGGATTCAGTCAAAGGGCCGAACTTGAGGACCTTGAGGGCCACATGTGGCCTCAAGGACGCAGGTTTCCCATCCCTGCAGGGTTACAGTAGAGTGTTAGAGATGGAAAGGACCTTAGAACTTACCAACAAGAATGGTGGAACTGGAAAAGACCTTAGAAAATAGAATGCTAGAATAACAGTTCTCAAAGTATGGTTGGCGGACCTCTGGATGTCCCCAAGATCCTTTCATGTTGTAATGCAAGGTCAAATATTAAGATGTGATTTGCCTATTAAAACACTCCTACCTTTTCCAACTACATATCTTTGTGAGGCCACATTTTCTTCATATTTCAACCAAGACAACATAGAGCAACAGATTGAATGCAGAAGTACATATGAGAATCCAGTTGTCTTCTATCAAGCTAGACATTTAAGTAATTTGTGAAAATATGTAAAAAAAAATGCTATCCTTCTCAACAAATTTCTTTTGTTTTAAAAATATAGCTATTTTTCATAAAAACATGTTATTTATGTTAACTTTAGTGGGTTTATTATTATTTTTAAAGAATAAATATAAAATGTATCAGTTTTAATTTCTAATACAGTAAATATCAATAACTATAACTCATGTAAACAAAAACTCTTTGGGGTCTCCAAAAATTTTTTAGATTGTAAAAGGGCCAAAAATTTGAGAACTGCTGTATTAGAATAAAATATTAGATCTGGCAGGAAACTTAAAGATTTTCTAAACTAATACCTTCGTGTACAAATGAGGAAATTGAAACCCAAAGAACAAAAGCATCTCACCCCAGGAAGGACCCATACAATTATCTCACAGATTTTAAGCTCTAGATGCTTGGGATCCATACTTTTGAACCGTGTCTCTTATTACTTGCCTTCACAATCTATCCACGTATCATATGCCTCCACCACACTGAACAACTCACAGCCTATTCCCTGCTACACTCCCTATGTTTTCCCGTCCCCATTCCTTGACTCACATTTATCGCTATAACTGAAAATCACAAATCTATTGTGAAATATTGGAAAAGTTCGTCCAGATGTTCATAAGTTGGGTTTACTCACATTGAAGGACACCAGTCAGTATGATAACACGCATCTGCTTTATTTTTGTGAGCCTAAGAACAGAAGGAGCTGGAGGCTTTTAGCATACTACAAATAATTTCCGGCTCTGGTCTCCTGGCCCCAGCCTCCTTACCCGTGATTTTGGTAAGGGGCGGGGGTGGGGTCACAGAGCGGGGGAAGAATGAGGACAGAGAGAAAAAAAAAAGAAATAAAAGAAACAAGATTCAGAAACTTCAAAACCACAGGACCCAGATTAGAGGCCTAGGTAACAAAACCCAAATGCAAAGCAGACTCCCCTGTGACTGGCACTTTCCTTTACCTGTCTCATGGGTCTTTCACCCTGCGGAGAAGCTGTAGTGTTGGCGTCCTTATCCTCCCTCTCTCTGGACTCTCGACCCCCAAATGCTGACACCTGACTGGTATGCGAATATCCCTGTGTGTGGGGCCTGGCCCAGGCAGACGATAGGTTCCAATAATGAAGGGACCTTTTCCTGTTTCTTAACTTAGTTTTCATAGTGCTTTACATGTGAAAATGTGAAAGTGTCTTCCAGAGGTAGTTGATAAGTTTATAGACAAGGAAACAGAGTCAGAGGATTCCTAAGCCTTAGAGTGGGAAGAAACTTTACCAATCATCTGGACCAAGCACCCTCAATTTTACGGAAGAGAAAATGGAGACCCAAAGAGGGAAAGGGAATCCCCAAATCAAGGGCACATTCACACCTGGTCCTCAGTCTTCAAATCCAGGGTTCTTTGCATAACACCCTGGTTGCCTCCCATGTGAGGCACATATTGCTACCAGACTGATCCTTCTGGCACACAAAATTATTTACGTCCCTCTTATGCTCAACAATCTTCCGTGGCTCCCCCTGTATCCTGAATAAA
Source organism: Vombatus ursinus (assembly GCF_900497805.2). Lineage (NCBI taxonomy): Eukaryota > Metazoa > Chordata > Mammalia > Diprotodontia > Vombatidae > Vombatus > Vombatus ursinus. The sequence goes on along the minus strand of NW_020954548.1, from coordinate 30,930,087 downwards.
AGTCACATTTCTTTGCCAGACATTCAAGGGCCAGAGTAACCTGGCCCCATACTACCTTTTAAACTCTATCTCATTTTACTTTCCTTCACGTGCTACATATAGACCATAGACATACTGGGTAACTTGCAGCCCTCTGCATATAGAGATGGGAAGGGAAAGGGAACTGGCATTTCCATAGCATCTACTATGTGCCAGGCATAGTAGTAAGCAAGTACTTTTTATAAATATCTCATTTGATCCTCACAACAAACCTGTGAGATGTTTTGATCACCATTTTACAGTTGGGGAAACTGAGGCAAAGATTAAGGGACTTGTCCAGGATCACATGGCTATAAAGTGCATGAGAATGAATTCGAGCTCAGGTCTTACTGATTTCAGGCCCAGCACTCAATCCAATGCACGATTTCTATATGCCATGTGTTTTTCCATCACCATGCCTTCCTGCATACTGTTCTCTAAACCAGGAATATCATCCTTTCTCCTATTTGCTTGAAGAATTCCTACCTGTCTCATAAATCCCAACTGAAAAGCTTCCTCTTCTCAAGTATGCTCAAATACTCCCTTGTCAGTAATAACCTTCCCACTCAAAATCTTCACAAAGGACTTGGTTATAATTCCCAAAAGTGCTTTTCTTGTAATAGTGTAGCTTAGCTGTCTCTGTTATCTTACATTCCTATTAAACCCTAACTTTCATGAGGGCGGTGACTATATGTACAACATTTAGACTCAGTGTTTAGCATAGCGCTCTGTACACAGTAGGCACTTTATCATTTAAGAGAATGAATGAATGCAAAAGCACAGCTGGAATTTCAAACCCAGGTGTTCAAATCTATTTCTCCATCTTTACCTTTTAAATCATAGAAGACAGAAGGAAGGAGTCTTCTAAAGAATAAAAGATTAGAAGTAGAAGAGATGTTAGGACATAGAATGTATAGTTAGAGCTAGAAGGAGCCTTAGAAATTGTCTAGGCCCACCCCTTCTTTTTACAGAGTAGGAAACTGAGGCCTGGAGCGGGGAAAAAGTCTTGTCATAAGTCACAACTACTTAATGGATTTCTAGTCCTCTCTTTGGGATAAAGGAGAGGTTCCTAACCTTTTTGGGGGGTATCTTGGATCCCTCTGACAGTCTAGTGAAACCTATGGTCAGGTTCTCATGATAATATCTTCAAATAATTGATGGAAATAATAAATTTCAGTTAGAGGCTGATGCACATAAATATTTATTTTTCCTATCCAAAGTTCTTGGACCCCTTGAAATCTATTTATTTACTTACTTTACAGATCCCAGGCTAAGAACTCCCAGATTAGGGCAATTTATCTCCAACAAACCCAGATTCAAATGCAGATTCCCTTGTGAAGAAGAGAGGTATCTATGGCTCATAGATTTAGAGAGCTGGATGGGATTTCAGAGGTTATTTTAGTCTAATCCCATCACTTTGGAGATAAGGAAAATGAGGTCACACAAGTAGTATATATTGGGGCACAGGCAGGATTTGAACTCGGGTCTTCTGATTCCAAGTCCAGGGCTCTTTGCACTGCATCACTCTAATCAGGGCACCCAGTGTTCTTGGAAGTGTTGTCTTTCTCCTTATTTTTCAGTTCTGCCCCCAGGACTCTTCCCCTCCAGCCATGGGCCCAGCAGAATAAATCTGTCTTCTATTTGGACACCTTTCAAACATATGAAGACCGTGTTTCTTGTTTGTGCTAAATACCCCCAGTTCTATCCACTGATCCTTATGTGGCCTGCACTCAAAGCCTTTCACCAAAGCCTTTCTGGGTAATCTCCAATTTATGGAGAATTTATGAGATAGGGCAGAGCTAGGCTATAGGCCGCCTCTCCTTCTGCTGACAAAATCTCATGGAAGGGCCATTTGATTTGGTTTTAAATCCTGACCATGCCACTTTCTACCTATGTTACTTAGGGCTAGCCATTTATCAAAGTCTCAATTTCTGTTTGTAAAATGAGGGGATTGGATTAGCTAGATGGTCCCTAAGGTTCCTTCCAGCTCTAAATCGACGAGCCCTTGAGGGGGAAGTGGGGGAAGGTAACAAGCATTATTATGTGGCAGGCACTGTGTTGAGTGCTTTACAAATATTATCTCATTTGATCCTCATAACAACCCTAGAGGTAGGCGCTATTATCTCTATTTTACAGTTGAGGAAATTGAGGCATGTTAAGTGTCTCGCCCAGGGTCACACAGCTAGTAAATTTTGGACAAAGATCTATCCTCTGAGCGGCCCCATGAAGTAGTTAACACAAATATTCCTATTCTCATTTGATTGATGAGGTGCAGAGGTAGACTGACTCGTTCAAAATCTTCTATCTAGTAAGCAGCAGAAGATAAGGGTCGGAGTCTCGATTCTACCACCTGCTAACTGCGTGATCTTGGGCAAGTCACTTAACTCTGAAACTTGGTTTCATCCTCTGGAAAACAGGGAGAAGAAGACCTATATTAGCTAATTCATGGTTTTTTTCTGAGGATCAAATAACATAATGGATAGGAAAGTGCTTTACCAACAGTAAGATGTGTAGATAAGTTATTATTTGTGGTAATATGGATTGCTGTCTTGGGATTAGCTGGATATCAGCTCAAAGCTGATGTCAAGGTCCCAAAGGGATGGGACACAGGACAGGTCAGTTTTGATAGGACATTAGGAGTCGGGCAAAGGAAGGTTCGGTAAATAGTGCACCATCCAGAGAGGACATGGCAAGGAGGAGATTGGGAGGTGTAGGGTAATGGAAAACACTCAAGACAATAGCAAAGGAGGAGACAGAGAGAGAGAGAGAGAGAGAGAGAGAGAGAGAGAGAGAGAGAGAGAGAGA
>NW_020954548.1:30925569-30927240 GCF_900497805.2 Vombatus ursinus | reverse complement strand
CTGTTTTCCCCTATGATACTCACTGCTCTGAGCCAGGATAAAGTGTCTCCCCTCACTGGAGTTGTTGCTTAGCTTGTCTGTGATGGTGACGTTGAATTCATCATCTGACATCAGTTTATACACATTCATGTGACACGTATACTGCATATGGGTGTGGTTGTAGGTAGATCGGTTGAAGCTACAAGAGTTAGCGAATTCCTCCAGTTCCCCATAGGGATCATTCCTTCAACAACAACAAAACAATTCCAATCATCTCCCAATCTACAAGCAGCTTGATGTGTTTTAGGATCATAAAGTCACAGCCCTCAGAGGAGTCATACAGCCCAACCTCTACCTGAAGCAGGAAATCCCACTAGAACATCTCTGATAAGTGGGCATGGAGCCTCTCCTGGACGGTCCTCAGAGTCTGGGAACTTATGACCTCCTTAGGCAGCCCATTTCTTTAATAGATGATGCCAGTTAGGGAAAAGGTCTTCCTTATACTGATCTGCTTCCCTGTAAAGTCCTCTTAGTTCTACAGGGAAGAACTAGGACCTAATTCCCCTAGTACATGATGGCCATTTAGATATTTGAAGACAGCTATTATTGCCATCCCGGACTCTCCTCTTGTCCAGGTTCTGTAACTGTGTCTCATATGGCATGGCTTCCAGCCCATCATGGGGAATGGAATGGTTTACTGAAAAGAATACCAGATCTGGAGGCAGAAGACTTGGGTTTGACTTTAGAAAAGTCTCTTCATCTCCCTGGGCCTTGGTTTCCTTCGGAAAAGTAGTATTGGAACAAGAAGATCTGTAAAGTTCTAAAATTTCATTATTCCACGTGGCATGGCCAGATATAGTAGTTTATTAAAAAAAAAAGTCTTAGGGCATTTTAAGCTCAATATGAGTCAAGGGTATAATGTAGCAGCCAGGAAAGCTGATGTAATCTTTGGTTGCATTAAAAGGGAGGGGTGGCATAATGTCCTCTGTCCTGGGCAATTCATATCTGGAGCATTCTGTTCAGTTCTGGGCACCACATTTTAAGAAAGATCTCAATAAGATGAAGATTGTCCAGAAGAAGGCAACCAGGCAGGGGAAGGACTTTGAGTTCATGCCATCAGTAAAAGTTACTGGGAGTGTTTAGAGAAGAAAAGCTGTGTTCATGTGTTTGAAGGACTTTCCAATGAAGAGATTTGATTTGTTTTGCTGGGCCCATAGATGGAGGGAAGAAGGTGGGGTGGGACTATGAGTAATGGTGGATGCTGTAGAAAGACAGATTTGGGCTTGATGGAAAAGTAACTTCTTAGCCTTTAGAGCTGTCTAAAGGTGGAAGGGGCTGCCTCCCTCCTCATGCTTCTTTACCTCACATCATAATTGGTGGTTGAGTGTATTTAATTCATTTCGGCTATCTGCTGAGTACCAATCAATCAATTATCATTTATTAAGTCCCTACCATATGCCAAGCACTGGGGATACAAAGACAAAAATGAAACATTCCCTGCTTATTCCCTTGACTTGGATGTCACACCAGCATCTCACCTTATCCTTAACTTGATCCACGGTCTTACAGAACTGGAAAAGAATTTCAAATCATTTCAGCCCCCCCCTCCCCTTTCTACCCTCCCCTCATCTCCTCCTATTTCTTCTTCTTCTTCTTCTTCTTCTTCTTCTTCTTCTTCTTCTTCTTCTTCTT
>NW_020954548.1:30922505-30925546 GCF_900497805.2 Vombatus ursinus | reverse complement strand
GTCTCTGTCTTTCTCACCCCTCACCCCCTCTCCTTTCCTATCCTTGGCACTTACCACTCAATGGTGAGGTCAGGGGAGGTCTCTGCATGGCCAGGATCCACTTGTAAGATGCATGTCAGGTTCTGGATGTAGTCAGTATAGCAGGTGAGGTCCTGGTAGCCAGATGCTAGGGTAGTTAGAATGGGGAAGGGAGGAGAGAGGAGAATGTTGTCATGGAGATTCTAACTCACATCCCCCTTGTGATTTTGAATAGGGACTAGTTGATTCCTCAATCCCCAGCTTCCTGGACCTAGGATCCCTCAGGGGGAGAAGAGTAATAGGTGGCAGGCGGCAGGAAGCAGCCTAGATCTTCTGAGCATGCTAGTTCTGTGTGGGTTCTTCTAGAGACAGAGCTTAGGAGCATCGTTGGGGACTCACAGGGTAGGGAGTGGTTAAACTAGAAGTGGAGATGGCACTGATTTCTATTAGTTTAAGCTTGCTGGCTTTCATAGGCCAAAGTGAAATATAGAGCCTGGGTTAGAATTTTAGTATGTTGAAGCTGGAAGGAACCTTAGAAAACAGGACTTAGAACATTTGAGCTGAAGGTGATCTTAGAACATAGAAGATAGATGGTTAGATCTGGAAGGGACCTTAGAACATAGAATGTTGGAGCTGGAAAAGAACTTAGTATAGAGAACATAGAATGCCAGAGCTAAAAGCAGCTTGAATGACCATCATGTATAACTCTTTCATTTTACAGAGGTGGCAACTTGGTCTCAGAGAGGGAAAGTGCCTGACCAGGGCTAATTAGAATTCTTCATGCCCCCGTTATGGCCTCATTTTCCTTTCCCACTGGGCCAGCAGGATCCTCCATTCATAATAGCCAGGGGGTTGTGGTCTTGCTTTGTTGTTCACATGGCAGTCTCTCTACCATGGCCCCTTCTTGGTTATTCCCCTTCTTGCTGAGTCTTTCACTGGCACCTCTTTCTCTCTCCATCCTCAAACTAGAGCCATCTCTGCCCTCCTACAATCTCATTCTTCCCTGCGGGGACACTTAGAGCCACCACTCCTCTCCTGGGAGTCTGAGGCTGAAACTGAAGGGATTGATCTGATGTACTGTATTTCCACAACAGTTTCCTATCTATAAGTGATAAAATAGGGCAATTCCTGGGAATGCCCTTTAGAAAGAAGACACAACCAACCCAAGCTTGCCCTTGGAACCCTGGAAGGACGAAATAGAAAGAGGACTCTTCTCCATGGCCAGGCTGGTCCTGGGATCATGGCTTTCTACCATTTTTTCTTCCCTGGGGACTGGGGGACTTTCCCCACCCTGTCCACTAGACTTGGAATCAGAAGACTTAGGTTTAAATCTTGCACTGTTACTTATAGAACTGAGTGACTTTGGCAAATCACTTCCTCTTTCTGGGCCTCAGTTTCCTCACTGGTCATAAAAGGGCATCTGACCTCAAATCTTCTGCTTCCTAAAGTCCCTTCCAGCTCTGAGATTCTGTGAAATCTGTACTTCCAAGGTTCTACTTTTCATGGTGCCCTGCACATAGGAAGTTAAAATACACAGGCCGATTTTCTAAGGGGCGCTTGGGGAAGGGACACCGCATAACTGAGCTAAGTTACAAGTGCAGTCCTGAAGTTAACTCGGCCTAGGTTTAAAGCACGCCTTCCCTAGTGATTCCTGCTGTCTGTCCCCTAATTTCCATGTCAGAAGCCCTAGCTCTGAGGTCATCATTCTATTGGGCTACTCCCCTCCCGGACCCTCCTCCTAAGTCTAGGCTCAGATCTATTTTTCTGAGTTGCTGGAGAAGCAGGGTCCTGTCCTGGCTCAGCCTCACATTCATCCTCTTCACCCTCAGGTCAAAACTACTGTCCCAAAGGTCACCTGACTTACCAATACAATACATCCTGCCCCGGCATCTGAACACAAGAATTCTCTGACTTGTTGAGACCTAAGTCCTTTACTCAGTGGCCTGAGTCCAACCTCTGAATGTCACCTATATGTTTTCCCACTCAACCCCACCTCCCAGATCTCTCTCTTCCTCTCTCCTCACCCCTCTCCTTACTTTGAATGATTTTTAATCAGTGTTTTAGCCTAGCTCCTCCATTTAGAATTCTCTCTGAACCTCCAGCTTCTCCAAAAGTTATTCCTCCTCTCCCCACCCCACCCCCTAGCCCTGACAGAGGCCTCATCCCTCCTGCACTGGGATTACCATAGATCCCAGGCTGAGCATTGGTCTCAGGATTAGAATACATAAATTTGAGTCCCAGCCTCACCACTAAATGGCTGTGTTATTTTAGAAAAATCACTTCATTCTCCCAGACTGTTTCCTAATCTACAGAATGGAGACAGATATCTGTACCACTCATCCCCTCAGAGTTGTTGTGAGGGCTGCCCTTTGAAAACCACAAAGTACTGTTGAAAAAGATAGGGTTTAAAGCTAGAAGGGAATTCACAGATCATCTAAGTCCATCTCCTTCATTTTCCATATGGGGAAATGAGACCTAGTGAGGGGGAAATGCCTCACTCAGAGTCATACACAGACTAAGAGATGGGGCCAGGATTCAAACCTAGGTCTCTTGACTTCAAGGCCAATGGCGTTCCCACTATACTCCGCCTTCCATGTAGCCTACCTTTAATTACGGCAAGCAAGACCCTACACTGTCATCATTTTTCATCCTCTTGTCATCCATCCCCTTTCATCTCTTCCTTGTTTTTTGGATTTTCTAGAAATTAATCAAAGTCTTATTCTTAAAAAAATTTCCATCCCTGCAATGCACCGAAGGCAACCACATTAAATGAAAGGCAGAGCAGCCTGTCCAAGGTGAGACAGTCAGCAAAGGTAGAAGCAGAATCAATGTCTCCTACCCACTGGATAAATAGTTTTTCCTATATACCCAATAGTACGAGGGCCCAGGGCTTTCTAGGTGAAGGAAACTGCCTCTATCTATGTATCTGTCTATGTGTCTATGTGTCTATGTGTCTATGTGTCTATGTCTATCTATCTATCTATCTATCTATCTATCTATCTATCTAATCTATCTATCTATCT
>NW_020954548.1:30918011-30922457 GCF_900497805.2 Vombatus ursinus | reverse complement strand
TATAAACAGACAGTGGAAAGACCAGTACGAAGCAGAGAGTCCATAATGGGAAAGCAGTGGAACATGAAGTCAGACAGGGGCCAGATGGCAGAGGGCCTTGAATGGGAGGCTGTTTATTCTGTGAGCATTCCCTGCTCCTCTTGATGGTACTATCATCTTACCTCTCACATGAGCTCAAAACCGGAAGACAATGTGGTCTAATAGGAAAAGATCTCACTTAGGAGTCAGAGGAACTGAGTTTGAATCCTGGATCTGCCATTTACAAGGACTATCACCTTGGGCAGGTCATTGGACCTTTCTAGACCTCAGTTTCCTTCCTTATAAAATGAAGGGGTTGAAGAGTCTTTCTTCCTCATCCCTAGCATCCATCCAATTAGCTGTTGAGCTCCATTCTCATCTACCCCACTTCTGTATTTAATTACAAGACAATGTGAATAGTTTCAACAAGCTCATTACACTGCCCCTTCCATCTCCCTAGAGCCTTGATGACTTTTAAGGAAAGAATGTTTACTTAGCATTTGTTTCTCTGTCTTCCTGACTCCTCTCTGCTATTTGTCTCATACACTGAAGCCAGTTATCTTCCTAAAGCACATCTGGCATCATATCTTCCCCCTCTCAAGTTCCCTCCTGCCGAGAGAATTAAATTCAAACTTCTTATCCTGCCATTAAAAGGCTTCCACAATCTCACCCAAATCTACCTTGAGGCAGCATATGTCAAACATGCTACAAATTCTCCAGGGCAGGCAGAACCAGATTAAAATGTAATTGGGGAATATTTAACAAAATAAATTAAAATACAATAAAGCATAGATAACATTACATTTTAAAAATTAAGTCAATGTGCAGTCTGCAGGCATCCTTAGGTATGGATTAGGGGCCCTTCTTTCCATCTGACTTTGATGCCTCAAGGAGAGAGGGAGGAACTGGGAGTAAAGACGCCCACTGGGTTCTAACTCACCTCGGTTCCACTACTGACTCAGTGGGTGAATTTGGGCAAGCCACTTCCCCAATATGTAAATTGTTTCCCCACATGTAAAATGAAGCGGTTTAGATTGCATGATGTCTGAGGTCCCTTCCAGCCCTAGCATTCTATGATTTCATTCAGGCTTGTTTCTCACAACTCCCACATCCTCCAGGGTACTCAGGCTTCTCTCTCGACCTCATACATACTATGCTGCTCATTTCCATGTCTTTATGTGCATGCCCCACCTGAAAGTTTTTCCAACGCCTACCAATCATCCTTCAAGGCTTAGTTCAAGAATCATCTACCTGAAGAAGCCTCCCCCAACTAAAACCACCCCACACGGTCCTTCCCCTTGCTCTGAACTCCCTCTGCATATGTGTATATAAAGTCTGTTCCATACCATTTACCTACTTGTTATCATGGAATCTTGAAGTTGGAAGGGACCCCAGAGATCATCCAGTTTAATTCACACCTGAGTAGGAATGCTCTCTGTGGCATATTTGACAGTGATTAGCCCAGTGCCTGGTACATAGGAGAGGCAGCTAGGTGGCACAGTGGATAGAGTGTCCACACCTGGAGTCAGGAAGCCTCATTTTCCTGAGTTCAAATTAGCCTCAGACACTTACTAGCTGTGTGACCCTGGGCAAGTCACTTCACCCTGTTGGCCTCAGTCTCCTCATCTATAAAACGAGCTGAAGAAGGAAATGGCCAACACCAAGAAAACCTCGAATGGGGTCACAAAGAGTCAGATATGACTGAAAAAAAAAGACCCAACAATATCTATGGCCCAGAGAACCCCCTTCCCCCCCCCAGGAGGAACAGGAAGGTGGACGGACAAGTTAACCCTATGGAGCAGTCTTGGGGAGGAGGCTGTCTGTTTAGAAAAGGAAAATAAAAAGAGTGTGACATCTGTTTCCTGCCCAGGCTATGCTATTTGTGTCCCTGAGTCTTAAAAAAAATCAGTGTAAAATGTCACGGAGTCAGTTACAGTCAGAGAAGCTGATCCCCTCTACAGTTCCTCCCCCTGCCGCTACTCAATCACCCTTCTGTGTGATAGGCTAGCTCCAAAGACGCCTACAGGCTTTCATGTATGTCATGATCCTCTGCTGGAATGCCCCATGCACAACACATGTCATCTGTCCCCCACCCTCCATCCCCCTCTCCCCATTTATATCCCTCCACTGACTCACTTTCCTCTTGTTTGTTCGTTTAGCACTTAGGGACTCTGTACTAATTGGGGGAATGCAATGCAGTGCAAAGACAAAACAAAACACTGAACTGGGAGTCAGGACCCCTGGCTTCTAAATCCAACTCTGCCATTAACTTTCTGTATGACCTTGTGCAAGTAACTTCCCCTCTGTGGGCCTCATTTTCCCCATCTGTAAAATGAGGATCTTGGAATAGATTATTTCTAAGGTTCTTTCCAACTGGACCCCAAAATTTTTCCTGCTCTAAATTTCTGTGTTCCATGTTCTAAGGTCCCTTTGAACTCTACCATTCTGTGTTCTCGGGTTCATTCTAAGCCTGATATTTTATGTTCTAGAGTCCCTTTCCAGATTTGACATTTCTGTTCTAAGGTCCTTTCTAAGTCTCACATTCTGTTCTAAGGGCCCCTCAAGTCCTAATATTCTACGTTCTAGGGTCCCTTCCAGTATGTGTTCATATGCATTTATGTGTAACGAGCTCTGTCCGTTGTTTAGATGTGTGCTTATTTATCCTTTCAGCATTCATTTAGTTCCCCAAGGACCTGAAACTATCTTTTCCTTCATCATCTTCCTTGAATATCTATTTCAGGACTCAGCCAAATGATGACTGATCAAATGAGGAGAGGAAACAATCCTGTGGACTCGAAGTCTAGCTAGGGTTTAGGATTATTAAATGAGACCCTGGAATCAGACCAAAGGAAGAATTCTCCTGATCATCAGGACAATGAGATGTTGGAGTGAGCTGGTCAAACAGTTATGACATCCTCTGCCTGGAAAAGATCTTGGCATAGGAGAGTTCTCTGGGGGTTTGGCTACTTTAGGGTCAGACCTCTTTGGAGACAGGGGAAAGGACTAGGTGACCGCTGAAGGGTTTTCCCATTTCCTGGATATTTACATCCCGAGACTAGTTGGGTAATCATGGCCAGTCACATCACTTAAACTGTCTGAGCCTCAGTTTCCTCATCTGTAAAGTGGGAGTAAGAATGTTTACAACTACTTCATGGGGTTGCTGTGAGCAAGGTGTTTTATAAGCCTTAAAGTACTATATGGATTTGGGTTAGTATTATTGTTATGGGTGTACCCACACATCTCCCTCCAGCAGTGACTAGGGATGGGCAGGATCTCCCTCTTCCCAACTCTACCCCCATCCCCCAGGTAAAAGACAGGTTGACATCTAAGCCAAACACTTACTGCAGTGGAGTATCAGGAGGAAGATGATGGTCCAGCCAAGTTGACCAGGGCACATGCTGACCCCAAAGGAAAGCCTGGAAAACAATCAAGAATTACAGCCTTTTTTGTTGTGAGCTGGCTGAGAGGACTGGGGGAGTGCACGGTGACAATGGTTGCCTAGGTGAGCAGGGGGTCTGTCACTGATTGACTGTGCATATGAACTCTCTGGGCCTTTAGGAGTTCAAAAGTCCTTTCCATCTGTAACCTTCTAAACGTGACTCGTATACTAGAAGAAGCCCTGCCAGGACAGCATGATGGGGAAAGTTCTCCCTCCCTACCCTACCCCCTACCTTTACATCCTTCTATTTCCTACCTTCTGGCTCTGCAAGGGCCTCCCCTGCATTTCCCCAGGCTCAGGACCTCTCTCCCTCCACCCCAAGACCCTTACTCTTATTCATTGGGCTCTTTGGAAACCCTCTTCCAAACTACTCATTCTTAAGTGCTTAAGGCCCATACAGCTCTGCCTCACTTAAATCCAATTCACTTGCAAGTCAAGATGTCACTCTCCTGATATCATAGGTCCTCTCTGAGAATGAAGGACCAATAAGGACAACACGGCCCATAACTCAATCAACAAGCACTATTTAAGCATCTTCTCTAAGCCAGGCAAAGTACTGGACGTTGGGACTACAGAGACCAAAATGAAATGAAGTTAAGTTAAGAAGTTTGCTTTCTGGTTCCTTCCCAGGAGGGTTTGCATTTCAACGAGAGTCTTCAATATCTTTAGTTTCTCCTTACTGAGGGAAACAGTTGAGACTCCTTAAGGTGCATAGAAATGAGACCTGTTATTATTCTAGTATCATTAGGCATTTAAATTGCTCCAATGACCACATAGGCTCTGCCTAGCTAGCTCACTCAGCAGCGCACTCAGGGGCTTAGGCTTCAGATTCCTGTCTACCTAAAGGTGGATTCTGGCCTGGGCCGTGAGTAGTCTGTGCTGAACTTGTCCTGTGTGCCTAGTATTGTGCTTGCAGCTGAATCAGAGGCAGCAGAACACACACACACACATACACACACACACACACACACACACACACACACACACAC
>NW_020954548.1:30900221-30917995 GCF_900497805.2 Vombatus ursinus | reverse complement strand
ATTGTCAGAGCTAGAAGAGACCTTAGCACATACATTATAAGAGATCAAATGAGGGTGAGGTTGCTTCTAGCTGTGAGGGTCAAGGAAGGATTCACAAAGAAGGTATTATTTGAATTGGGCCTCATTGCGAGGCAATTGGGGGTAAGTGACTTGCTCAGAGTCACACAACTAGTAAGTGTTACATGTGTCTGAGGCCAGATTTGAACTTAGGTCCTTCTAACTACAGGGCCGGTGCTCTATTGAAGAATCTTAAGATCATAGAGTTCAAGCTAGAAGGTATCTCAGAATCCATTGAATCCAATCCCTCATTTTACAAAAGAAGACACTGAGGCTGAGGGAAGGAGAATGACTTGTCCAAGATTGTATAGACAGAAAAGGTGAGATCTAGGATTATAGCCCAGATCTTATAAGTCAGATCTCATGACCTTTCCATTATATCATGTGGCCTCTCTACTCTGGGTATTCACTGGGAAGCCATCAGCTCCCAAAACCCAGTCTAATCCAGGCTACTGAGCCCTCCCCAGAGTTTAAAAGGCCTCAAAGCTTAGAGGCCTCGGAGAAAAGAGGCCAAGTGGTGTAGAGGTGTAGAGGCCAAGCTCAAGGAGAAGTGAAGCCTCTTAGAGTGAAAATCGTTGTTGTTGACATGAGGTACCAAGGTGAAAAGAGCAACAGGGCTGAGATGAGCTGGGAGGGACTCCCCAGAAGAGGAAGAAAGGGGAGAAGAGGGATGTCTTAGAAGGGGAAGAGCTGAAAAGAGAGGGACTTCCCAAAAGGGAACATTGTAATGAGCTTTCTTTGGTTCCCTCTTCATACCTAGGGCTCCAAAGCCTCTATTCCCTTTGTCTTCAGTCTCCTGTCTCTTTTCTGAGCTGTCCTATGTGTGACTCAGGTTGACACTGAGAAATATCAATCAGTCACTGATAAGTTCAGGTGGTGGGCTCAGTCTCCTTTTTTGTCCACCTGAAACTTCAAAGAGTTTGGGGGAAGGGGGAGCAGGGTAAGGCCCCCAGTGTTCCCAACCACTTTTCCTAGGAAAGTCTCCTCCTTTATCCCAATAGAAATATATCAAACACCTTCAGTGGCCCTCTTTTGATGACCAAATAAAGTATAAATTCCTGGCACTAGCATTCAAGATCCTCCTCAATTGATCTTAGTGCCTTTTTTCCAGATTTATATCGCACTACTCCCCACTATAATCTCTGCTGAATGATGCCTCAGCATCCCGCATTCTTATGCTGCCCTCTCCAGTCTCCATGCCTTTACAAATGTCATGAATGGAAGCCTTGTGATCTTCATTGCCACCTGGAGAAGTCCCTTGCTTCCTTCAACACTCATCTCAGACCCCTTCCCAGCTAGAGTTCATTGTAAGATCCATAGAGTCACAGAACTAGAGCTGAGAGGGACCCAGAGATCATCCTGTCCAACTCCATCATTTTACAGGTGAGGGAATGGAGGCCTTAGGAGGTGATATGACTTGTCTGATGGTCACACACTTAGCAAGGGACAGAGTTGGGGTTCTAGTTCTTTCCATAATACCATGATGCCTCCTTGAAAATGATTTCTCCTTTCTCCCATTTGTCAAAGTATTTTACCTGGACACCTCCTTTACGGTTACTTGTAGATGTGTCTTTATCCCCTTCCAAACTTTATTATAAACTTCCTATAGCAGGATGTGTCCTATCTTTGTGTCACCAGTACTCAGCACAATGTCTTAAACACAGTCGACTCTTAAAAAATGTTGATTACAGTCATAGGATCACAGGATTTAAAACAGGAAGGGTCCTTAGAGATCATCTAGTCCAACATCCCTCTACCATTTTACAGATGAAGAAACTGAGGTCTAAAAAGGGGAAGGGATTAATCAAGATCGCATAGGACAGAAGCATGATATGAATGAATGAATGAATGAAGAATGAATGGACTTCATCAGCACATATGGTGGAAAGAGAACTGGACCTGGATTCATGTCCCAGCTCTGTTATTTACAATGTGTATAGCCTTAAAGTTAAAATGAGGGATTGGACCAAAAAACCTATGAATTCCCTTCTGCTTCTAAATCCCATGATCCTATTGGGACCAATGGGCAAGTAGTTTCAGGTTTCTGACAGACTGTGTGAGTCTGGAAGGGAGGTAACAAATAGTCACCCACACTTTCATGGTCTTATGATACTATATCTGCTTACTCAAGATTCACCCCATAGGTTGGCAGCATGGAGAGGCTGTTGGGTACAAATCAGTGCTCTCAGCCATAGCCATGAACAGATTCTGGGCGCTTTGAAAGAGAGGCAACGAAGAACAGACAGCAGCACATACAATAAGAGGCAAGAGGCCTTGGAAAAGAAAGGGGTGCAGGAAGGGGAATGGGACATAGTTAGAGGCATATGGCTTCAAAGAACCTTGCATCCTTCTTCCAGCCTGAGAAACTTGGCTCATCCTTCCTCAAATTTACCAAGGAGCTGCCAAAGTCGCAGAAGACCGAGCACACAGAACAAAGAATGTCAGATTAGGAAGGGACCTTACAGGTCATGTAGATTGACTTTACAGATCATTGGATCATAGATTTAGAGTGAGATGGGGAAGGGAAGGGATTAAACATTTATTAAGCACCTACTATGTATCAGGCACTGTGCCAAGTACTTTGCAGATATTATCACCGACCACCTTGTTATTCAGCTGAAGAAACTGAGGCCCAGAGCCAAGACTAGATTGGGCCTCCTCTCCCATCCCCATCTCCATCCCCATCCCTCTCTTAGAGCCTAGTTTTTTTGTAGGCCTTGGGGCTACTGGCTTGTACTGACCAGCATGCCTGATTGAATGAATCTATCTGCCTGTGTTCTCAGGACCTAGCAGTCCCCATAAACCTCTTTGGACCCAGTGCATGTGTATGTATATGTATGTATGGTGGATTCAGTGGGAGTGGGGAAGGGGAAATGTCAGATAGCTGAGTCCTCAGCTCCCTGGTCTGAATAATGAACTCCTTCTCACCTTCTGCCATAAGGCAGCACCTTGATACCCTGTCATGATAAGGTAGCAAAGAGAGCAGATGGAAACCCATGCAAAGCAACAACAGGCAATTAGTTTTGAGACTGGACAGCCCCTCCCTCCCCATCCCCTACACTCTCAACCGTTTGTTTCGGGGAATATTCTCGTTTCAAAACTTCCCAGGTTTACTCAGAAAGAGTCATTTGAATTGCCTGTAAAAAGCCCCTTTGGTGTAGAGGCAGTTTAGGGGAAGCTAGTAGCCTCAGTGGACCATGAATCCCTCCCCTAACTGTTCACTGAGCCATGGTAGCCTGTAGCAAATGGGCAGAAAGGATGAAACAGCTCCTGGACACTGAAGACAACTCTCTGGGCCCCTTCTCTCCCTGAGACTCCTAACAATATCTAAAGCTTTCTCTTCTCTTCTCTTTCACAAACCACTCACAGTTCTTCTGTCTAGATGTAGCTGTTTTGCCTGCTCAAGGCCATGTTAGCCTCTGTCCCACCTCCCTTCCCCTTCCCTACATGCCCCCTCTCCTCCCATCTTTTCTCCTCTTCTGGAGGCATGACCCCTCCTGAGATCATAAATGAGATATGATAGATTCTAGGGTCAAAGATTTTGAGCTGAAATCCTCAGGAGTCATTTAATCCAATATTCCTTTTTTATAGATCAAGAAATCTAAGGTCATTCAGGTACTAAGTAGCAAAAAAAAAAAAGTGATTCAAAGCTACGGTGAGTACAGAAGGGAACCCTACTAGAATGTCGCCACACATTAGCCTAGCTTGTACCCCAAGCATTCCTGACCATCACCCTCCTTAACCTTTGAAGAGCCACTGAGAAATTTGTCAACAAAGTGGATTCATCACCAGACCTAGCTTAGAGACCATAAGTAACATCTTCACAATTATCTCTAATATCTATACAGGGACTGAGAGTTTCCAAGGCATTTTATATCTCATTTAATCTTTGCTGTGCCAAGGATTATTATCCCCATTTTATTGACGAGAAAACCTAGAGAAGTTAATAAAAGGCCCTGCCCAAGTTCTTGTAGCTAAGTAAGTATCAGAGTCGGGTTTTAAACCCGGGTCTCTTGATGCTGAACCCAATACTTTTCCTACTTCATCATTTTATTAAGAATAAAGATTTCCTGCTAATAGTGTGAATATCTATATCAGAGCTCACACCTGGCATCTACTTTGCCTTCCAGGGCTCCACAGCTCAGGTTCTCCAGAAAAAGCTAGACCACTATTTATTGGGCATGTTCCAATTTGGAGATTCTGTGATTCAGGGCTGTGAGATTGGCCAGAAGATACTGTTTCCTTTAAGAGGGCTCCTAATCAGTCTCTGTTTTTCTCTTCTCCCACGGCTTACAAACCGACTGCCTTCTGTCCTGGTCTCCACCAGAGTTGCTGTTGAGAGGCAGCGGTGAGGAGCCCAGTGATTCACCTCGTCTCCTCTTCCTCTCTCTCCAGGTTACGAAGGTTCCTATCTCAAAGATTTTAGGGCATGTAATGCTACAAGGACTAACTCTGCAGTCAGAAGACCTAAGTTCCGAATTCTTCCTTTGACCCTCCCCATTTGACCTCGGGCAAGTCTCTTAATCTCCAAGAGCATCAGTTTCTTCATCTGCAAAATGAGGGGGGTTGGATCAGATATGACCTCTGAGATCCCTTGTAGCTCGAGATCTATGATGCTTCCATTCTGTGACTTCTCTTGGGACCTTGGCCCCCTACCCTGGCTCCAGCCCTCTTTGGGTTTACCTGTTGGTTCCTTCCCTGAAGCTGCAGATCTGCTATTCCACCATCAGTGTGGGTCCCGGCCCCAGTGCCTCTGCGGCTTAAAACAAAGGCTAAGAGATGAAAAGAGATGCTCCGACGTAGCCTCAGCCTGTGGGAGCTAGAGGCCTGGGAGAGACCCATGGAGAGTCCCACATCCCCCACAGACTGCGGGGTGAGAAAGGGATTTCTATCTCCTATTGAAAGGGACAGAGACCAGAGATCTGTGTGCAGCTGCTATCTGAGAGGAGGTGCTACGGAAACCTCATCAGGGAAAAGTGATTGGCTCATAGTCATCACTTGCCTTTGCCAATAGAGTCTTAAGGTCTACAAAGTACTTTTCCCCGCCTCACAACCACACCGTGCCGAGAGTAGTATATACACAAAAAGCTCCATTTTACAGAGGAGAAAACCAAGGCTTGGGGAGATGAGACTCCCCCAGGGTCATACAGCTAGGAAATGGCTTGAGTCCAGTGTTGAAACTCAGGTCTGGCTCCAGTTTCTTTGGTCTTTTTTATTATACCAGGGAGTCAGCCTTCTCTCAGTGACTCTTCTCTGCCCTCCTCTCTTGGTGACCTCTCCTTCTGATATATAGCCCCCTCCCCAATCCATGCTAAGTGGGCAGTAATCTAAAAGATGCCGCGTCTCCCTTTCAAAGTATCCCAGGAGAGGTGTATTGGAGATAACGGAAAGATTGCTGGATTTGGAGTTGGGGGACCAGCATCAGGCAAGACACTTACCCTTTCTGAACTTCAGTTTCCTCATCTGCAAAATGAGAGAAAAGCACCTTCTTCACAGCAACCCTGAGAGAAGAAACAATGTCTGGTCTCTTGCTTCTGCAGGTTCCCATGATCTCATCACCTTCCCTTCTTCCAGGCTATTTTCCTGGGAGAGTGCCTGCACCTTCTGGGAGCTTTAGGGAAGACCATCCAGGGCATATGCATCCAGTCCATTACTAACTGCCAAACAAATCCCAAGATTCATAGGAACAAAGTCCCCTCCAAACACCAGTGCTACAGGCTAGTGCAAGCCTTATTATCCCTCCCTCTCAGAAAAAGCAGTCTCTGAACTACAAGAGACAAGTCTTGGGGTCATTTCAGCCATTCTTCTGTCTCCACCTCCCTCAAGCCAACTTGACCTTATGTCACTAAAACAATGTCAAAAAATTCACTCTGATCTTTCCCTTTCTTCTCTTCCCCTTGGTGCCCTACCCCAAACCACAGGATTATAATCTCTAGTTGAGGAAAAGAACACCATCTCACATCTCTGATACAGTTATCCTATGAATCAAGTGTTTCTGACTAGCCACAAATCCAGGGCCGGGGGTCCCAGTGATGAGACAGAACAGGAATTACCTGGCTCTTTTTTCTCTCAGATATCCATTCCACCTATACCGAGTAATCCAAGGGGCGCCCTGGGTCTTCGGGAGGGAGGGAGGGCAAACTAGCCAGTTGAGGTAAAGGTGAGATTTCAGGGAGTGGGGCTAGGCCAGCTGAGGTTCTCAGCTCAAGGACAGGAGGACCCTCTGGAATCTATGGTCTGGCTATTGCCCTCATTCAGTTAGCCAGGCAAGCAAGCAGCCAGCCAGCCAGCCAGCCATCCACACAACCAGACTGTTAATTAGCTCCCTGGCAGACCACAGGCAAGGAGGATGTGGTGAGGTCCTCAGTACATCCCCGCCCACAGAGCTTTGCTCATTCATAGTCATCTGTCACTGTGAGAAAGAGGTGGGAGAGGTCCCAGGCACCAGGCAACCTGCCTTGCTAAAAGGTCACTGGAGGACAAGGTTTTGAGGCTGGGGACTGCCGCAGCTGGGGACTGCCGAGGCCGGGGAAGCTGGTAGTTACCGCTCTCTAGCAAGACACAGCTGGAGTCTTGGTTCTCAAATACGATGATAATTACTGACACATTTTACAGTTTTTACAGTCACACATTTTACAGTTTCCACAGTTTCCATGCTTTATCTCATTCAACGTTCACAGCAACCTGTTTTGGAGGTGGGGGGAACACAGTAAATCAAGTGTTACTTTTTTTCCAATTTTGCAGATGAAGAAAATGAGACTTAGAGAGGCATGGAAAGAGAATTTGATTCAGAGGCAGAGGACCTGAGTTCAAATCTGACCCCTACTGCTTTGTACCCATGTGACCTTGGGCAAGTCATTATAATCCCTCTGAGCCATCTTCTCTAAAGTGAGGAGCCTGGGTTAAATCTGGGGTTCTTAACCTGGGATTCAAGAACTTGAAGTTAGAAAAAAAAACTGATAACTGTACTTCAATAGGCTTAATTTCCTTTGTGATCCTATACCTTTCATTTTATGCATTTAAAAACATTGGCTTCACCACATCAACAAAGGGGTCCAGGGCAAAAAATAAGTTAAGAAACCCTGGATCACTTTAAGTTCCCTCCCAAGTTAAAAAAAAATCCAGAGATTCTGCAGGAAGGATCCTCCAAAAGACTGGACTAGATCAATGATGTCAAACTCAGATAGAAATGGGGGCCATTACACAGGTACATAAGGATCTTTGCATGCCATGTACTGTCTTAGAAAACCACAAATTAACATTATCTATGCTCTATTGTATTTTTATTTATTTTGTTAAATATTTTCCAATTACATTTTAAAAAAATAATTATGCTTTATTTTTCTTAACCTTCATTTTTAAAAATTCTGAGTTTCAAATTCTCTCCCTTTCCAGCCCCTCCTCCACCCATTAAGAAGGCCTACAGTGTGATATCAAATATACATGTAGGCAAGGCACATTTCCATATTAACCATATTGTGGAAAAAAAGCAAGAAAAATAAAGTATGTTTCAATCTGCACTTGTAGTTCATCAGTTCTGTCTCTGGAGGTGAATACCATTTTTCATCCTGAGTTTTCTGGAATTGTCTTGGATTATTATCTTGATCAGAGTAGCTAAGTCTTTCCCAGTTGATCGTTGTTACAATATTGCTGTTACTATGTACAATGTTCTCCTGGTTCTGCTTACTTCACTTTGCATCAGTTCATAGGAGTCTTCCCAGGTATTTCTGAAAGCATCCTGTTCATCATTTCTTCTAGCACAATAATATTCCATCACAATCATATACTACAATTTGTTTGGCCATTCCCAATTACATTTTAATCTGATTTGGGGCTGCATTCTGGAGTCTTGCAGGTCAAGTGTGTGACATCTCTGTGACACTTGGACTTTCAAGTCTAAGGTCACATAAAATATATACTGGGCTAGCCAGATAGCTAGAGCTGGGGTCTTCTGATTCCTAAGTCAACATTCTTTCTACTCTGTTACCTCTCAACAGACTGGGAAACTGAGTCAAAACTGACAAGATGAAATGGAAGAGGAATGCATTTAAAGTACTGCTCTCAGGTTCAAAAAATCAATTGCATGAGTATAGGGTGAAGAAAGCAGCTTGATAGCAGTTCATGCGAAAAATAATCTGGGGTTTTTATTCACCCCCAAGTTGTATTTGAGCCAACAGTGTGATGGGGCTGCATTTACATAAGTATAATGTCCTGATCAAAGGAGCTGATTAGTGTCACTGTCCTCTGTAATGTGGGGTATGGTCAAACCATACCTGGAGGAGTGTGTTCATTTCTTGGCCCTACATTTTAAGAAGGATCTTGGCAAGCTGAAGTAGTCTGAAATCACAGAATCTAAGAGATGGATTCCACTTAATCTTAGTGACTTCCCTTCTGAGATTATCTCCAATTCATCCTGTCTATAGCTTGTCTGTCCATAGTTGTATGCATGTTGTCTCCTCCATTAGACTGTGAGCTCCTTGAGAGCAAGGACTATCTTTTGTCTTTTTTCTTTTTGTATCCGCAGTGTGTAGTACAATGGCTGGCACATAGTAGGTGCTTCATTAATGCTTATTGGCAGTAAGTAACACTTACTGACTAGATGGGACTTCAGAGGCCATCTAGTTCAAGCAAGGCTGATCAAAAAAACCTTTCTACAACATTACTGACAAATTGTGTTTGAGCTTCCTTCCCAAATGCAGACCTCACTCGAGAGCGACCATGACCTCCTAAGACAGTCTATTCTATTTTTGAACACCTTAAGTTCTTTTTTAAAATAAAATTTAATTCTTTTTCAAGTATCAAGAATTTATTTTTGCTCCCTCTCACTTCCTTCATCACTAGGAAAGGGAGGAAGGAAAGAAGAAAGACAGAGATAAAGAAAAAGAGAAAAGAGGGAGGAATGGAGGGAGGTAAGAAGGAAGAAAGGTAGTAAAGAAGAAAGGAAGGAAAGAAAAAAGGAAGAAAGGAACAGAGAAATAGAAGAGAAGGAAAACCCTTGTAACAAATAAGAATTGTCAAGCAAAACTAATTCCCACATTGGCCATGTCAAAAAATATGTTTCTTTCTGCATATTTAGACCATCAACTCTCCATCAGGAAGCCAGCAGCACTCTTCCTCATCAGGCGTCTGGAATCATGTTTGGTTGGATTTCTAATTTTTATTTATTTATTTTTAGTCAGATTTCTTAAATCTTTCAAAGTTGTTGGTTTTTGTGGTGTTGATGTTACAATATAAATAGTTCTTCTGGTTCTGCTCACTTGCCTTTACATCAGCTCACACAATGCTTCTTAGGTTTCTTTGGAACTATCTCATGTTATTTTTTTTCTTTTTAGGCAATTGGGGTTAAGTGACTTGCCCAGGGTCACACAGCTAGAAAGTGTGAAGTGTTTGGTCTGTGGCCGGATTTGAACTCAGGTCCTCCTGACTTCAGGACCAAGTGCTCTATCCACTGTGCCACCTAGCTGCCCCGAGTCATGTTATTTTTTACAGCATAATAGCATTCCATACACTAATTTGTTCAGCCATTTCCCAAAGCTTAGTTTTTAAATCTTTGCTACTACAAAAAGTTGTTATTAATATTTTTGTGCTAATAGATACTTTTCCTCTTTCTTTGATCTCTTTGAGGTTTAAGCCTAGTAGTGGCATCTCTGGGTCAAAGGAATAGTAACAGTTTAGTAACTTTTGGGGCATAGTTGTGCTCTCTTGAATTTTTTTTTTTTACATTTTTTTTGATGAACAAAAATCCACCTTCTTTCCCTCCCTCTTCTCCATTAAAAAATGAACGAAAAACAAAACCCTTTAACAAATATTTATAGTCAAGCAAAACAAATTCCCACATTGGCCATATCCAAAAAATACACAAATCTCAAGTGGAACCCTGACTCTATCACCACTCTGTCTGGGAGCAGTTAGTATGTTTCATCCTGAGTCCTATGGCATTGAGCTGATCAGAGTTTCCCTGTCTCTCGTCTTTCCCTATTGAGTGAAATATATTTCTGCATCCAATCATATGTGTATATTTCCTTCATTTGACTAGTTCAAATGAAAGGGAATTTCAAGTGTTGCCTGCTCCTTTCACCCTTTTCCCTCATTTTATAGTCTTCTCTCTGCACATCTAAATTATGAGATAATTTCCCTCACTCTTCTTCTCCCTCCACCTCTCCCACCCTTTGTTGTTGGACCCGAGTTATCAGACTCCCTGGTGCCTAGAAAAATGCAATGACTTTCCTCAGGTACAATGTATATCTTAGAGCTGCTTCATGACTTAAAGATAACACCAGATGTCTTGGTATCTTCCCAAGAGTTGAACATATGGTAGATAACAGTTTTTCCCTTTAATTATGACTTTAACTCAGAGGGACAGCTAAATTCCTAGGTTCAACTCAAGGGCATAGAAAGCGGACTTGAGCAGATACAGAATCAATTACAAAATTAAATCAATATAATATAGTATTAATTACAAAGTAGACTTAATTTGAATTTCTCAGGGGCAGGTGAGGAGAAACATCTGATATCTTTCATGCTTGTCCTGTGGACAAGCTAGAGAGATATTGCCTGGATGAGAGAACAATTAAATGGATTTGGAAGTGGTTTAATGAGTAGCCCCAAAGAATGGTCTTAATAAATTGATATTAACTTAGAAGGAGTTATTAGTTGGGTGGAATGCCCTGTGCTATTCAGTTTTGTTTTGTTTTTTTGTCTAGGACTGGGATGATGACAAAGGAACATGCTCCTCAAATCTGGAAATGACAAGAAGTTGGAAGGGATGGCTAATTCATTATATTACAGAGCTAGAATTCTAAAACATCTCAATAAGTTAGAAAAATGGATCTGACCACATTAGATGAAATTTAATAGGGTTAAATATAAAGTTCTATCCTCAGGTTCAAAACAATCAACTTTGTTGTTGTAGAAGTAATGATTTAATAACTATAAGCAAGACAAAACAATAGAATTGTGCTTCTTTTGCAGCCTGGAGACAATGAAATGTTTAGCTACAATTTTCCCATACAAACATGAAACAATATTCATATATAATAATGAATATAGAATATGTTCATATAGAATATTCTATGTAAAATATAGAATAATACCTTCACAAATGTGTAACTTATGGGTGATGAACCACACAAAGTTTGACCAAAGCAAAGCACAAATTGAAAATAATTGGGCAGTTCATATTTTAAATTTAACATGCTCTTTGTACTTAAAATTAATAAAATTAGGAGCTTAAAAGTTGCTCTTATTTACAGACATTTAAAGAGAAGGCATTTGTCTTCGGAAATAATGACATCCCTATTAAATTTGAAATTAGTACTGTATCATATATTAAAATGAATTTAGTTATAATGCTTTCATCCAGCAATTGGTCAGTTTCTTAACATTTCTACCTCATGAAAAATTAACTTTCTGATGGAAGAAACATTGCTTGTCCACATTTTTAGGAAAGGTCCAGACTAGCTCTCCTTCATTCTTTGTACTTTGCCACCATGTTCCCTCTACTAATGGCTTTTTCATCTCCCCTTTATATACTATCTTTCCCATTAGAAAGTAAGCTCCTTGAGGCCAAGGGCTGTCTTTCTCTTTGCTTGTGTTTGTATCCCCAGGACTTAGCATAGAGTCTAGCATGCAGTAAGCACTTAATAAATACCTTTTGATTTGCCAATTATTCATGTAAAAAAAAAGATCTTTGGTATTCAGAGAATTAAAAGTCCAATATGAATCACCGATGACACAGAAACCAAAAAAACTTGATGCAATCTTGGATTGCATTGAGTCATGATGCCCAGGACTAGGGAGGAGGTGGTGCCTCTGTACGCTTCTCTGCTCAGACCACACCTAGAATACAGTGGTCATTCCAGTGTCCATTAGAAAGGACATAGATAAACAAGAGCACATCCAGAAAAGGGCAACCAGGATGGTGAGAGGAATAGGACATCTTCAAAGTTGAAGGGCAGGGCAATGACCTGTCCCCAAGTGGAATGTAATCAACTAGAAGGTGTAAAGATAGGTCATATCTCATCTGCCTATAACCCTTGTAGGCAGCTGGCTTGTCTCTAACATAACCATATCCACATTTATCCTCCAAAATTTCTCTCATTCAGGCCCCTCCCACAGCGGTGCAAGCTCCCAACCTACCCCCTTCTCAGACAGGTGTTTTCCCTTCAGGGCATTTATATCCAAGCCACCATCCCAGTACCTACAGTGGCAGCTTCAGAGATGCCACTGGAAATTGCCATTCCTCTAGGCTACTTGTTCTCTGTCCCCCCATATCATGTGGTGGCTGCTGCAGGTGCAACCTCAGAAAGTTGGCTCTATGCTCTAGGACATTGAGTGGTGATTGAACCCTACCTCACCTTTTCTATTTTTTGCGGGACAGAGTGATTCTTACTGGATGATGAGGCACGAATAGGTTGTCATTTGCAGCTCAGATTTCATGATATTATCTTTGCCCCTCCCCCCAATCAATCTTCCTTCTTTCTATCAAGGGAAGTACTGCCTTCCAGTCACCCAGATTTATAACCTTGGTGTCATCTTTGACTTCTTACTCCCACACACTCACATACTCACAAACTCCACCCAAGTTCAGGCCCTCATCACCTCTTGATTAGATTTTATCAGAAGCCCCCTAATTGGCCTCCCAAGTCTTTCCCCTTTCTGTCCATCCTACAGCTTCTAATGTGATTTTCCTAAAGAACAGGTCTGATTCTGCCGCTCCCCGATCAATCAGTTCCAGTGTCTCCCATTGACTATGGGATCAAATATTATTTCATTTTTATCTCATCTATTTTTTGTTTTTGTGACAGTTTATCCATATTATAATATCTACATATTATAACCCATATAATAATATCCATAATTATTAGTATAATAATATATGCATATAATATAAATTAATTAATATACATATGTTGGGTATATGTGATGAAAAAAAATTTACCAATAAGGGTATGTGATCAGAAAAGTTTAGGGACCATTACACTCACATGGTGTTCAGAAATAAGGAGTAATGGCTTGAACCTGGGCCTTTGGCTGCCATTTCTGCCTTGTGTGTCTTTGCTTGATTGTGGGTGTCTAAACATTGATTCTGAGATGGACCTTCTGTGAGTGGCTATCTCAGTGCCTCAGGAGTTCTTGGGACCTTGCAATAATTTCAGTGTTTCTTGGAAAAGATGACCACCAGTCAGAGAATGAATCCAATCCCTGGCCTGTCTTGCTAGAAGACGTGACCTAGAGGAAATTGTTTGGACAATGCAGAGCCAAGATTCCACTTCAGCAGTCATGCAAACTGTTCTGTGTTCTGATGTTTAGGTCCCAATCTCCTAGGAAAATATAATAGTACTTATAAATTAGAGCTTTTTGTTTAGGTTTTTCTGCCAAGGTGTATTTCTTAGGGTTTAGCACTTTGTATGTGTGTGGAGGAAATTGATTTATGTTGTATACTCTATACTCCCTTTCTCCTGCCTGCTCCCCCTTTTCCCATTCTTTTGTGAGCCATAGGACAAACCATGAGCCAAATCCAAGCTCTTTCGCCTCCTCTCCTCTCCTCTTTAACCTGATCCATTTTTCTTGGACTGGTTTGCTCCTCCTTAAACAGCCTCCCTATGTTGGTGCTTGACTTAGTGATATCATATTGGCTTAGCCCACTGTAGCTCAGAAATCCTAAGCTCAAGTGATCCACTAACCTTGGCTTCCCAGTGGGAAGGATTACTAGTTGACCAAACCTAAATTTAAGTAATTTCCCCACAACTCTTAGGTGAGAGCTTGAGAACCAGACAGTATAAGGAGACCCTTCTTTTTAGAGGTAATGCTCTCCCTAGACTGAACATGGGCTAAGAATGCTTGGTACCAGAGATGAAAGAGGCTCTTTAGTAGAGAACGATAGTGTAGGTAATTCAGGTCCTCTGAAAAGGTGGTTGTTTATTGTTACACAGAGATGAAGGATCTGAGGCTCAGCAATATTAAACCCAGGATTTCTAGCATGCTGACATACTCAAAAGGGATATGAAAATGACATGCAAATGACTTAATTTACCACTACACTGGGAAATGTTCCAGTTCCTTTGGACTGGACTCCATCATACCACTAGGATCCTTTTCATCAGGAAACTCACCATCTTTTGAGATTGCATTAGCCGTGGTACTCACACTTCATCAGTAATCTCAATTGGATTAATTGATGAATTAATTAATTGGAGAGCTAGAAGATGAAGCAAAGAACTCCTCCCAAAGCTTTCATTTAAAGAAAGCTCCCAGGCCAGCCATCTCCTCTTCATTTCCCATCCAACTGTACTCCTTTGGACTGGATTCCATCATGTCCACACCAGACACCTTCTCTCCCCTTTTAGCTTTCTTTTGTGTATTGTCTTCACCTGCTAGATTGTATGCTTCTTGAGGGCAGGGACTGTCTTACTTTCTTTTTCATATTTGTATCCCCAGCAATTAACGTATTGCCTATTACAGAGTGGGTGCTTAATAAATGTTTATTGACTGACTTACTGATTGTCAGTTTGAGACCATACTAATATCACCTTACAACTGCATAGTATTCTACAATGTCTGGATTGCTTGGATGCCATTGATCCTGTTATTACTATCATCACACAATTATTAAAAAGAACACAATTATATACCACTTGGGAGGTTTACAAAACACTTTCACCCCAGCAACCGTGTGAAGTAGGAAGCACAAGTTTTATTATCCCCATTCTACACAGAGGAGGAGCCTAAGGCTCAGAGGGAATAAATAACTAATTAATAGGCAGTTTGTAAATGTGAGGCTGGCACTTCCACTCAGGTTTCCTAACTCTGTATTCAGAACTGATCATCAACACAGCCCTGTGAGAGAAGGACGTCACTCTTTCTTTCGCCTGGCAGCTTTCAAACAGGGAGGAAGGAGAAGTATCATAAGCCTCTGGGTGGGAAGAGGGGTGGTGGCAGCCTTTATCTCCTCACCTGGGGCTCCATGTGGCCTCAGACACATGACACTGCTAGTGCTGCAGTTGTTTTTGTCATTTGCCTTTCCTGATGTTAGGTGAATGAGAATCAGGGATCGAACGGACCGGATCCTGACTTCGTGAGCTTCAAAAAGTTGAAGGGTCCAATAGAAGTCCCATAACTGGAGGGAGTGCAAGACCCATCTCTCTCAAGCTAGGTGAGGCATCTGCATTGCCCTGAAGAACAATCTGCCTGACACAACCTATCAGCAAATTGACCCAGCCCCTAAGACGTCATATCCTGTGACCAAGACATCCACTCATCCATCGGTTATGCCTCCCAAAGAAGTAATTTTGGTGGGAGGAAGTGTTGTTAGAAACCATTTTAAGTTTGAGCCTGTTCTCTCCAGGAATGAGGTACAAAGTGGTGAGAGTATTCAGGGAAGTGTTTTCAATCAATAAACATTTATTAAGTGCCTTCTAGTCCAGTGTAATAACGTTAGCCTGGCGGGTGTCTGTGAAGCCTGACTCAAAGTCCCAGAAAAGGAAATTAGAAGCTACCTTCAGTCAAGTTGAGCCCTAGCTTCAGAAGCCTGAGACAATTGGAAAGCAGGAGAAATAAGTTCACTTTTCCAAGAGCCAGTTCCAGGTGCAAAGGAACTGCTCTCTGGCAAACACAAACTCTTTTTCTAGCCCCTAAAGAGTTTCAGAGAGATCCTTTCATCTCCCTTGGAAGGAAATGTTTATCAACTCTCTTGTTAGGCCTTCAAGAGAAAGTCCTATCTGGCCATGGGATCAGATAGAAGGAGATAGTGGGGAGGGCCTAAGGAAACTATGTCTTCACCACAGACCACACTCAGCCCACATACCTGGAGGAGCAGGTCCGTTAAGTTGGGGAAGAAAGGGAAATGAAAAAGGTAAAAACACTTAACATGGTACCTGACACAAAGTAGGTGCTATATAAATGCTTGTTCCCTACTTTCCCTTGTTCATCCTTCATTTTTGAAGAGGACCAATGACATCGGGAAGATGACGTCTTGACTTGTAAGTGAATTGGATTTAAGTGAGGCAGAGCTGGACAAAGTCAACAGCCCCACTCTCTCCTCCAGAATCATAGGAGTCCAGTGGCAAGACATCCATCAGGATAACTGGTGATGGCCCAGCCTTCCTTCCCTTAAGAGGGAGAAGATCACTGTTTTTAAATGTCTAATGGGCTGTCATGTGGGAAAAACATTAGAGCCCTGGCCCCAGGAGGCAGAAGTAGGAGCAATGGGTGGAAGTTTGAGGGAGATAGATTTTGGCTCAATTGGCAGAAGATCTTAATAATCAGAGCTGTCAAATAATGAGAAGGCAGCAGGGTGGGGTGGAAAGACCCCTGGGATTCCAAGTCAGAGGACTAAACTGGAAGCGATTGCTGGAAGTCATGGAAACACATATTTTGGGCTCGGGGCCATCTCTAGTCATCCTGATCCATTTCTGGCCAATGGACCCAAATGACTCCAGAGGAGAAAGTGAGGCTGATGATTTTGCACAGCCCTCCCTCACTTAAATCTAATTCACTTGAATATCATGACATCGTCTCCCTGATGTCCTGTGATATAAAATTTCCCTATAATTAGAATTGTTCAAAAGTGGCTGCTTCAGGAGGATATCTTTTGTGCTCTTCTTGTATACCAGATAGGGACGGATGATCCAGAGAGAGCTGAATGGCCAGACCCAAAGAGAAACCCATAACGACTCAATGTTCAGTTAGATGAACATTGCCCTAGGCAACGGTTCTTGGTCCAGAGCCTTTAAGGGAAGAGGGAAGTGAAGGCAATATCTCCTACATGAAGCTTTTCCTGATTCCCTCTTTCCCGCATTGTTAGAACCTTCCCTTCTAGACTAATTTGTCTTTAACTACCTTCTACTTAGGATAGGGACTGGACCTCCTAATTCATTGTTATAAGGAACTCCTGGGTGAGGACACTCCCTCCCCCCCACCAAGAGCTGTTTGTACCTTCTCTGCAATTTATTAATGATTTTAAAGAGTTGCCTACAACCTTAAGAGATTAAATGATTTGCCCGGGGTTATCTACCCAATATGTGTCTCTTCCTACCTCTGAGGCTGCTGGCTATCTTTCTACTCCACCACACTCACTCTTGCATTCTCTTTATTCTCTTTATATTTATTCCGTATATACTTATATGTGTACTTGTCTCCCTCATAGAATATAAACTTATTATTGAGTAGGGATTGTTTCATTCTTTGTGTTTCGATTCCCAGACCCAGTAGAGTGCCAAATGCTTTTGATTGCTTTATTTTTTTTGATATCTGAGATCAGTTACTTTTGGCTACTAATATCAGTAGCTGTCATTTCCCCCATTTCCTCTTAAGCTCATCTATGTCTCAGAAATAGGTCTAGGGATTTCTAGAAGAAATCACTTCTGGACTGTTTGTCTCAAAAGAGTCCCTTCTCCTCACCTCCAACAGGGGAAGGGAGTTAGTTCAGGCGATCCCACTGGAGGCAAGCAAGGGAGGCCCCGGGATGGTATCTGTTACAAAACCTGCTCACTCTACCAGAGTAGTTAGAAAAAAGAAAGCTGGGGAGAGTGGGAGAGACAATGAGATAGCTGGAGACAGAGATAGAAACAAAGTGAGAAAGAAAAGGAGAGAGAAAAAAGGAGAGAGAGAAAAGGAGAGAGGGAGAGAGAGAGAAAAGGAGAGAGCAAGAGAGAGAGGGAGGGAGAGGGAGGGAGGGAGAGAGGGAGAGGGAGAGAGGGAGAGAGAGAGAGAGAGAG
>NW_020954548.1:30865879-30900127 GCF_900497805.2 Vombatus ursinus | reverse complement strand
AGTAGGCTACTATGTGCTGGTGGTTACCATGTTAGCCACTGAATTACAAAGTGTAGATGAGACAGGGTACCTGACCTCATAGTGCTTACAGTCATATGGGGAATAGGACACAAATACAGATAACTTTGCTACCAAAATGATGGCTGTAGCAAAAGGCATCTTCAAACCATGATGCCTTTTGCTACAGCCATCATTTCCATTTCTTCCCACAGGAACCTTGAACTCTTCCCCTGCAACCACCCTGGGCTCTGATACCTGAGCTTTCTTTCAACTTATCTTGCCTGGGACTAGCTGTCCATCTACCTCACTTCCAGGCCACCAACTTCAAACCATCATCCTTGCTCCCTCCTGTTCCAACTTTTCCAGCTGCTCTTTATTTGTTGTGTTTCTCCATTAGAATATGAGTTCCTGGAGGTCAGGCACTGTCTTGATTCCTGATATTTGTTTCCCCAGTACATAGCATAGCACCTGGCACATAGGAAAAACTTACTCTAACTTACTCTTACGCTTATGATATGAGGAGCCCCCTCCTTCAATATAATATGTGTTATAGGAAAAATATCTCCTCTTGAATTCATGTGGTAGGTAATTGCTACCAAAATATATTTAACAACAATGCAAAAATTATACCAGTAAAAACTTAAGGTTTTATTATTATGCTCAGGTTCAGGCTTCAGAGAAAACCTAAATCCTCATTAGGAGTCCTTTTACATATTGCAATCTTATACATTCCTCTTAGACCATAAAAGTTAAAGAAAAGACAGATCCACAATCCTAGTTCTGCCTTCAATGTCATAAAGGTTGAACAAACTTAATTAAGCCGAGTCGTAATCTCATACTAATAATCATAATTATATAATCTCATAATCTCATTACTAAGAAAAATAATCTTCCTCAAATAAACTCTATAGGTAAACTAAGTCATGTTACAGATTAAACTACATTTAGAGGGTTCACAGAAAGGCTGATTGAGAGGAAAGATTTACATGTTA
Organism: Vombatus ursinus; assembly: GCF_900497805.2. Lineage (NCBI taxonomy): Eukaryota > Metazoa > Chordata > Mammalia > Diprotodontia > Vombatidae > Vombatus > Vombatus ursinus. Next base: position 30,899,135 of record NW_020954548.1, on the reverse strand, counting down.
CCAAGGAGTCAGACAGCTGAGATTCTCCCTCTAGCTTCTTATCTACGGAATCAAATCTTATCTAAAGTTCTAAGTAAATTTCCACATCCTAGGGGTCAAATGAGGTTAATATTAATCAAAAATTGTAGGAAGAATGAAAGGAAATAAAAAATAAAAAATTCCTATTACATATGTGTGTGTATGTATATATATGTATCTATCTATCTATACATACATATATATATCTAGATGCCTATGGACCTGTCTATCTATCTAACTTTGATGTGAGTATTCCTTCTGTAACCAGTCCATACCTCTCCCTCCCTTGTAATTTTTGCTCCTATCCCTCTGCAAATACCCCTCCTGCTCTCAGCTGTTGGCACCAATAATTATAATATGCTGTAATATATAAGAGAGGTGCCATGTAAGGTGAAAGGTGGAAAATCATTACTGATTGATTGGGGGGGATAGGGAAAGTTTTCCTGAAAGGATTTCATTTGGGCTTTAAGAGGGGGAGGGTAGAAATTCAACAGGTAAAGAGCTGGAGGGAGAGTAGTTAAGGCATAAGGAAGAGATTTAGCAAACACAAAGATGCAGGAGATCATAAAGTATTCAGTGGGGTACAGGGTTTCCCCGACTGGCTGGAGAAAAGTGTGAATTGAGGAGGCTAACACGAGATAAGATTGGAAGGTCTGGTGGAAACAGATCAAAAACAGCCTTGAGTCCCAGTCAGAGGGGATCTGGTGAAATCAGAGTCTGAGGAATAGGCTTTACCTGTCTTGTGACACTTCTCACAAGAAGCTGGTTGGCTGACATTCTCCATCCTTCTCTCTGCCCCATCTCTCTTCCCCAGGGACAGCCACCTGAGGGGATATCCTCCCTCTGGCCTTATAGAATTCCCATCTTCCTTCAATGCACAGATCAGTGCTCTCCTATACCCTACAAATCTCTCTGAATTTACTCTGTATATAGTCTCTATACAGTTTTGAATAAGAAGCAGTATGCTATAATTGGCATTGGCCTTAAGAGTCAGGAAGAACTGAGTTCAAGCCCTGACTCTAACAGGTAACAGGCAATGTGACTATGAATAAGGCAAGACTGCAAATTTCTGAATAGATCTCAATCTATATTGGAGGAAGGAGTTTCCCACCAGCAATTTCCTATACCAATTAAATAAAAGTTTGGCTCCCCATACCACATACACATTATATATATTTATTATATATACTGTCACTTCCTTCTCTAATAGCATGTAAGCTCCTTGAAGGCTAGAATTATTTCATTTTTATCATTGTAACATCAGGGATTAGCATGTAGAAAGTCACTCAGCTAATATCTGAGGCAAGATTTGAACCCAGGTCCTCTCGACTCCAAATCCAGTACACTATCCATTTATACCATACTGCCTTCTCAAATGCTGTAAGAAAGGAGGTGGGAATGAGCCACGAGTATAAAGGCAGTATGGGAGGTGGGTGTGGGAAGGGATGGAGTGAGGAGTCAGGTTTGTCAAGTGTTTGTGAGGGAGGAATGGGAAATAAAGCTGAAGAAGTAGGTTTCAACTAGATTGCAGAGGGCCCAGACATGAGCATCCTCCATGCATGCCTGTCTATGGAACGTGTGGGTAATGGCAGGCCCCTGGGAGAGAGAAGCATTCACTAAATTGACCCACTCCCTACTTACTCCCTGATGCCTTGCCAACAGAACCTGTCCCTAAGCATTAGGGAGAAGCAGGGAGAGGGGACCCTGGTCAATATTTCCTGTATGTTTACCCTCACTGTGGCCTGGTATAACCTCAAATGCTTTCCCAGTTCTTGTTTGCCCACAATTGAGGTTAAATAAGGCTCACCAGGAAGTGAAGACTCCAGCCTCACACCAGCTGTATGGCTTCTACACTTGCTGGTCTATAAGGCCTAGCTCAGATTTCACCTCCCTGTGAAAACTCCCTAACTTCCCAGGTGGTATAGCTTTCCCCTGAATCTCCACTCTTGTCACACCTGTCTGTACCACTCATTAGGCAACCTCATTTATTTTCTGAAGGTGTTAAGTTATCTTTGCCTTTTGGAGGAGGGGGCTCCTCATATCATAAACTGTGGAGGCTGAAAAAACCGTGGAACATAGAATGGCAGAGCTAAAAGGATCTTACAGCACATACAAAACAGGAAAAGCCATTTTAGTGTAGTGAAAAAGACATTGGTCTTAGAAAATGGAGTTTCAAGTCTTGGTTCCCAGGCTTCCTTAGATGTATGACCTTGGGTAAGTCACCTTCTTTCCTCTGAGTATCCCCATCTGTAAAACAGTGATAAAAATGCTTAAAATGCTTACTTCCCAGGGTTGTCTTAAGGAAAAGGATTTGTAAACTTTAAAGCACTATATAATTGATGGAGTGCTTGGGCCCCAGCCCTAAGATCACAATGCTGGAAGCCTCCCAATTTCTTAGTAGGCTCCTGTCCTGTAAGAAAATTTTCTCTTGTTTCAGAACACGTTCTCTGATCAGAACAGACAGAGTGGTGCCTGACCCAAGAATTTTTGTCCCTGCTGGCCCAAGGACTCTTCCTCCCACCAGATCCCCAAGGTCCATGCCTCTGACAACTCCCTCAATGTCTGATATACTTCCTATACTTTCCCATCCATAGCTCCCAAAGACGCCTGGACCCTTAGGTGACCTAATTAGTGTCCCTGGCATTCCTTCCCCATGTTCCTTTTCCATGTAAACCCCAGTACCATCCTCAGTCTCTTGCAGGTTCCCATAAGGACCCTTGTCTGCTTTTGCTAAAGCATTAAAATAAACTCTTTGCCACTTGATTAAGAGAAGGCTTGAGTGTGTGAATTCATTCTGGGCAACTCTACCTTGGCATTCTCAGGGTCCTAGCACCCCAAAATTATTATAATTAGAATGTCAGAGCTGGAAAGGACCTTACAGATAATTAATCCAAATCCGTCATTTGGATTGAGGAAACTGAGCTCCCAGAGTTTAAGAAGTTGCTCAAGGTCACAGAGCAAGTCAATGGGGGGGGGGGTGAGGACTAGACCCTTGGTCGCCTAGTCACTTGAACTCTTGTCATTACATTTGGCTTGGGGTAGTATAGAAAAACATCCTCACCTAGCCACTGCTAGATTCATGGAAGTTACACAGAGACCGCTTAAGACTCCTGGCCAGCCAGAGAGGCAAGTTATTTTCACTTCTCCCTTTCCTCTTCTTTCTCTCCCTTTCTATGATCAGATGAGTCATGTGACCATTTACATGCAAATGGGAATGAAATTCTGAGCCAGCCTAGGCCTATAAGGAGAAGCCACTAAAATGTCATTTTGTACATTTGTAATAGACTTGTTTTAAAATTTTTTTTCACATTCATTTATTTTATTTTTAATTTATGGAATAGAATAAGCATTTCCATAACATAGTATAATAAAAAAGATGATCTCACATGAAACTGCAAATCTATTATGTATAACTTGCTATTCCTTTTAAATATTTAAAAGTTATCATGTAAATTTCTTTTTTTTTCTTTTTTTTCTTCCCTCTCACTGACTTCTTCATTGGAAACGTGAAGATGTGAATCCAATTCAACAAATATTTATGGAGTAGCTCCTGTATTCAGAGTATAGCAGAAAAGACTATGGAAGCTGGAAGGAAGAAAACCTGAGCTGTAGCCAAGGGTATGCTTGTAAATGTTTAATAACTGGTTCTTCAGAAGAAAAAAAAAAAGGGACACACAACGCACTTTTAATCTGCATTATTAACATTTTGTCCATCACTTTTTAAAGTCTAGATAATTAACAAAACAATAAGTCGAGCACCGATCTGTAGCATCTGCTGATTTCTGAGGTGTAAATGGCTCACACTGAAAAATTAACAATTGGCTCCAGCACACCTCTGTCTGTAGACTTACCACATGACTTTGGACAAGTTCATTCATTCATTCATTCATTCATTCATTTAACAAACACCACGTGCTGTGCTAGGCACTGGAAATACCAAGTCAAAACCAAAAAGAGTCCTTGCCCTCAAGCAGTTTAATTTTTATATATAATCTTATTTTTTTCCCCAATTACATAATAAAACAATTTTTAAAACTTTTTTTTAAAGTTTTGAGTTTCAGATTCTATCTGTCCTTCTCTCCTGCCCCTTACCTCTCCCTGACATGGTAAGCAATTCAAGAAGTCTATACATGTGCAATCATGCAAAACATTTCCATATTAGTCATTTTGTACAAGAAGACAGATAAAAAAAAGAATGAAAGAAAGTGAAAAATAGCATGCTTCAGTCCATATTCAGAGAGTATCAGTTCTTTCTCTGGAGGTGGATAGTATGCCTCATCATGAGTCCTTTGGGATTGTCTTGGATCATTGTATTGCTGAGAATAGCTAAGTCATTCATGGTTGATCATTGTACAATATTGCTGTTACCGTGTACGACGTTCTCTTGATTCTGCTAACTTCACTTTGCATTGGTTCCTATAAGTCTTTCCAGGTTTTTCCAGAATTATCCTGCTTGTCATTTCTTATAGTACAATAATATTCCATTACAATCATACACCACAGCTTGTTTAGCCATTCCCCAGTTGATGGGCATCCCTTCAATTTCCACTTCTTAGCCTCCACAAAAAGAGCTGCTATAAATAATTTTGTACAAATAGATCCTTTTCCATTTTTTTTCTGTCTTTGGGATATAGACCTAGCCATGGTATTGCTGGATGAAAGGGTATATGAACAGTTTTATAGCTTTTTGAGCGTAGTTCCAAGTAAGCAGTTTACATTTTAAAGAATAAGGTTCAGTTATAGGCAACAGTTTAAAGACATTAATAAACTAGAGAATCTTAAAATGCCTGGAGGCCCAAAATGGAGAAGAGTTCATGTCATATGAGGATAAGTAGAACAAAATTGGGATGGTTAGCCCGCAGAAGAAAAGACTGGGGGTGCCGGGAGAAGGAAAGAGAGAAACGTGGTAGCAGTTTTCAAGTACTGAAGGGCTATTATATGGAGGAGAGATTAGACTTGTCTTATTTGTCCCTGAAGGTTAGGATCAGGAGCAATGGAAGGAATTTTGAAGAAGAAAGTTTATGCTAGATGTCAGGGAAAATCTTCCTAACAATTAGAGTAACTCCAGGGTCAGTGATATAAGTAGTCCAAGAGGTGATGGGGTTCCTTCTCCTTAGAGGACTTCAAGCAGCGGCTGAATGACTACTTGTTGAAGTACATTATGGTGGGAACTCCTTTTGGGCAGCGGTTGAACTAGATAGGTACTCAGGTCTCTTCCAACTCTCAAATTTTGCAATACGAAATAATGTGTACCCAGATAAGCCAATTCAGAAAATAGTTAGGATTTCATTAAAATTAAGGATTTAATTTTTATACTTTTTTGAATTGACTTATTTGGGCACACTGCTGCATATTGCAAAATTTGAGAGTTGGGAAAGACCTCAGCGTCCTTTGGAAGGTGCAGCTGGGTGGCACGGTAGATGGGATACTGGGCTTACATGAACTCAATTCTGGCCTCAGACACTTACTAGCTACATGCCCCTTGACAAGTCACTTGACCCTGTTTGCCTCAGTTTCCTCATCTGTAAAATGAACTGGAGAAGGGAATGGGGAGCAGCTAGGTGACGCAGTGGATAGAGTACCGGCCCTGAAGTCAGGAGGACCTGAGTTCAAATCTGGCCTCAGACACATAACACTCACTAGCTGTGTGACTCTGGGCAAGTCACTTAACCCTATTGCCTAACCAAAAAAAAAAAAAAAAGAAGAAGAAGGGAATGGCAAACCACTTCAGTATTCTTGCCAAAAAAATCTGACTGAGTTTTCTTTCTCAGGAGAGTTGAACACAGCTATAACGACTCGACAAGAAGAAGAAAAAGAAGTGTTACAGCTGGAGGAATCAGCCTCAGGTAAGAGGTGACCCTTGAGCTCAATCTAGGAAGGCAATGATCCAAGAGACGCAAGTGAGAAGAAAGAGGATTCCAGGTTGTTTCCTATGCAAAAGCAAAGGGAGGTGGAATATTATGTATCGGGAACAGTGAGTAGAGCAGGTACCTGGAAAGTAGAATGTCTGAAGGAAAACAATATAAAATCAATTTGGGAAGCTAAACTGGTGCCAGATTGTGAAGGGGTCTTAAATGCCAAACATCAGAGTTTGTATTTTATCCTGGAAGTCATCGTAAAGCACTGAAGCTCCAACTTCTAGAAACACAGTGCCACCGTTGGAAGAGAGAGACCTCATGTTACCCTTGTTCAACCAATACTCGAGTAATAATCCCATCTGAAGTGTCCTCCACCAGTAGTTCTGCTGCCAGAACTTGAAGTCCTCCAGTGGACAGGAATCGTCCACCATTTCAGGCAACCCATCCACTTCTCAAGGTAGCTCTTCCTCATGTGGAACCAAAAATCTTCCTCTTTGTCATGTCCTCTCCTTGAGCTTGATTCTGCACTCCAGAGTCAAGCAGACCACAAATGAAAACCCATCTTATACTTGAAGACAATTAATTATCTGTCCCTTTTCATTTTCATTCCTTCCTATCTCAGTACCCCACCCCCAGATTAAAATATCCCATCTTTTTTTTCAAAGAATCCTCCCATGACACAGTCTATACCACCTAACCATTCTAGGCACCTTCCTTTGGACATGTTCCAGCACGTTAATATCCTTCCTAAAATGTGATGCCCAGAACTGAACAAAATACTTCCTGCCTCAGTTTCCTCATCTGTAAAATGGGGATAATAATAACATCTACTTTCCAGGGTTGTTGTGAGGATCAAATGAGGTAATAATTGTAAAGTGCTTAGAATAGTGCCTGGTACATACTAAGTGCCATATAAATGTCAGCTATTATTACTGATGTGACCAGGGGGTGATAACAAGGCACAGCCACTTCTATATACTCTGCCTCTCTTTAAATGTAGCCTAAGGTTGAGTTGGCTTTTTTTGTATACAAGTCACAGTGTTGACTCATATCGAAGGTGCTATCCACAAAAAGCCCCAGATCGTTTTACACAGAACCATTGTTTATTTACACCTTCCCTATTTTACACTTATGAAATTGTTTTTAACTAAAGCATAAAACTTTGACTTTATTTCTATTAATACTTATCTCTTTAGGTTTGGCCCATTGTTCTAGGCTGTCAAGGACTTTTGGATTCTGATTGTCATCTTGTGTGCTTGCTTTCCCTCCCTTCTTCCAGTCGTCTACCAATTGGATAAGTATTCCATTTGTGCCTTTCCCTAAGTCCTTGACAGAGTTACTTAATAGCACAAGATAAGAAGAGCTCCTTGTGCACGGTCCCTCTGAGGCAATGTGGCAAAGTGGATAGAGTACTGGACTAGGAATCGAGAAGACTTGGGTTCAAATTCTGCCCCAAACCCTTACTAACTCTGTAACTTTGGGCAAGTTACTGTCTCAGTTTCCTCATCTGTAAAATGAGATAGTTGAGCTAGATGGCCTCTTGGGTCCCTTTCAGCTTTAAATCTCTGTTCCAATGATGCTGAGTCATAAATGCAGTGGTTTCCAAATGTTTTGTAGTGACTTTTTTTTTTAATAAAAATTGTTCCACATCCCCTTCCCCTGCACCAGACTTTTCATAAAACGATCTACCCAAATACTTTTCTTGGTTTGTGTTGTATTCGGACAAAATTAATATAAATTTTATATCAACACACAAATAACAAATGTCAAGCATGCAATAAAATTATATACAGTTTTTTTATAAAATCCTTTACAATTTCTGTATTTATAACAAAATAATAACATAATAGTAATATAATATTACTATTATAGCAATATTATTAATACTAATTACTAATATTACTAATTACCAAATTACTAAATACTAACATTACTGATACAGTATTAGTGATCATAATGTTACTAATACTAGTGATATTACTAATGTTATTTTTATTATTATTTTCAGTTCAAACCTCAAAACATGGTATCACTGATGATTGCTACTTCATAATAATTCTTTTTAAACCATTTATTGGTATTGATATTTTGTCTTTATAACAACAGAAAACATTATTTAACATAAATAAGATGTTAAATTTATATTGTTTTATTTAGTAAACCAGAAAATTCTCAATTTACCTGTAGCCAAAACACAAAAGATTTTTCCAATTCAAATGCTTATTTTGGTGTACCACCTCAAGACAAGTCTACTAAACATCCTTGTTGAAATGGAGTAAAAACAAAGGTATATTTGTCTGTGGCAAATGGATTCCTTATCCATTTATATTTAGACACATCTAGGTCTTTAAAGTAAGAATTATTTCTGTAGCACAGGTCTTTACTTTCTTCAAGTTTTTTTCAAAGCAGGTTTTTTTTTTAATTGGGAAACATCAATATAATTTTGTAAATTTATGTCTTAGTTCTAACTTTTTCATAAATTCATTTTATTTAGAATAGTCAGTTTTTCAAACATAGACACTAAATATGTGAGTTCTGGGAGGAAATATTTATTAGAAAATGAATGTTTCATCTTTACTTTTATCAGTCAGTAAAAGAACAAATTCTTCTTTTAGTTCAAAGACCCTTTGAAGTACTTTAGTATGAGAAAGCTAGTGTGTTTTGCAATAATACAGAAATGTCCCATGCTCTGCCCTCCTATTATCATAGTTTGGTAAAGAGCCTTCTTTTGAATGAACTCTTTTTATAAAAATTAATTACTCTTGTAGGAACTTGAAAAACTTTGTAGCCTTAGACTCATTTCTGAGTATAACTATCTGTGAAGCATGCAATGTGTGCAAATTGCATGAGGGACTATATTTTAAACTAATTCTTTTAAACTGCCTTTTGTTCCAACATGACTTGAGCTCCATCAGTGCAAAGTTCAATACAATTCCCTCACATTATGTTATCTTCATTTTTAAAAAATCAACAATGACGCTAAAAATTGCCTTTGGTATGGCACTGATTTAAATAGGTTTATCAAGTAACAAATTTTCCCTGACTTCAATTTTTTCAATATATCCTATTTATATAACCAAATAGGCACACTTAACTGTATCTGTTGCTTCATTCACATGTAATGAAAAATCTTAGTTGATTACAAAGGTCTTCAGACATATGAACTATTCTGCAAAGTGGGACCATTTGAAGTTCCTTCATCTGTAATTTTCCAAGCATTATTTCACAATATCAATAGGTGCATTTGGTACCAATGTTTCATCTATTCAATGAGGTTTTTTTTAATACTTATATTTCTATGTAATCTTACATGATATAAACAATTCTTATGATGTCATAGACATGGGGTTTTTTTAAGTTTGTTTTTTTCTTATTAAAAACATCTTTTTTTCTGGAATATTGTAGGTTTACTAATGTAGTCTGTATATATACTTTCAAGATATTTCAATTTATTAGGTTCTGTGATATCTTTAACTAAAGCATCTATATGCAGCAAACAAAACTGTCTTTTCTTATTATTAATTATTTTTATTATTAATTAATTTATTATTATTATTATTATACTTGTGAATTCTAATGATAAATATAGAGGAACATATTTTCTGTATTTGGACTTTTTACTTGATATTTCTGTATTCTCTTTACTTAAACTGTCTCTATTGTCATTGCTTGCACTAGTTTTGGCTGCTTTAAAGGATTTTGTCTTCAAATCAGTAATGTATTCATCCATAATAAAGGGATATTACTCCACTTATTTTTTTAAAAGATAATAAAAATTTTTAAAGTTAAATTTAAATTTGATTATTGAAAATTGAAAATGGTCATCTATTGCCATTTTCAAGTTATTTCAATTTTTAAGTTGTAGGTTGTTTTTAAAAAAAAAACAAAACCTTGTTATTTTGCACTTACCAAGATGAATAACACTGAGAAATAAAATATGCATTACAATACTTTCTACTTCCACACATAAAAATTAATTTCAATTCCAACTGATGATGATGGTGGCAGATTAAGCCTTAGTTGAGATTCAAAATGTGCTGACTCAAATTTGTCCTTATTTTCACATTACAATATTGAATGATCACTGAGCTGCATTCCTGATCATTTGGTGTAAATTCACCATGTTTGTTGGCATGGATGTAGGAGACAGCATAGTACGGTGGAGAGGATACTGCCTCTAGAGTAAAAAACTGAGGTTCAAGTACCATCTCTGATACTTAAAACTTATTCTGGTACTCCCTGTGTGACCTCAGGCCAGTCACTTAATCTCCCTAGGTCTCAGTTTCCTCATTTGTAAAACAAAGGGATTGAACTGGATGGCCTCTTAGATCCCTTCATGCTCTAGTCTAGACTTATGATCTCATCATATGAACTTTGTTTTCATCGAAATATAGTGGGAGGTGTGTGGAGGTGGGGAGCTCATCAGATGACCTCTTATCCATTGAATCTTTCATGCACTTGATGAAATTACAGGATATGGACCTACGAGATTGGACTCAGTGACCTCCAAGGTCCTTTTCAACCCGCTCTGTGATTCTATGATCCTCAGAACTGGACGTGTCCTCTGGCTTAGTACTGAAGGACGTGCACTTCAGGATGGCACAATAATTCCTTGTTAGTCCCTATGTGCTCCTGAGAAAGGTTTGGGGTGGTAGGGAGGGTTGTTGTGTGGTATAGGATAAGTCACCTACATGCTCAGTGCTCTAGGTAATTCTGTAAGATTCTTAGATTGTGCAACAAGTGTTCTTTGTGCATCATTAGGAGTTTCTTATCCACGATATGACAGGTTTGGATAAAATAAATAAATAATCAAAATGGCTTACATCAAAGTGTTCATTGTTTTTCCTACCCAGTCAATACATCTTTTCTGCTTTCAATAATCTCAATAAAGCTTTAAAGAAGCAGCCTTATAGAAAACTCCAGGCAAATCATGCAGCCACATTACAATACGGAAGTAAAATGCATGTTTGCAGACTCCAAGCTAAATTTACCATTTGAAAATCAGGAAGTGGGCAGACACATCAGAGAGATGGATCAGCTCTTTAAGGCAGTCCTTCCAGAAGCTGCCCCCCACCACCTTCTGCTTTCCCTAGTCAGGCCTGCTTGAGGGACTTCCTTCCTTCCCATAATTAAAAACAAAGTGTTTCTGAGCAGAGAGCTTGTCATATGGTCCTTGCTCAATAAATGTTGTTGAACTGAACTGAATTGGATTGGTGCATTACCATTTCCCCTGTTTCATTTCTGGGTTTGTATCCCCAGAACCCAGCACCAGAGTAAGCATTTCATGAATGTTTGTTGGTCGACTGATTGATTTCCTGGCTTTATTTCTCCCCCATTCCCTTTCTGTAGCATTTGATGCTGTTAACGACCTGCTCCTCATTGATACTCTCTCTTCTCTCCTAATTTTGTTACACTGTTCGTTCTTAGCTCTCCGCTGACCTGTCTGACTGTTCCTTCTCCGTTTGCCTTGCTAGACAACCGTCCGTATGTTATTGTTATCGTTCAGTCGTTTTTCAGTCATGTCTGACTCTTCGTGAGCAAAGACATTGGAATGTCTTGTCATTTCCTTTTCCAGCTCATTTCATAGATGAGGAAACCGAGATAAGTAGGGTTGAGTGACTTGCCAGCTTGTCACACAGCTAGTAAGTAAGTGCCTGAGGGCTGATTTGAACTCAGGTCTTCCTGACTCAGACCTGGCACTCTATCCAATGTGCCTGCTAGCTGCCCCAATCATCCATATCTCTCCCCCCACTTAATTGTACATGTACTACCTAGGTTCTGTCCTGGATTACATTCTTCCTCTCTCTCCCTTTTTCTCTTTCACTCTCTCTTTCTCTACACACACACATATGTGTATGTATACATGCATATACATACTATGTGTGTGCACACATATGCGCACGCATACACACACACACACACATACACACACACATATATATATATATATATATATATATATATTTCCACCCAGTTCCCAGACTCTCTCCTTAGCTCTCCTCAACTCCAGTCCCATACCAACTACCTAATTGGATGTTTCATACTAGATGAACTACAGGCATCTCAGATTCAATATGTTCATATTCAACATTATATATATTCAATATTCAGCTCTTCACTTTCCCTCACTCCACAGATCCAATTGGCTTTGAGTCTTGTTGATTCTAACTCCATGAAATCTCTTGCATTTTTCTCTTTCTCTCCACTGCCAGTCTCCACCCTAGTTGCCTGGGCTGTTACAGTAAATAGTCTCCTAATTCTTCCCCTTGCATTGCATTTCTCCTTTTTATCAACTTCTCCATATAGCATGGGACTATCCCAAAGGGACTTACAGTCTAGGATCAACTAGAAGATACTCCCTCAGTCAGTTGTAGATGAAACCAGGTCCTCAAAGTTCTATGTGTTACATTGGCTTTAGGCAGAGGGTATATGCTGCGTGTTCTGTGTAACCCATCAGGAAGGGCAAATACGTTCTGAGAACTGGGCCCTCAATGGCCTAGTATAAAGTAAATTCAACACAATTTCAATACTACAGTATCCTGCTTGTCTATACCTGCCTCTTAACTTCTTTCTATTCACTTCTGTGCTCTTGTAAAAAAATGTTTAATTGATTATTTTTGCTTCTTTTTTTTTCAGGAATCACTATCACTACCTTCCTTGCCCCCCCCAAAATTAAAACATCTTTGTAACAAATAAATTTAGTCAAGCAAAATAAATTCACACATTGGTCACGTCTGAAAATGTGTGTGTTATTCTGTACCTCTAATCCATCACTTCTCTGTCAAAAGGTTCAGTTGTATTGGAATCATTGTGGATCATTGAATTGATCTGAGTTCTTAAGTCTTTCAAAGTTGTCTTTCTTTACAATGTTGTAGTCACTGTATAAATTTTTTTTCCACCTTTGATCACTCAGCATCTATTCATACAAATCTTTCATCTCTTTCATTATTATGGCACAATTATCATCTTATTGCACAATAGTATTCCAATAAATTAAATTTGTTCAGCTGTTCCTCAGTTGATGGGAACCTTTGTGAGTGGTCTTACTTTTCTCTGGTTGGTCTCATGTAGATTATACAGTTAGATTGTGTTCATTTGCTCCCACCTTACTATAGGAAAGTTCTCTTTTGACCTAATCCTCAGTGTGTTTCCTAGTAACACAAGCTTTTATGTACTGTTAAAAAATAATTGAATTAATAAAAGCATAGCAAAACAGGAGGTCCAATAAAGGCCAACATCAAGTCTCATTCCCCCATTCACTACAGCCATGAATCTTATTCTCCCAACCCAAGCCGACTCATTTTACCTAATTCTCCAAGCATGGTTGAAAGGGTATGAGTGTACAAATAGAGCCATCTGGCATTAAAAATTCCTGTACCTTCTTGTTGAGTTGCTTAGAAAGAGGCTGCATGGAGAGGCAAGGTTATTTAGTAGAAAGATCACAGGACTAGCTTCCCCTTTGACCCCTACCCAGGCCTAGGTCAGCCCAGAACCCAACACATGGATCCTAGGTTTACTGGCCGTTCACATGTCCTGGATAAGATGGGAGTCTCCAACTTTATTCCCTTCATTAAAATGGAGGACCACAAGACTTTACTCTTTGTCCTGCTACTACCTCCTCAAGTCATACAAGTCCTACTATTTGCCATGACTCTATGCTCTTCAGACTCCAGCACTATCATCAGATTTATTGATACAGCCTTAGGATCCCTGGGCCTTGCCACCTTTCCAGCTGAGGCACTCTTTAAGATTTCTGGGCCTTTTCATGGACCCTGAAGCTGAACTTTCTTTTATGTGCTATCTCTTCAGATTGTAGTGTGAGCTCCTTGAGAACAGAAATGCTTTTGCATTTTTCAATCATTCATAAATGCTTGGTTGATTGATGAAATTCTGTTTGGGAATGAGGAGCATACGGATAATTGAAAATTGCCTGCATGTAGTCCTCAATGCCCTGTACACTCCAGATATGTGCCAGCATACTCATATACACAATTCAACACATGCATGTGTCTGCTCAATCATGACTTCATCGGGCCCCACACATAATTTGTTTCATGGTGTAGAGCTCCTTACCCTGAGAAGTCATTGGGTTGCTACTCTCTCTGGAGGTCGAGGTGTCTGAAACAGAGACTTTTGTGGCTTGGGCTGGGACTTTCCCTCACAGCTGCTTGAGGCCCACTCTGACACTGAGGGGGTGATGGGAGGAGGAGAGAGCGGGGAGGGGAGAGATGGCTGAGGGGGAGAGGTGTGGGCCAACCAGGTGTGAGGCACTGAGGGACCCCACTACTCAGTGCACTGGTTTCACTTCCCCCTTAGTGAAACTCACCTTCGTCCCAGCAGTAAACTCCCCATTATCCAAAGCTGGAGTGTCCATATTGCATGCACATTACTTAGGCCCAGCTAAGATGACCACTTCTTCTGATAGAGAAGGGGAAACCAGTAGCAGGGAAGAAAGAACTGGGATATTGGACTATAGATGAACCCCCATCCCTGTGTACAAAAATTCTATGGCTTGTGCCCAGGGCAACTGCCCCATCTGCCCCAGCTAAGTTACACCTGTGTCTAGAACATGGTATGTCCATCTGCCCCACTGCCTAGCATTCACCCCAGAGCTTTAAGGGACTGTGATGCCCTTTCTTCCAATACTTTATCTCACAGACTACATCAGAAAAAGAAACTTCAGATGATGAAGCTATTGACCAGGAACAGAGAACTCTAGTTCTCTAGGCTAGAGAGGGGAATGGGTTCAGTGTGATGAAATGCTCTTTACCCTCCTCCATGAAGCAGGGAGATTGAGGAGAAGTTAGCTGTCTGGTCACATCTGTATCCTTGGGCCTTGGTTTCCTCATCTGTAAATTGAAGGAATTAGATTCAATAAATGAACCCTATGCTCTCTTCTAGCTCCGATGTTATATTCTGTCTTAAGTCTCATCCAGCTTTGTCATTTTAAAAAAATATTTAATAAATGTTTATTGGTAAAAAAAAATAATTTCAGGTGGTACTTTCTTATTTCAAATACTTTTTCCCTCTGTAAATGCCAAGAACCAGCTATTCTGACCACTGGTAATTTTTCTTCTACTCCCACTGACCCTCAAATGCCAATCCTATAATAAAGAAATGAATAGAATATAATTCATTGTGGATATCATCTCTTCATGAACCACCTCCAGACTGAAGAAAGGATGTTAAGGGACGGTCACAGAAGAAGATGCTATTTTGGGGTCCAATAAGAATTACCATTCGGACTACTTGACAGTTTATATTTGGAAGAGTAAAATATATGTATCTGATTTAAGTCAGATTAAAATAAAATATCCAGCTTTATCATTTTATGTTGCTCTAATATTATATGTTGTGCAATATCAGTACCCTCAGCTTCCTTGAAGAAACAACAGAAAAAAGAGCAGGGGTGGAGGTGGGGGAGGGAGTGAGGGGGAGAGACAGAGAGAGAGACAGAGAGAGAGAGACAGAGACAGAGACAGAGACAGACAGAGAGAGAGAGAGAGAGACAGCAGATCACAGGATTATAGAACAGTTTTAGAGCCAGAGAAGACTTCAGAGTTCCCCAACTCTACTCTTTCATTTTATGGGTGGGGAAACAGAAGCTAATTTTCAATTATCCACACTCATGAAGGGAGACCCTGATGGAAATACTGCAGAAGTAGCAGATAATCCTCTCCCCCTAAAAAAATAATCTCGGGGCAACTGGGTGGTGCAGTGGATAGAGCACTGGCGTTGGAATCAGGAAGACTCATCTTCCTGAGTTCAAATTAGGACCAGACACTTACTAGCTGTGTGATCCTGGGCAAGTCACTTAACTCTATCTGCCAATAAGAAAATGAGTTGGGGATAGAAATGGCAAACTACTCCAATATCTTTGCCAAGAAACCTCCAAAGGGGGTCCCAAAGAGTTAGCTATGACTGAAACGACTCAGTAACAACAACAGCAATCCCATTGGGAATTGGCTTTTTTGGATTGAATCTACTAGGCTGAAATTTAATGAGGACGAATGTAAAAACTTACATTTGGGTTCCAAAAAAATCAACTTTCTGAGTATAAGATGGGAGAGGTATAATAGCAGGTTTACTGAAAAAGATTTGGGGGTTTTGCTGTACGGCAAACTCATTATGAGTCAGCAGTGATATGACAGTCAAAAAAAAAGCTAACGAAATATAATTGGTCAATGTTAACAAAAACATGTTTGGGACATGAGTATTTTGTCCCACTTAAAATAATATGTTCAGTTTGGGATATCATATTTTTTATTTAAAAAAAAATAAATTTCATTGACCCCTTTTGTTTGTACAGGACAGGGAGAAGAATTGAAACTAGGATTTAGCTCATGTAGGAAACTCTCAAATAAGAAAACTCCTACCAATTGGCACCCTCCTGCAACTTGGAGTCCCAGAGGACTGCCTAGGTTAGAGTATTGGATGGTCAGGTTACTCACCCAGGGTCACACAGCCAGTATGTGCGAGAGAGAACTTGAACCCATGTCTTCAGGCTCTGCAGGTGGCTCTCTACCCACTGAGCAATCCTGTCTCTCATTTCTTTAACATCACAGTCATTTCTAGACATACTAGTTCCCCCTCCCTGCTCCCACCCCACTCAACCCTCCCGTTAAACAAAGAAAACAGTTCTGCAAAACCATTCAACAGAGACTGCAGTTGATGGTAATAATGATAACAATATTAGCTAGTATTTTTATACCATTCTAAAGTTTGCAAAAAACTTTACATTTATTGTCTTGTATCACTATATCAAGTACTGCTTCTTCTGATAGAGAAGAGGAAGCCAGTAGCAGGGGGGAAAATGTGGATAAAAGAACTGGGATATGGGATTATAGATGAGCCCCCAACCCTGCGTACAAAAATTCTATGGCCTATGCCCAGGGTAACTACCCCACTTGCCCCAGATAAGTTACACTTGTGGGTAGCACACAGTATATCTAAGCCCAGTAAAAAAACAAAACAAAACAAAACAAAAGAGGAAGGCTTTCCAACCCAAACACAATGTTATTTCTTTCCTCTATCCTAGAGAAATTGGGAAGCAGCAGCCTTGTCGAAAGAAACCAGTTCTTCTTTAGACTAGACCTGCACTAGACCTGAGCTCTTACATCAGGATGACGGCACCAGCTGCCTGTTCACAGCAGAGAGAGGACCAGTCGGGGAGGAGGGCATCTGTCTCCTCCTAAGCCATGTGCTGACAATGCTGCTTCATTATTTTATTTGAGCGAGTATGACTTCCCAAAACATTAGACATAGCTCTATTCAAATTGAAGTCTAAAAATAATAAATGCAGAAGCTCCGAGTGGGAAGCAGACTCAGAGGCCATCTAGCTTAACCCGTACTTGAACAAATATACCTTCTACAGCAAGGCTGGCAAGTGTTTGTCCAGCCTTTGCTGTCACTGGAAGCGGCCCACTCCACCTTCAGACCGGGCCAATTGTTAGGAAGGGTTTCCTGACGTTGAGCCTAATCTGCCTCGTTGCATAAAAACTAATATTTTTATAGCACTTCATGGTTTGTAAGTATGTTTACAAATGTTATCTCATTTGTAAATGCAATATTCTGAGCCTCACAGCCTAGTTCTTTCATTTGCCTCCTTTCCTTGCTACCGGCCTCCCCAGCTCCACCAGAGGAAGTGGTATGTTCTGGTCAAAAATATTTAGGGACATGAATGAATAAATATGAATGAATGAACGAACGAATGAATAAATGAATGATTCTATATTCCTATCTTCAGTCCAGGACTCTGATACCTCCCACCTGGACAACTATCATTGCCTACTATCTGGTCACTCTACCTTTCTTTTCTTCCTTCTCCAATCCATACTGCAGAAACTCCTAGAATAATTGATCTTGAGCTCTATTGAAGTCACTCACTTGCTCCAAAATCTTCAGTGACTCCTTGTTGCCTACACGATAAAATCCTAGCTCCTCAGTCTGTCTGTTATTCAAGGTCCTCCCCAATCTGGCTCCTTTCTGGGCTTAATTTAAACTAAGCCCGGTGTTGTCCCACCTTTCCTGAATCTTCAGTCATTTATGCACCCATACTCCCCCCCCAACTCCACCTGCTGACGTCCCACCCATCCGTCAAAATTCCAAAGCCTTCCCTGATCCCTTCAGCTGGAAGTGGGCTCTCGGGCAACTGATCTCAAAGCACATTTGTGTTCATTTCCTGCCCTTCTTACATCCTAATTTCCGTTACAGGCACCTGTGCTTTCTCTCTACGTCCTAGCCCAACTGGATTTACGGCTGTTTCTTAAACAAGACGCACGTCTCCTGCCTCTGTTCTGTACAGCTTGTCTCCCATGCCTGGAATACCCTTTCTCCTTCCCTCCACCTCAGAATCATTGTCTGCTTCCATGAGTGAGTTCAGCTCACATTTCCTCTGTGAAGCCTTCCAGTTGCTAATGCTTCTGCCCCGCTCAGTTTTCCTTACACTGTGCTTTCTTGGGTACATGTTATATGCCACCTGTAGAATATGAGCTCCCAGGGCAGCTAGGAGGTACAGTGGATAGAGCACTGGCCCTGAATTCAGGAGGACCTGAGTTCAAATTCGGCCTCAGACACATAACACTTACTAGCTGTGTGACCCTGTGGGAGTCACTTAACCCAGAATATGAGCTCCCTGGGGTAAGGATTCTTTCGCTTTTGTCTTTGTACCTCTAGTGCTCAGAGCATACATAGTGCCTAGCACATAGTAGGCTTAGTAAATGCTTGTCTGGGTATATGTATACATACATATTTATATGTATATTAAGTATATCTATATATATATATATATAAATGAAAGTGACATAAACACAAAAGACAGCAATAAAAATAAGAGATTAAAAATGCTATGGGTCTTGGTTTCCTCATCTGTTAAATGGAGATGATAATTTCTGTCCCATCTGCATCAGGACAGCTATGAGGATCAAATGAGTTAATGAACATAAAAGCAATCTGGAAACTGGAAACTAAAAGCTGTAAACTGATCTATAGCTAGTAGGAGTTGTTATTATCTGTCAATTTTATCAGGGTCCTTCTGGAGACAGTGTCTATTCTTTTTTCTATGCCAAAAAAGTGTCTTTGATCACAAGGGAAAGTTTCTGGGTCACGTATCCTTCCACTTATATCCCACAGCTTACTACCTATCCCTCCAATGGGGAGGACCAGTCCCAGGTTCACAATACTAAAGCTTACTCTCTTGAGTAAAGAAAGAGTGCTGGACTTAGAATCAGAAGATAAGAGTTTGAATCTTATTTCATAGGATCACAGGGTGATAGGTTGAGAGCTGGAAGGGGCCTTTATATTACATAACTGAGGCCCAGAGAGTGGACGTGTTTGATACAAGGTCACACCAGTAGTGAGTATATTACTTACCTGGATTCAAATCCAGGTTCCAAATGTCATGTTCATGTTTCCTTATTTTTTTTTTCCACTGGACCACACTGCAGAGGACAGAAAAGGTCAAAAAACATATCAGAAAGTCCCAGTCACTCCAGCCTTCCTTTACAACCAACCACAATACAAACCTACTCTTGATTTACAAAACGTTACACTCGCCCTTCTATTACATCACTTCTCATAAATACATCAGGTCATACGTGTCTAGAGTTGGAAAAGACCTCAGAGGTCATCTTGTCCAGCCCCCTCATGTAACAGATTAGAAAACTGAGACTCAGAGAGGTTCTCCTACTTAGGACCCTTGACCTTGTATAGAAAGTCAGAAGTCCTGGGTTCAAATTCCAGCTGTGTTATTTATGTGACCCTGGGCAGGTCATTTCTCTCTGGACTTGGTTTCCCAACCTGTAAGATGAATGGATTGACCTAGTCATTAGATAATCTTTAGGGTCTTTTCTAAATCTTTTGATTCTATCATCCTCCCACATCCTTCTCTTCTCTATGCCTGTGCTCCTTTCATATCCATTTCCTCTGGAATGTAAGTTTTCTGAGGGCAGGGACCATCCCAAGTGTCCCTGGTGTCTAGTACAGTGCCAAGCACATAGTAGATATCAGTATTCATGTTCCTTTTATGCCAATATTCATTCTGTCTTTCTTCCATGTCTATGTTCTTTCACCTGATGAGGATTCTTGGGCATTAAAAAAAAAAAGCCAACTTATTATTTATTTATTTTCTATCATTCTTTTCTTTTTAAATTTTGAGTTCCAAATTCTCTCCCTCCCTCCTTCCCTCCCTCCCTCCTCATCCCCCATCCATTGAGAAGGCAAGAAATAGGATATCAGTCATACATGTGAAATCATGTGAAACAGAATTCCATATTAACTGTATTTCAAAAAAAAAAGCAGGAAAGAGAAGGAAAGTAAGAAAATTGCATTTCCGTTTGCACTCAGAGTTCATCAGTTCTCTCTCTGGAGGTGGAGAGCATTTTTTCATCATGAGTCCTTTGCAATTGTCTTAGATCATTATACTAATGAGGGTAGTTGAGCATTTTTTTTAAGGAAGCAGATTTGGGGAACGTAGAGCTTCTGCCCTGACCAGGTTTTGCCCTGGTCATATTCAAGAGTCAGAAGAAGGTCATTCTTGGAAGGCTGGGCAGGCCTATGTCACCCATTCTCTGGACCTCAACATTTCTCTTGCCAGCTGTGTCTCTGGTGCCCCTGTGAGGTGATGGGGAGGAAGTACCTCTGAGGAGAAAGCTGGTGACTTGCATTGCTGCTTGGCAGAGCCTTGGCTGATCTGAATGAGAAAGAGTTTGGGGCTACCTCCCCCTCAATGCCATCCTTCTAATCTCCTGAGATACATGCATTCCATTTTACAGAGATTTAGTGACTTATCCAAGGTCATCTAGTCATACATCTAGTAAGTGGATAAAAGAGATATGATTGAACCCTGGTCTTCAGACCCCTGGTCTGTTGCTCTTTCTGCCATAGCAGGTTGACAAAGGCTTGTCCCTTCTTGAGCAACAGGAACCACTTTGGTTCAATTCTCTGGGCCACTATAGCCCTACATAAAAGTATTCTCAGCATTTCCCTGGCCTTCTGAGGATGCATCAACCTAAGATGTTTCAGGAGGCTTACACGCACCCTTTACCCAAGGATCTCATAAGATCACAGATTTACAGTTGAAAAGGACCTGATGGAGCAGTTATGTGGTGCAGTGGATAGAGCACCTGCCCTGGAGTCAGGAGGACCTGAGTTAAAATCTAGCCTCAGACACATAATACTTCCTAGCTGTGTGACTCTGGGCAAGTCACTTAACCTCAATTGCCTCATCAAAAAAAAAAAAAAAGGATTCTTGGAGGCCCAATTCAAATAATACCCTCTTTGTGAATTCTTCCTTGATCCCCACAGCTAGAAGCCTGATAGGTCGCTTAGCCCAAATCTCAGATTTTATGGATGAAAGCAGCAGGGGGATGCTGGTCCTGGAGTCAGGAGTATCTGAGTTCAAATCCAGCCTCAGCTCTGTGACCCTGGGCAAGTCACTTGCCTCAAGCCTATCTGCCTTGGTTTCCTCACTTGCAAAAGGATCAAGTGAGATATTTGTAAAACAGTTTGCAAACCTTAAAGTACTATATAAATACTAACTATTATTATTATCACATTTAGAATCATAGACCTTTCATTCCACCTTTTCTACTAAATCTTAGAATCTTACAGTCAGAAGAGGCTTCAGAATAGAGGATGTTAGAACTGGACAGGATATTAGAACATAGAAGATAGAATGTTAGAGTTGGAAGTGACCTTAGAATATAGACTATTAGAGCCAGAAGACACCCAGGACATCACTAAGATTGGCCATTCATCTTACAGATAGAAAACTCAGGCTCAGAAGGAATGACCTGTCCAAGGTCACACAGCAGAGTACCAAATCCAAAATATTTTGGGTATCAAAAAGTGGTTTTAAAATAAAAAGAGTCAGGAGATCTGGGTTCAAGGCCCAAGCTCTGCCTTTCTAAGCTTTAACTCTGTCCTCTTTCAAATAGAGATCTTTACCTTGTTTCTCCCTCACTAAACAAATAAATGGAATTATTTTATAGAAGACACTGGAATGCAGCGATTACTACCTTTCTGAAATGATACTTTCATTTACTACCTTTCTGAAATGATACTTTGAGTGCCCAGTGATTCCCTCATTCCTTTTTTTCCCCCCAGAAAATACATTTTATTAATCTAACCTTAAAACGCTGGAGCCCAACGTCAGCCTACAACTAGCTACCCAGTACTTATGTGCGGGTGGAGGGCTGCCGGCTCGGCCATGGAGCGCTATGAGCGCCGCTCTCCCCTCAAGCTCGCCCACAACTTCTAGGGGTCTTGGTCTCTGCGGCCCCCAGACCCAACTCCCACTGCGGCCAGGCAGACCCAGCTCTAGAAAGGCCTTTGGTGCCAAGCTCACCTTTTGTTTGCCTACACTAAAAAACCTCAATAAACATATAAAAAACATATACAGTCGCTTTGAATCCACCCAATGCTTAGGCTGGGCCTTTTGTACTAGGTGCTGGACCCTGCTCCTTCCTTAGGGATAAAGGACTGGAATGGGTGCTTATGCTTTGGGGAGAAGGCAGAGAAAACCAACATGGGGAAGAGAACCACGGGAGGGCAGCAATAGCTATTTATATGGGGGTGGGAAAGGGCTATGAACTTTTCCCTCCTCTTTCTTTCCTTTTTTCTCCTCCTTCCCTTCTTCCTTTTCCTCCTTTTCACTCCCTTCTTCTTCCTTTATCCTTTCTTTTCTCCTTCTGCCTCGTCCTCTGTCTACCTTCCTTTTCTTCTTCTCCTCTTCCTTTTTCTTCCCACCTTTTCCACCCTTATCTTCTTTCCCCTTCTTGTATCTCACCCCCTCCTCCAACCAGGGACCCACTGGCACAGTCCCAGTCATTAAAACCTTGCCTGTGACCCTGGGCAAGTCACTTAACCCTGATTGCCTCAAAAAAAAAAACCCAAAAACCCAACCTCAACACCTTGCCTGGGGGTTTGGCAACCACACTAGGAGTAAGGTGAAGGGTTGTGTGCAGCCCAAGATGACACAGGATTTAGCCAGAAGACCTGGGTCCAAATCTTGGCTCTAACATTATTGTCTATAGGACATTGGTCCTCAAGTCTCTGGACCTCAGTTACTTCATCTATGAAAAGAAGGTATTGAACTAAATGACCTTTAAGATCCATTCTAACTTTAATTTCTGTGATCCTCTGAAAGAAAGAAAATGGGGCAAGAAAGGGATTCCCAGACAAGGAAGGCATTCATTCATTGGACAGATGTTTTTTACATTCGTTGAATAGACATTCACCAAGCTTCCAAAGTAAACAGCTCTATCTGTGCTGGGCAACAGGATAAGATATACAGTTTAGATTAAAAGGGGTTTACAGGAATAACTATAATATACAATTTGACATTTTAAGTGTGTTAAGAAATGCCAAAGTGCTATTAAATTCCATCAGGAAAGGAGTTTTGGAGGAGGTGGTATTTGAGTTTGATTTTTTAAAAATTTTTAGACAATTGGGGTTAAGTGACTTGCCTGGGATCACACAGCTAGTAAGTGTCAAGTGTTTGGTCTGAGGTCGAATTTGAACTCAGGTCCTCCTACCTTCAGGGCCGGTGCTCTATCCACTGCGCCACCTAGCTGCCCTGAGTTTGATTTTGAAGGATATATATTCGACAATTAAAAAGAGAGACATTCTAAGCAATAGAAACAGTGTGAGCAATTGGAAGTTATGTTGGGAATGAGGTGGGGAGGTCAAGGAGCACTCCAGGTTGTTTGGGAGAGTAGGTGTGGTGAGAAGAGTGATAGGAAATAGGTCCTGAAAAGGAGGATAGAGACAGACTTCCAGTGTCTTGAATGGACCTTGAATACCAAGCAGAAGAGATGAACATTAACCCACAGGCAAAAGCAAACCATGCAGGGCTTAGACGTAAGAAATAGCATCATCAGATCCATACATAAGAAAGATCATTTGAGCAATCGTGTTCAAGACAGATTAGGGGCGCAGAGCTGGAGATTATCCAAGAAGGATTCTCTCTTCTCTAGAGTCATTGGATGACAGAAGAGAGGGGAAAACCAGGCCAGGCATTGTCAGGCCACAATTCCGATGGTGAGAAGCTTTGGACTTTCATGGTTATGATTTTTATCCTTACAACAATCCTGCAGAATAAGAATAATAGGAGTTAGTTCTTCATTTTACAGATGAGAAAATAGGCCCAGAGAAGGGGTATTACTAAAGGGAAAACTCTATGTTTGCCCTTTACCCTGATTAAAGAGGCAAAACTCGGGATGAGAATATTAAAAGGAGTTTACTAAAACACACCAAGATAGAAACATGTAGATGGGATGGCCACAAAGCTAACTAGGGATTAAAGATGGAGGCTACTTTTATTGACAACTTTTATAATATGAGCTAGATAATCCTGTTATGTCCATGTTTACAAAAGAGGATGGGCCATTGTGTCTCAGCTCCTCCCTTAAGTATTGTGATAGGCTCACATTTCCAATGAGGAGAAAGGTTAGCGAGTATATGTAGTTAGACTATGTACTGACTAACCTTGACTAACTGGTGGGAGATCAGATCGAAGTACACGCAGCAGACTTGTTGACTCCCCTCCCAACAGACTGATTAATACTAGTTGGAAGACAAGCCAGACTAGAAACAATGAGGGTTGCTACTTAAATTTCAGGGGCAGCTATGTGGCGCAGTAGATAGAGCCTTAGAATCAGGAAGAGTTTAAATCTGGCCTCATATACTTACTTAGCTATGTGACCCTCAGCAAATTACTTAATCCTGTTTGCCTCAGTTTCCTCCTCTGTAAAATGAGCTGGAGAAGAATATGGCGAACCATTCAGTATCTTTGCTAAGAAAACACCAAAGGGGGTCAACGAAGAATCAGATTTGACTGAGCAAACTTAAATTTCAATAATGTAACTTGTCTAAGTAGGCCACAAGTCAGGTTGAAAAACCCAACGTAATTATTAATTACCATTTTTGTAGAGAAGCACAAAAAGGTCATATGACTGGAAAAGAGGTATAGGACCTGGCATTGAACTCAAGTGTCTGATCTCTGCTGGCTCCCAATTGCCAGGCCAGTAGAGTACAGATTGCCCTGCTAGCATTCACAGCCCTTCAGGATTGGGGGCCATACTACCTAGCCAACCTTATTTCATGCAACAGCATTCTATGTGTTCCTCACCGAGCCAAACTGGACTATTTGCCATCCCCTGAAGATGCTCTGTAGTGTCCTACCTCTTGTCTTTGCTTATCCTGTTCCTTATGCCAGGAGTGCCCTCCTTCCCTTTCCCTACCTATAGCAATTCTACTCATCCTTTCAAGCCCAATTCAAATGTAGCTTTCTCCAAAAAAGCCTTCTCTGATCCCCTTTGTCATTTGTGATCCCCCTTCCCAACTTCACAGAGCTCTTTATTCAGTGCCTCTAAAGCAGTTGTCGCAGAAAGCATGTTAACCGTTAACAGCATTTATGTAAACTGCAAAACTGTAACCATTGAGGGTAGGGATTGCATCCCATCTGCACAGATCCTTGAAGGAATGAAGAGTCAGTACCTTCTCATCAGCTTCCCTCTTTCAATTCAACTGAATAAATAGTTACTGCTCCTACTATTACTTCTACTCTGCAGAACATTATGTTAGGTACTACATGAGATATAAAATTTAGATGTGGCATAACCTTTACCCTTATGGTATTAACAATTTAGTAGCTTACACTCAATTAACTATCAGACAGGATATGATATGATAACTATATTAGGGAGGGGCCAGCAAAGTAACATGTGGGTCCCATGGTTCCTACAATTCAATGTAGCAGAGTTTCCATTTGTCTCCCTGTAGACTCACGCATACCTACTAATCACAGATCTTAGACAGCTAGGTGACACCATAGATAGAGTTCTGGACTTGATTAAGGAGATCCTGAATTCAAATTCTGACTCGGATGCTTTTTAACTGTTTGATTCAGAGGCAAGTCAACTAACCTCAGTCAGCCTTATTTGAAAAAATGAGAATAATATTAGCACCTACTTTTTAGGATTGTTTTGAGGATAAAATGAGAAAGCACAGGTCAAAAGTGCTTTACAAACCTTAAGGTGCTATATAATGATAATTACCGTTATTATTTGAAGTATTGAAGAAACTATGGATGACATTGAGAAACTATGGTTGACCTTGTGGCTAACCTGACGATGTGTCTGGCAGGTGCTCAAGCTTCCAGTGCATGTGATCTGCTATCTGATCATGCTCAAATCCCTTCCAACTTGGTAGGGTCCACTAGACTCAAGGTTGTTCTCTGCAAGGCACAACTTTCAAGAGTCCAGAAACACAATTCAGCTCTGGAGGAGAGAGGAAGAAATGAAATTGTCATTTCAGTGGGGGAGTTGGGAGACTATTGGTGTGGAATATAGCATACAATGTGAGGCACAGTCGTTGTGTTGGTTGGTTTGACTTATCTATTTTTTCGAGGGAAGCCTGGACGAGTTTGGGATAGGGTGGATGAGGAGGGAGAAGGTATATCCAGAAATGACTATGATTTTTTAAAGGGACATGGATATATAAACATAGATATACACACACATATACACACACACACACACACGTATGTATATATTCTATATATATACACACACAGACATAGGTATGTGTATATATTCTCTCTATATATATATCTATATATATACATATATATAATTTGATTGTACTCTATACTATTTTTTCCCAGAAAGCCTAAGAAGATCCTCATATGTATACATAAAGTAAAGAACCTTGCAGCACCTCTCCGTCATGCTGAGTCATCCAAGCAGGAAATTAGTAGAAGGCAATGACATATAGATGATTAAATCATAAAATTTTAAAGCTGATTATAGAATGTCACAGCTTAAAAGGACTTCAGAGGTCATCTAATCTGAGACTCAGAGAAGGGAAATCACTTATATGAGGTCACACAGCTATCTGTTTTCAAGATTGAGACTAGAAAGTCTCCATGAGGTCTAGTGATCTCTCTACACCATAGAGTGCTAAAATCACAGGTATATAGGCCAGCCCAGCTGAGGATTCAAAGCATCTTAGAACAACAGAACCAACCTCTTCCTTTTATAGTGGAAACTGAGGCCCAATGAAAGGATGTGATTTGTCCACTAATGATTTCAATCTTGTGATATGCTGAATTTTAGGTAACAGGGAGCTAGTTGGAGATGTCCAGAAGGTAGTTGGACATGTGAGACTGAAGGGCTCTGGAGAAAGGTAAGAAAAGGTAGAAATCTAGAGATTTAGAAATTGTCTACACAAAGGTATTAGTTGATCTCAAGAGGAAAAAGTTAAAAATAACTTGAAATTTAAAGAAGACCTCTGGAGAAGAGAAGACAGGGTGAAGGTGGCAGGAGAGGGTGAGGAGGGGAGACATTTTAATAATTATCATGGGAAAGTTGGACTGAGCGTTAGCCTGGATTTGAATCCCAGCTCTCTCACTGCCTAGTTGTATCATCTGGGGTGAGTCTCTTTCCTTCTCTGGTCTTCGGTTCAGAGATTACTAGTTCTCTAAGGTCCTTTTAAGTTCTGACATTCTAGGTTCGATGATTTCAGGGCCTGAGATTCTAAGATTCTACTACAACTGGGGCTAGGCTGAGCAGATCCATAAGCTATACCAAAATGCTGAGGAAACCCAACTTCTATGCTTTTCTCACTTCCTGTTCATTCTTTCTGCACCCATTCCCACAGCTCTCCCACCCTTCCTTTCTCTCCTGTCCCCCACTTCAGAGATAAAACCACAGCAGAGTGTGGGAAAATCCCAGCTAGAGTTTCAAGAAGAAACCAAGCCTCATGCTCTTAAGACCTAAGCTTTTGTGTGCCTCTCCACTGCCCCATTGGAGGACAGGGCATATAGGGGCCTCCTCCCTGTTGGAGGTTTCAGAGTTTTAGTAGGAAAACAAGAGACAGCAAGACTTGGGTCCATCTTTCCCCTGCATCTGAAGTAGCACTGACTTCCAAGATATGAATCACAAAAATGCTGGAAGAGCATTGGGGATTTCAGCAGAATTTAGAGCTGGAAAGGAGTTTAGGAGCTCATTCAGGCCAAGCCCCTTGAGAATGCAGAATCTCAGGCTGAAGACTTCAGAAACCTGATTTTCCAGTTGAAGAAACTGAGGCCCAGAAAGGTAAACTGAGCTGCTTGAGGTCACACAGGTTGTAAGGAGCAGAGCTGTGATTCAAATTCAGGTCTTTTGATGCCAAGCCAAGTTTTCTTTCCACTACATACACCCTCTCCCTTACGTGTCCACCCCAACTAGAAACAAAATATTACTTAAATTAAAAAGAACATCCCCCTAGGCCCTTAGACTATTTAGTTGTCTTCCCATTTTGCAGATAGTGAATATGAGGCCCAGAGAGGAAAAGGAGTCACAGAGTGACAGAGAGAGGTTTGGAGCTTGACTTTGAGTCTCTTGAATCCCACCCAGATCAGGCCCCTTTCCATTATACTTTTTGTTGATGTCATCACATACATCTCCTCATCATCTAGGGGTTAATCCATAAAATCATAGAATCTCAGAGTTAGAGGGACCCCAGAACCCATCTTGTCATAGGATCACAGATTTACACCTGGAAGAAATCATAGAAAGCACTTTCTCCAGCCCCCTCCAAATTATTTTTTAAAATAAAGATAAGGAAATTGAGGCTCTGATCAGCAACATAGGTAGGGAATAGCAGAAATGGGAATCAGCCTCTGAACTCCAAATCCAGCCCTTTGCACAGCAAATTTAAAATTGATAAAAATTGTGGTTGCAATCTACTAAAACCCCTTCTTCAAATGTGAGAGGAAATGGAGGGTGGAGTTAAAGGGGAGGAGGAAAGGGAGAGATACAAAAGAGAAGGAGTAGGGAGGGAAAGGGAAGTAAAAAGAAGAAAGAAGGATAAGGAGGGAAGAAAGAGGGAGGAGGCAGAGAAGTAAAATCGGGTTTGATTTTACTGTATATTAATTTTTTTTTTCCCAGAGAGACTAAGAAGATCCTCATCTTGAATCCTGGAGCTTGTTCAGGAAAATTCTCCCTTTGCCAGATTGGGGGCAGGTCTCTCAAAGTGCCGACTGGTAAAGGGTACTAGGAATGTTTAGTTTGGTGAAGGGAAGTTATGAAGGGGCTGCAATGACCAGTCTTGACCAGAGAGAAGTGATAAGGACATGCATCCTCTTCCTTTCCTTGGAGATTATGGATTCAGAATAACACAGATGCTCTCGGACTGTTGCTATGCCAGTTGGTCTTGCTTAACTGTTCTCTTTGTCACTGAGATGGGGCATGTAGATCGGGAAGTGACTGTGATATAGAACCAACAGGCATCAAGAAAATGGGTGGGTTTTTTTTAAAAGTCTTATGGAAATACGTGATAGCTCTGTTAAGAGTCAATCGATCAACAAACATGCAAGTGTCTACTCAGTGCCAGGCACTGTACCAGACTCTATGAATACAAAGATTAAAATAAAACAATCCTGACTCTCAAGGAGCATACATTTTAATGGGGGGATATAGAATGCTATTTTTGCAAATAGGGAATAAATGTAAAACAAATGAATGTAAAGTAAATAAAGATAACTAAATATAAGGAGGGCTGTTAGGTGGCACTGGGCTTGGAATCAGGAAAGATTCATCTTCATGAGATCAAATCCAGCCCCAGATACTTACTAGTTGTGTAACCCTGGGCAAGTCACACCCTGTTTGCCTCAGTTTCCTCATCTGCAAAATGAGCTGGAGAAAGAAATGGCAAACCACTCTGGTGTCTTTGCCAAGAAAACTCCAAAATGGGGTCATGAAGAGTTAGACATAACTGAAATGACTGGACAACAACAAAATAAGGATGTCAGGAAAGTAAGACTAGCAATTAGGGAATAAGAAAGGGAGCTAGAAAGAAATGCTTGAGCTGTGTCTTGAAGGAAGAGAGGGATTCTATGAGGTCAGGATGTGGGGCTGTCATGAGATGGTAGCAAAGTTAGACTCCCTGGATCTTTCTCTGAAGGACAGAACTGGGACAGCTAGCATGAAAGATGCCAATGGTGAAGGTAAAGGGGCTTTCAGGAATACCTGTCCATTCTTCAGGACTTCAGGGAATTGCAAAAGCTTGCGAATTACTTGTCAAACTAGAAGGACTTTAAGGTAAAAGACAAGGAAGGTGAAGAGGATCCAAAGCAGCAGAAGAGAATCCTGTCCTGTGTGAGGATGTTGTAGAGTGGAAAAATGTGACATAAAGGAGATAGAGAGGAAGAACCAGAAAACAGAGCTTTGTAAAAGCTGAGGCTTTCCTGAAGAAGGAGAGTTGGACCCTTTGAAATGGAAGCAGCTGCTTGGACTCCAAGGAATGAAGAGGTGAGTGCACATGTCCCAAGAGAAAGATGGAGAAATCAACTGGTGTCAAAGGAAGAAGAGATGGGTAGTCTAGAGACAGCCAGGTGGTGCAGTGGGTAGTGTGTTGGACCTAAAGTCAGGAAGACACAAGTTCAAGTCCTCAGATACTTATTAGGCTGTGACACTGGGCAAGTCACTTAATCCCTTAGCCTCAGTTTCCTCATTTGTATAATGTATAATCTCTGTGTGTGTGTATATATATATATGTGTGTGTGTGTGTGTGTGTATATATATATATATACACATAAATATATTTATAATATTTAATACATATATATATATTATATATGAGGACCTGTATAATCAATAGATAATAGCATCTAACATACAGGGTTATTGTGAGGATCAAATAAGATAGTATTTCAAAGTGTTTTACAAACCTTAAAATGCTATTTATCTGCTAGCTATTATTATTAGTTGTAGTATTTGACCTTTCTGATGAGGTGTACAAGGTAGCTATTACAACAAATAGTACAATGACTGACAACATCCGCAGAGAGGAGTCTGCTTCTTTACATGGCTTGTGTCAAGGGTGTTATAGGCATCCTCCCAAGACTCAGCAATCTGATGACTGTTACCCCTTCTGGGAATTCATGTGGAGACAAATATTAATG
This sequence comes from Vombatus ursinus, assembly GCF_900497805.2. Lineage (NCBI taxonomy): Eukaryota > Metazoa > Chordata > Mammalia > Diprotodontia > Vombatidae > Vombatus > Vombatus ursinus. The sequence continues at coordinate 30,868,313 of NW_020954548.1, read as the reverse complement.
CTACAAGGAACCTTGAACACATTGCTAGAGATTATGAAGTTCTGGAGAAGACATTGAAGACTTCAGAGGCATAGACATCTCCAAGACTGTTATTCATTCAAAGGAAAAAAGTAGATTTGAAACATGATCCACTGCCCAAAGATGTCTGAAAATGGAATATAACTCATAGCAGCAAAGATTAAACCATAACAATAAAATGCTCTTGACTAGGGATAAAAATGCACCAAACAAGGATTTTATGTGTATGTATGTATGTACATGTGTATACACATGTGCATACATATATGAAGTATTAGAAGATATCTTCCCCTACTTTGTAGAGATGGGGTAACCATGGGTATGGTATATTACATATGCTTTTAGATTCTTTTTTGATGTATTGATCAATTTTATTGCCTTTTTTTCTCTTCTTCCTCTTTTTCTTTGGAAAAAAAATCTTTGTTGTGTGGGATGGCTCTCTGGGAGGGAACAGAAGGATTACCAGAGGAAAAAAACAAAAGATATCAATAGAAATTTATTTTTAAAATATATTTACCTGGAGTTTTGGAAATCTAATCCTTAAATTGAAACTAGTCTTTAAACTGAAAAGGAAGAGGAAAGGAAAATATAGTCCAAGAACCAAAATGGATAAAATAAAAACTAGTTACAGCATAGGGAGAAGAATGTTAGAGATACCCAGTAATTCAAAGGAGACAAAATGGAAAAAAGGAAGTGGCAATGATGGCATCAGCTATTCATCTGCAAGGCAAACTAGAGATCCAGTTTATGGCATCTATATCTTCATTGTACATCATTGTTTGCATGTTATCTCTCTCATTAGACTGTGAGTTCCTTAAGAGCCAGGATTATTTTTGCCTTTCTTTGAATCCTCAGGCTTAGCTCAGTATCTGGTACATAGAAGGTACTTACTAAATACTTGTTGGCTGACTGACTGATTGACTGGGAGCAGTGAGGAGAGGAGTTGCTGTTTTGAACCTAATTTTCACCAACAAAACAGAACTAAATGCTGAAGAAGAAAGGATTGGAACTCTGGAGGAAAGCAACCATTCCATTTTTGATGGAGAAGAAAAAGAAAACCAGACGTGGTTTGACAAGCGATTCATGTGATCTTCCCTTGATTCAGGGAAAATAGATTTCAAAGTGTTAGGAGAAAAATTGCTAAGATCCTGTGACCTAAAATTCCACAGGAAAAGTCTTCTCAAAAAAAGATAGGGACCTCTCAAGAGTGAAATTCTGAAGACTCAAAGAGGAACAATTCCAATAGGAGGAAAAGGGGGAACTATTTGTGGCTGCCCAAGGAACTTGCCAACCAACTCAGATTTCCAAATGATATGATGAAGTATTAGCAAGAGCAGGTAACAGAAGAAAAATAGAAAAGCACAGCATAGTCTCAAATAACAGATGGTCAGCCTGAGTGTTGTACTGGTGCTCACAAAATGTTTAAAAAAAAGAAAGACCCAATGGCATGCTTCCAGCACACTGGACAGATCCTTTGTGGATATCAGAAGAGAGAAGGTGGGCAAAATTCTCGCGGGATAAGGTGCAAATGGGTTGTCATCTGTATCTGAAGAGGGAATACTCATATCTTATGAAATCACAGATTTGTAAAGAGATTGGCACAGATCCATGCAGAGATACTAGACCAGTAAATCAGGGGGATACTAGAAATACAGTTTTATTTTCAGTTATTTCCAATGTTTCTCTTGTCAATGTTGCATGAGAGGCAGAATTAAAGCAAGAGCTTGAGAGAGGATATGCCAGATGTGCTGGAGCAAGCTCTAACTGGCTTGCAGAACTGATTGTTAAATTTTCAATACAAGCATTTACACTTCAAAAATATCAGGGCTTGATTCATTGTTTTGCTGATTGTCTAAACTTAAGAGATTTTTAATAATGCACACTTAAGTTTAATATTTAACTTTAGTTAAACTTTAAAACTTAAAATTAAGACTAAATTTGAAAGTATGTGTACATCAGTCCCTCCCTCACCCCTCACCCCAGCCTAGTGCTTAAATATTTATCAGCACATCCCTGCAATGCTCTATAAACATTACTTGAACTCAACAATGAAGAGTCAGGAAATTAAGTCATCACCAGACTGGAAACCCCATGACCATCAGCTAATAATAATGATAACAACAACAACAAACAACAATAGCTAGCATTTATATGGTGCTTTAAGGGTTACAAAATGATTTTTTTCCATTATCTCATTTGGGCCTCTCAATATCCCTGGGAAGGACATTCTGTTTACTTCCTGTTTTGAGAGAGGACACACTTGGCTCCCGACTCTCGCCAGGGAGAGATTCATGGAGAGAGAGTTTGGAAATCAGGGATATGTTGGGGAGCCAGCTTTCCCCTACATGTCTGCCTTCCAAAGTCTCTTTCTCTCTCTCTCTCTCTCTCTCTCTCTCTCTCTCTCTCTCTCTCTCTC
>NW_020954548.1:30857491-30865864 GCF_900497805.2 Vombatus ursinus | reverse complement strand
GTCCCTGAAGAGTCTACAGGGAGGTGGACCTTCTCTCAGAGTGGGAAGGAAGAAGAAAGCCTCTTGTCTCCCTAGCTCTCTGTGACATCCATCATAACTTTCTCTACTGAGTTTTATGCAAATGAGCTGAGCTTTACGCAAATGTACCTGGGCTGAACCTAGTTACAGGTTGTAAACCTAGTTTACAACCTAGTTTGGGTTGGATATAAGGAAAAACTTCTTGACATTTCTAGCTGTACCAAAATGTAATGGGACATTTCTGGAGATAATGGTTCCCCCTTACTGGAAGTCTTCAGGTGACAGCCAAATGATTCCTTTATCAGATAAACAGCTAGGTGGTATAGTAGATAGAATGCTAGACCTGGAGTAAAGAAAACCTGGATTTAGATCCTGGGTTCAGACACTTACTAGCTGCCAGGCCCTGGGCAAATCACTTAACGTCTGTCTGGCTCAGTTCCTTCATCTGTAAAATGGGGATAGTTCCAGGGTTGTTGTGAGGATCAAATTAGATAACATTTGTAAAGCACTATATAAACGCTAACTATTATTGTCATATCTTAGAGCGGATTCTTGGCTAGGTACAAATGAGCCAAGATGGCCTTGAGAAGCCTTTTCAACTCTGTAATTCTCCAATTCTGTGGATAAAGAGAACCTTCCCAAATCAGGGACTGGGCTTCTGATCTGAGGCTTGTCACCTTTTCTCTGGAGACCTGCTTATCTCCTGAGTGGGGCAAAAAGTTTGGGTGGGCCACAGCGGGCCCCTCAGACCTAGGGGAAAATAAATGATGCTTTCAGGCATGGATTCAAATCACAGGAAACATGAATTCAGTTCAAGATTGGTTTGAGAATATTTTTGTATTTCTATTTAAACATTTCAGAAACAAAGTGGGGATTACCAGCACAAAATGGTTCATTAATTTCTTCTTAATTACAAAAACACATTGATAGTCAGGCATTACTATCATGTTAGCAAATCCTTGAATTTTAACTCTCCCAATGGATTCCCAGACTCTCAAGGAACAGGTGAAAAACAGGAAGCATCACCTCATTCAATACAGTGCCTTATTGTGTAGCAAAAAATCAGAGAATTACCAACAGATTCAGAAAAATGTAGAGTTGAAGAGGCCAGGATAGGCACTTAGTAAATGTTTGGAACTGAAGTGTAATATGGGCCACAGGTGGCAGAAATATAACAGAAAATTAAACTTTCAGTTCCACAGGGTGGCCAATTAAGTGAAAACACCTCTAATTTACAATAACACAGACACATAATATTTTGAGAACAAAAAGTTTCCTCTTTTCAATGAATTGTTTTGATTTTGGGGGGAAGATACCTGTGAAGTTACCTTTCTAATCTGTGGCCTGATTGTTTTAGTCATTTTTCAGAGAGGCCTGAACTGGGAATCAGGAAGCTTGGATTTAGAGAATGCTACAGCTAGATAGGACCTTAGAAGATATAATATGCCAGAGCTGGAAGATAGTTTAGAGATGATTCAGCTCAAGGTTTATGAACCTTGGGTCCATGGACCTCTAAGGGGGTTGTGGATAGGTCTCAGGGAGCCTGTGAAATTTTAAATATTCTAGTAATATTCTCTATTTCAACATAATTTGTTTGCCTTGTAATCCCATGTGTTTTTATTTTATGAATTTAAAAATATTATTATAAGAAAAAACCCATCACTTCATTAGACAGCCAAGAAGCCTCAGGAGGAGAAGAAGAAGAAGAAGAAGAAGAAGAAGAAGAAGAAATTCATATTAACATAGCACTTTAAGATTTTCCAAAGCACTTTTTTCTGAGCCAAAAGTAATAGAACAATAGACTAGGGCTGGCTCAGTTCGGGCTGGAACACCCTCTCCCACTAAGGGACTCTGACTCTGTGTTCACATGGATCAGATTCAGTCCTGGAAGAACTGTTGTGGTCTAGGGGTACTCGGAACCCTGAAATTCAAGGGTAGAAGACACAGGTTCTTCCTGGAAGAAATTTGACCCAAGCCTTCTTTCAGTCAGAGGCAAGGATTATTAAAACATTGGTTGAGGTAGGCAAGATTTTAAGAATCTGCAATATTGGCCAGATTTTAAGAATCTGCAATATTGGCCAGATTTTAAGAATCTGAGCACTTTAATGGAGGCAAGATGGACCTTTTATACAGAAGACTATGAAAAGATCTGGATGTGATCTAGGAATGGCCAAGTAGTGTGGGGTGACTGGAAAGTAACAGAAGAGGTCTAGATGGAATTAAGAAGTGGTGGTCTAGGGTGGGGCCACAATGAAAGGGAGTTGAAAGGATTACTAATTGGGAAGAGACCTGGGTCACATGGGAAAGTGTAGGGCCTTTTAGAGGTCCTCATTAGTGCCCCATCAAAACCTGGTCTTTTCTTGACCCTACCAAAGATTCTTGGGGGAAAATAGTGAAAGCTTAGGTTTGACTTATATCAGAGTCTTTTCAAAAAGAGTAGAAAGGTACTCAATGTACTGCATAAATCAGATATTTTCAGTCATTTTTCAGTCATATCCAACTCTTCATGACCCCATTTGGGGTTTTCTTGGCAAAGATACTGGAGTGGTTTGCCATTTCCTTCTCCAGCTCATTTTCCAGATGAGGAAACTGAGGCAAACAGAGTTAAGTGATTTGCCCAGGGTCACACAAGCTAGTAAATATCTGAGGTTGGATTTAAACTCAGGAAGATGAGTCTTCCTGACTCCAGGCCTACAACTCTATCCACCACATCACCTAGCTGCCCCAGATAGAGGATAATTCTTTATTTCCTCTGAATACAAGAAACGAGCAGAACACAAAAGACTCTTAAGCGTGGGTAACACTGACTGCCCTGGCCGTCTTGGCTTGGAGGTCAAGTATATCATATTGCTCCCCTTCCTCAGGGTTCTCTGGTTCCCTTAAGGAGTTTGGAGGTATCTAGGTTCTTTGACAATATTTACTTCAAAGATTTAATTGTAAATATGCAAACTTACTCCCCTCCCATACCCCCTCAGTCTCTGATGAGGGAGAGGCAATCACAGCTTAGCTCAGCTCCTATGGAGTACAGGGTCCCAATTCCAAGTGCAAACCCACCCTGGGGTTTGAGTCTCAAGCACCCTAGTATCTCAGGGCTTCCTTGATGGGCTGATTTACTGCACCAATATTCTTCCTGCAATCCTGGTTTCAAAGTCTCAAACTCAGGTCTACCACTGGCCCCAGAAACTGAGAAAGATAAATGACTCAGAACAGAAACGAACACTCCCAGCTCCATTTCTTGGAGGCAAGGTTAAAAAAGAGAGAAGGGGAAGGGAATCCTTCCCCTCTCTCCACCCCTAGCTTTTGGTGAACAGTGATCTTCACCCTCTGGATACAGCCAGAAAGAGCTCATAGGAAAGTGAGTTCAGGAAAATAGAATTCAGGAAAGAGTGAGAGCCAGAAAGCAAGCAATTGTCTTAGATTGGCCAGTTTTAAAGATGTCTCCTGTTCTAGTTATGCAATAAATCAAAGGAGGCTATCCCCACCCACTGGTGGGGGATGTGGAGAGCCTCCTTATTAGGAGATCTGGGTGTGCCCAGGTAAGCCCCTATTACACATGCATTGACAAAAGCTTAAAATGTGAAATAGTAACTTATAACTCCCATAACACTCTCCCAAGTGGTGGATACTTAAACTCTAAGATATGAGACACTTAGTGGAATTGCACAATAGCCATTTCACCTTCTTGTTGCCTCTGCGCTGTCCGAACAACTCCCTCTAGACCATATCATATCTCTTGGCAATCTAGGGCATGACTTGGGGAAAGGCTATGTTTGTAGAAAACTCTTCAACTTCAACTGAGCAACCTGGGAGCTCCTAACTCCTCAAACTCACAAGTTTGTTTCAAGGCCAGAAATTTCCATCTTGGGATCTACTTGTTCACCTTTGCTCTGGGAATGAAATATAAAGCAGAGAAGGCAGTCAGGGGCCTGAGGTCAAGGAGCAGGCTCATTTAGGCAGCACAGGCCCTTTTTGCCAAGTGTAAGCAGCCATCATTGGGGAGAGGATGGGTAGGGGAAAAGAGGAGAAAAGACCCTTTCTCCCCTTGCAGGAAGTCTGAGACAGGCTGTTGGAGTCTTCACATGCTCAGCAGATAGGAAGAGAGAGTAGCAGATGGCGGTCACTCCTTTCAGGGTCTGTTTAATGATCAGTTCTTCTTGGCTCAATGGCCAATCCTCTTTGATGCAGAGCCCCATTATAGGGCAAGGAGAGGCATATGGGGTTGCACATGTTGTATAGACATGTCCTGTTCCACCTGCTATGTAATCAAAGCATATCCTCCAAAGGGATTGCATCTTTTACCCTGAGATTCTATGATTTCCAAGGACAGAGGGGTGCAGGCTTGCCGAGCAAAAGGGCAGGGAATTGGGGGAATTAGAAATGAAGGACCATGCTTATGGGAGTAGGACTTCTGGCTGTTTTCCAGAATCCCTTTATGAGGAGGACTCCCTCTCTGCACTCAAATATCAAAAATGAAATGGTCCTGACCTTGCTCAGATCTCATGATCCCTACCAAAACCTACAGTGGTTGAGGGCACCAAGAGCCTTAAGGTAAAGGGAGTTTGGCCTGGAGGGGGAAGGAGAGAGTCGATCTCATTTTGTCTATGACAAAGGAGAAAAATCAGATCTGGAACAGATGACCTTTAAAACCAATGATAATTTTCTATCATGCAATCGTACTCATTCAGCTGACCAAACAACCTGATGGCAGTTAAATCCATAAGCTTTAAAAATAAAGCAGCCCTGAGTAGAAAGAGAGTGGTAATTTCAAACATTCACGAATGTGTTATGAGTTAAACTCTTTATAGGGCCCTAAAACTGAACACCCTCCCAGGTTCATACATGCCTCTCCCACTATCCAGGTCCTCAGTTCCCCAAACAAAGGTGATATGCTCCCAGACAGAGCTTCCTTACACATCGGTGCGTTTGGGGGTTTCCAAAAGAGGTCCAAACAAAAATTTTTCTTCTGTAGACTACTTGAAGTTACCAAAGTGTTCATCATCTCTCTCTTCTACTAATTTCCTCTTCTAATAGCTCACTGTTTTATGGAGGTGACCTTGGACCCTCAAAGATTAGCTAGCAAAATGCAAATATGGCTAGGTGTTTTCCCAAACTGAAGTGGCTTTGAGTTTGGGCCTAACAATGGAATCTTTGTCTTTCTCTCAAAGACTGACACAGTTCTGTTTGAAGGGGAGCATCACTGGCAGGTTAATCACCTGGTGATTTTTTATTTTTTGTTTTTTGTCCACAGCAATTGATGGAGCCATCTACTAAGATGTGGAAGGTGGAAGGCAGGCGACAGGGGAAATTTACAAATCTGCGTGTTGGCATTGAAGGTCCTGGTTGCAATAAAAATGTTATAGGAAACAGTCTACATTATTATTAGGCACTTAAAGCTTTGTCTTAAATTCATATTTTAGATGAACCCAGACAGAGAATTGGGCTTTGGGGGATGGTGACACAGAACAGGGAAGTTTTAAATCGGCTGAGGAAGGGACAAAAGCACAGCTAGACAGAAGTCTTATTGACAGAATTTTTGTCTTTCTCTGTCTCTGCCTCTCTCCCCTCTCTCATCCGTGAAATGATTATAACAATATTTGTATTACCCATTTTTGTGAGGAAAGTGCTGTGTAAATTTTAAAGCAATGCAGACATTTGTATCACTAGTCCAAAGAAGAGGGTAACAGCATACAAAATACCCACTAGACAGGGTGTTCAGAAATTATTCAGAAGAGGGTCCAGGGGATCTCATCTGAAGGTTTCCTTTTACTCTGACCTTTCAGCAGGTTCATTGATGGATACCTTAGCTCCTATTCCATTGTGGGAGAATGACCGCCATTCTCTACCCCAAACTCACATATGCCCCTGGCTGAATCAGCTGTTGCTGCCCATCAGGCTGACGGAAGGAAGGTGGGGGCAGAGGATGATTAATATGAGCTCCTACAACCAGAAGCTGAGGAAAATAGTGTACCAAAAGCTGATGAATTCAGAAACCCCAGCCTTTTGATCTTCCTGTACGCGACTTGGTGTCTGACCAGTGACTTCATTTTCTTCTGTTTCAATCTTGTTTGCTGTCTCATGAATAGACACTCAGCTAGCTTAACACATAAGATTTTTTTCTCTCTCCCTCTCCTAAGGACTTTGGTTTATCTTTGGTGGATTTTAACCAGGGGCATGCTGGAGCCCGCTCAAACCAGCTCAAGATTGTTACATTTTCGGTGACTGCCAAAATATCAAAGGCTACAAATCAGAGATTGATTTTGTGCAAAGTCAGCCACTGGTGTAGAATCAGTCTGAGCAACTCCACATTTTAATCTTGCCTGACCTTTGAATACACAGGCAGTCAGCCTGCAGGAGAAGATGGTCTGCAAGAGCACCAATCCCATCTCTTTAGGTCTAATCCCGTTTCACTATGATGCTGTAAAAGGGGAGGGGCTGAGGTGACAATAATCCCATTTCCTCATTGAAAAATCTGTACCAGTCAGGATTGTCTTACCCTTATGACGCATTTGTTTTACTTTTATCTATAAAAGCAGCACTGTCTGGATTCAGGGACAGCTGAATTCCAACTTCTTGATGCCTTAGTGTGCTAACAAATTCCTTTTTTCTTATTTCCTGAGTTTGCCTTATTGACCTAGGTGAGCCTGAACCAAGATTTCTTTTTAACAAACCATTGTTTTGTTTATTGTCTAAGAAAGTGATGGAAAAAATGGTAACAATGCAAATTAAACTTAACAATGTGTTGTGCTATTTTTTTTCTAGAGAGCCTGTTGTTAAACATTAAACAGCATATCCTTGTTCTTATACCTCAGTCGCATGAAATGCTGTGTTTCTGGCTCCCAGTATTGTCCTCATGCAGTCAGAGGTTGATTTCCACCATAGAGGGCAGCCCGGCTCCTCTTCAAGCAGGTTCCAGCCTGACTAGGACCTAGGAAACAGCATAAGCTACAGCTATTTTTTCTCCACCAGTCTACATGTAGGTATTATGCAAGCAATCTGTGCACCCCCAGTAGTCTTCGTACAACAGCTGAGGCTACGACGTTGGGGAAGAGTTGACTCCTAGAAAGGAGGCTTGGAGTCAGAGGACCTGGGTTCAGATTCCATTCTGCTGAACTGTGACCTTGAGCAAGTAATTTTCCTTCTCTAAACCTGTTTGCTTCTTTGTAAATGAGGGGGATTGGACTAAATGATCTCTAAGGTCCCTTCCAGTTTTACATGTAGTTAGCCTATGAAGAACTAGCAACTGGGGCCCATTGTCTTTTTTATACAATCTGCTCATGGGAATGAATTGTCCCTGCCTATAGATTCAAAATTCATTCACATAAGGTTGTCCTCTTTTAATTAGTCTATGAGGCCTTGAGAGAAGAGAGATCCTGGTCTTCTGGCTTGGGGATGGGGTAAGGAGAAAGACAGCAATAAAAAGACAAAAACAGAAACAGAGAGGGACAGAGAGAGACAGAGACAGGCAGACAGACAGAGACAGAGAGAAGTAGAGAGAGAGGGAGGGGAGAGGAAAATAGAGAAGGAGGGAGAGAGGAGAGGGAAATAGAGAGGGAGAGAGAAGTAGAGTAAATAAGAGAAAAAAGAGAAAAGAGAGGGAAAGGGAGGAAGGGAGGGAGGGAGGGAGATAGCACAGAGACAGAGAGAGCAGCATTCCACATTCCCTTCAGGGAGAGGTCCCTGAAAGGAGAGAAGGACTCTGGGAAGAAGTTGAAATGATTGAGATGATTTTATAGTTCCTCTCCATGCTAGACTATTTCTTAGAGTCTTTCTTTCCCTTCAGAGACCTGAAGAGAAATCTGGAAACTTGTGCAACCTTATTGGAAGCCAGAAGACTAGGGTCTTCTCTCGAGGTCTCCTCTAACAGGGGTGGAACACTGAATTGAACATTAAGCATTGATCTCCACCAATGAGATGAGTCTTATGCACATGAGCTTTGATTTCCATGAAATGAAATGATGGTCTATCAAATCATCCCAAAAGGAGAAGGGCTTTTGAGAGGTAATTTGGTGTGGGAGAAAGCCACAGGGGATCTAAGTATAGGCGGTAAGTATCTCTATCATTCTCAGAGCATCGACTTCCTCCTCTGAAAAATGGGAGCAATAATATTTACATTTCCTACCTCCCAGGATTGCTGTGAGGAAAGTGTTTATAGTGATCAAGTTTCTATATAAATGAGATTTGTTTCTTTTTTCACTTTTTCTGTTCCTTGCTTCCTCCCTCCCTCCCTTCCTCCCTTCCTTCCTTTCTTCCTCCCTTCCTCCCTCCCTCCCTTCTTTCCTTCCTTCCTTCCTTCCTCCTCCCTCCCTCCCTCCCTTCCTCCCTCCCTTCCTTCCTTCCTTCCTTCCTTCCTTCCTT
>NW_020954548.1:30839808-30857464 GCF_900497805.2 Vombatus ursinus | reverse complement strand
ACATTCTTACCTTTTTTTTCTATGTGGGCTAGCACCCTAGTCACTTGGGTTCATTTTAGGGCCTTTTCAAAAATCATATCTCATTTTGCCCCTACCTGGGTTTTCCTGGGAACTTTAGAATTTGGTTTATGTTGAGGTCTCCACTGATTTGAGTAAAAGGATCCTGAGCTCCTATACAAGTATTCAAGGTAACAATGCATATCAGCTACAAGATGGTCTTCATTTCACTTCTTTAAAAAATGCAAAATACACAAAGAACTCACAGGAATTTAAAACAATAAAAGCACTCTCTTTTGCTCCAATGAGCTCTGCATTCTACCCAAGGACCTATACAGGTCTCTAGCCCCATAGTACTACCCTAAAAGCATATAGTTCCCCTCTTCATAACTGCCATCTATAGAGGTTAAGGGAGTAGCAAATTGCTTAAGGAAAGTATGGAAAGGAGGGAGAAGTTTCACCTTCACCTACTAAATGATACTTTTCTTATTATCATTTCTTCCTGGTTTTCATTTGTACTACATAGAAATGCCAATGATTTTTGTGGATTATTTTGTATCCTGAATATGCACTTTAGCTATTATTTTGTCAATGAGTTTCTTTACTGATTCTTTGTGGTTTCTATGTACATCATCATGACATCTGTAAAAGGGATAATTTGGTCTCTTGTTTGCTGATGTTTATGCCTTTGATTTTATTCTCTTGTACAACTGCTATAGCTAGCATTAATTTTGCTGTTGTTCAGTTGTGTCCATTCTTCATGACCCCATTTGAGGTTTTCTTGGCAAAGATACTGGAGTGGTTTTCCATTTCCTTCTCCAGTTCATTTTACAGATGAGGAAACTGAGGCAGACAGGGTTAAGTGACTTTGCCCACAGTCACACAGTATCAGAGGCTGGATTTGAACTCAGGGCCTGACTGCAGGCCCAGCATTCCATCCACTGAGCCACCTAGCTGTCCCTAGGCACACAGTAAGCACTTAATAAATGCTTGCTGACTAACAACCTCCTTCTTCCCACTCAAAGAGAGGAATAGGAGGGAAGGTCCCCTTTGTTGGCTGCCACCAACCTTTTCCCATCCTTGCTATAATGAAATCATAGAATAATAATAATTCACATTTGGGGCTGGCAGAGTGAGGGGTGGGCAAGCATCCTGGCACCACTTGAGCTATTATTATCAGTCCAGTCTACACCCAGTTCATGTTCTGCTTCATGTAAAATTACTGAAAAAGACTGTTGCTTTATTAAGTAATTAACCAATGAGGGAAACCTTTCATATGTGCCTGGTCTTATGTTGCTTTAGATGGCTGAGCAAGAAGGAAACCCTCACTGAACCAGAGTCAATGTTGATCTAGGGCAAGGGTTCTTAAATTGGGATTCATGGCAGGTATGGGAACTTAACAGTTTTAAAAGTAAGGCAAAGGCAGTATGGAAGAGAGGCCCATTTCCCCACCTCCTGTTCCACATTCCAATGCGTCTGGCAGCCCCTGGAACTCTGGAATTTACTTCAGGAACAGGACTTTCCACAATCTCTGAAGGCAGATTGCATCTCTGCTCCAGGTTTGGATTGCAGCTCTCTGCCCCCTTGGTCTTGAACCAAATGGTTGCTGGGAAATTTCTTTCAGGCTGTGACCACATTGCTGGCCATGGTCCAATATCCTGGTTGCCAGAGTCAAGTGCTGCTAATCTTAACAGTCAGCTCTCTGCCCCTAGCTTCCCCTGGCAGCAGTCTAGTATCTCCATCTCCTTACAGGGCAAGAAAAAAAGTCCCATCTGTATCTCAAAGGGAAAACATTTAATCTGGTATGCACATATGCCAGTTTTGTCCTCTTGGGAAGCTTCTTGACCATTGGTGAGGATTTACTCCCCACCTCCTGGGAATAATAATATCTTTACTATTTATTCCTCTGGGTTGTTAGAAAATCATACCTTAAAAATAACTTACTAATATAACCCATGCCACGGTAGTTCTCTTTGTCTGGTCTGCATTGCATCTGAGGGAAGGATAGTGGAATGCTTCTGTCAGTAGCCTAGGGCTCTGACATGCCACCTTCTACATGAAGATTTCCTTCCCCATTAACTGCTGGTATGAATTTTGAATATAGGCTATAAATATTATTATACATACATATTGTTTGCTCTGTTAGAATGTGAGTTCATTTAGTAGGAAAGGTCTGTGACCATGGTGAGAGAGGAGCTTGGCCCAGCCCCAGCCCTGGCATAGCCCTGGGGTGGCAGCTGCTTCTGGAGCTCTTGGCCCACAGATGGAGTGGGGATCAAGTGGTTGGTCAGAGGGAGATTGCAGGGATCTCTTTGTTGGTGCTGAGGTAGGATTCTTTTGCTTTGCCTGCGTTTGGATCTGGGTTACAGTTCTGGGTGGTGGTCCTGGGGTGAGGAGGAGAGTTGCGTGGTGGAGTTTGTGGTGGTGGTGGAGAGAGAATCCTCCTCACAGTTTCAAGGCAGAAAAGAGTGCTTATGGTCACTCATAGACCAGAGCACAGACCAGGAAAGGAGTAAACACCTCACCTTTGATCATACCACGTTGGAAGAACCGAAAATTTAGAGGTCCCTAGAATTGTCTCTGAAAACAGCTGCACAAAACCCCTGAAGCTTAGAACAGTACATTCACCACACTGGAAGCAGACCCCTACCTTAACAAAGAGATTAAAAGTCAAATAATTGGCTGGGATCATGAGCAAATAGCACAAAAAAAGTCAGACCGCAGAATCTTACTTTGTTGACAAAGATCAAAACATACAATCAGAAGAAGGCAACAAGCCAAAGCTCCTACATCCAAAGCCTCCAAGAAAAAGATGAATCAGTCATAAGCCACGAAAGAGCTCAAAAAGGATTTTGAGAAGCAAGTAAGAGAAGTAGAGGAAAAACTTGGAAGAGAAATGAGAGTGATGCAAGAAAATCATGAAAAACAAGTCAACAGCTTGCTAAAGGAGACCCAAAAAAACTGAAGAAAAAAACAAACTCCATTCTTGGTCAGGAAACAGATATTCCAAGAATTTAAACTATGGTCCAGAAAATCTAAACTTGTTCCCAAACATCATCTTCTTAAATGTTTTTCCACTTCCTAAATGTTTTTTTTTTCTCAATCAATTGCCTTTAATTTGTAGTACTGATTAAAGCACTACCTGTGTTACCAGGAAAAAAAAAAGAAAGTTCATTTAGGGCAGGGACTATCTGACTTGTCTTTATACCCTCAGGAGCTAACTGTACCTGGCACATAAATACGTAAATGATTATTCATTGATTGACTGAATTATCCAGGGGATATTATCCAGACCTAGATCACTGGAATTAACAGAATGTCTAAAATCTGCCACTAAGTACTCTGCACATAGTAGATACTTAATAATTATTGAATTGGAGTCAATAGTTTTGACCTCCATGTTTCGATGTCTCTACTGTGCTTATCTGCAAAAATATTTGACATGAAGTCTAAACTCAGTCTGGCATTCAAGGCTTTTCATACTCCAGTGAAATCTCCTCCACCGCCACCCCCAAGGAACCTAGCACAGGTCCTCGAATAGAGGAGGTACTTAATAAAGGTTTCTTTATTGAACGAATAGTAGTCAGCCAGTCTAGACTTGTAGAATTGAAATGAATTTATTTAAAGCAAACAGCAGACATGTAACATCCCTGCCCCTTCCCCTGTACTCCCAGCTTTTATCTGCATGCACACACATGTACTGAGCACATGTATACACACACACATACACATACACACACACCCCTTTCAGTAAAAAAAAAAAAAAATCCTTGTAGAAAATACAAATGTTTATATAATACAGTATCTCTGGCAGTTCCAGAATATTCCTCCCACCTCCTCAATCTTCTCCTAGACCACGTAGTTAAAACACCCCAGAGGTCAATGTGAGAGTGACTATGTCAAGAACCATTTCACCTGCTTCCAGTCACAATAATTTCCACATTAACCAAAATGCTGAGGTATTTATTTGTTGGGAGAGGAAGTTCTGGGATCAACCATTGCTGGCTCTGGTATTTGTCCTGGGGCAGGGAATGATGAAAGTTGAAGTGGTGCTAGTTGAATATACTGCCCAATTCTCTTCCTGTCACCTGACAGAATGTAAGCTCCCTGAGGGCACAGACTATTTTTTTTGTCATCATGTCTCTGCCACTTAGCACATTTGTTGTTGCTCAGTTGATTCAGCTGTGTCCAACTCTTCATGACCCAGTGGACCATGCTGTCCATGGGGTTTTCTCAGCAAAAACACTAGAATGGTTTGCCATTTCCTTCCCCAGTGGACTGAAGTAAATGAAAGTTCAAGTGATTTGCCCAGAGTCACAGGTCCAGTAAGCATCTGAGGCCAGTTTTGACCTTAGGTCTTCCTGACTGCAGGCCCCGTGCTCTATGGGCTGAGTCACCTAGCTGCCTTGCTTAGCACATCACTCTCAATAGATGCTTTCTTGCATTGAATCGAATTCACTCATTATTCAACAGGAACCACGTCTGATCTCCCTCTTCAGCCACCTGCTAAAGTAGCTGGGCAACATCCAAAAGACAGATAAGAGGAACAAAAGGCTTGGATAATCCACAAAATGGGTAACTGGGAGTTGATTACATGTCCTCATTATTTACACCTAATGGTGGAAGTCCCAGAGTATAAGACTTATTGCTGTTTTCATCTCACATAGGGAGTAGCTTTGCGGGCTTTTTCTACTCAGTATCCCAAAATATAGCAGGAACCTAGTGGGAAGCCCTAAAAACATTAGGCCACCTTACTAGGTTGTTGTGAAGTACAAATGAGACAGCCTGTGTAAATGAGATAACTTTGGGTACCTTAAAGCACTCCATAAATGCTAGCTATCGTAAGTAGTAATTATTAAAGTGCTTCTTATTGGATCTCACCTGGCAGGCTGGTGCGCTTTCTCACCATGCAGCTAGTGCACAGGACTGGCAGTCAGAAACCCTGTGTTTGAGCTCTCAGCTCTGCCCCTTACTGAGCTGTGCGTGACCTAGGGCAAGGTGCTTCACCTTCCTGATCAGGCCTTCATTTCCTCCGTAAAAGGGTGGGATTTGATTAGAAGGTCTCCAATGGTCCTTCTAGCTTCAATATTCTATGTTCTAAGGTCCCCTTCTCCTTGAACATTCTATGTTCAAAGTTCCCTTTGGGCTCTCATCTTCAATGTTCTATGATTTCCAGAAGGCACTCGAGGCTTTTCCAGATTGAGGTTTGACAAGTGAAAAGGAGGGGAAGAAGGGAATATACCCCAGCTAGAAGCCAAGACAGAGTGATCAATGAAAAAGGTGCTGGGGGAATTGCAGTTTCTACAATCATCAGGTCATAAAATAATTGAATAAAGGAGTAAGGAATGCTCTGAGCATCCAGCGCCAGAAAATTCATGAACATTCAAAACATTGAGGGGCTGTTCCTCTGTAAGTCACCAACTGTATCTACAAAGCTCTTTCTGAGAAGGGTCTGGCTTTGAGGGGAATTCTATGCATGTACCAAAAATTGCTAGATTTTTGGCTGCTCTGAGGCCCCTGTATTGCACTAAGGGATACGTGGCTTAAAAGAGGCTCTCTTAGGACAATGAAGAGAGAAGAGGATGGAAAAAGGGTTGTATGTAACCCCCTACCCCCTGCTCAGGCATACTTCTTCATTCTGTGGCAAAGTGTTTAATGAGCCTCCAGAATTAAGATTGTCTGCTCTGAGGCCCAAGGCTGCTCCCCTCCACCCCCTAACGAATAGGTATCAGGTTGTCATCCATATGTCTGGCTCATAGATGGACAACCACTTTCTTCTCAGGTTAACAGGACCGGCATACTGGCTTCTACTTAGTAATGGTCTACATGGAGGAAATGTTTCACACACAAAGGAAATTCAATGATTCCCTAAACAAAGTGTATATCGCTGTTGATTGAGAGGACTGCCAAATTCCCCAAAGCTAATCTAAGAAACTTTTATGTAGGTGTTGCCCTCATGTTCACAGTCCGCCATGTTGGGGCTGAAGGGCTGGCTTGGGCTCGGTACACCACCAGGGCTAGGCTTTAAATGAAGGGATCCTTTCCATTTGTCTGAGGTGGAGCCAAATGGATCTTCACAGTCCTGAGAAAGGAGAGACACACAGGTTCCTAAAGAAGACTCTTCCTCTAAATGGTTTTCCCTGAGAAACTCTACAGAAGAGGTCCTTGGCACCCTACTCTCTGGACTCTCCATTATTTCCAAGGGGCAGACACTGGTGGCTTTTGTGAGAGGAGGAGGCAATGTTTCTAGGACCTCAACCATACAGTTGCATTTTGTGCTCTGGACATTGCCCAAGGGTGTATAATTTTCACTGGGACTTGGACATCTCTTTAGGTGCCCACATAGATGACAAGTCAAGGTAGAATAGACTATGCCACTGCTGAAATCTAACTTGGGACAGACTGAGGACTCCTCAGGAGTGTCCTCATGCTTCTTGGTGCCATTCCAGCCTAATGTCAGAGAATGCTTTCCCGTCTCTTCCACTGATATCTCCTGGAGACTGTACGTCTTGAGGAAACTGGAGGGCACAGGGCTGTGTTGGCATTTTGGAGGGAGAGCATCTCCTAAATCCAGGCCAAAGGTAAATAGTGGAAGTGGAGTCACTTCCTCTGCCTCTTGACTAGGAGAAATAAGACTTTCTAATGGCCTGTATTCCCCTTTCCCTTTTCCAGACTCAGACTCATCACCAGAGGTCTCTGGAGAGGTTTCTTTCCTAGAGTCATTCAGGAGACTAGCAAAGGATCGATACCCAGATTCTTTGGAGACATTAAAGCTAGCTGCCTTATAATTCTGGTCATTGCCTTGCTTTACTGCATTGTCAAAACACTGGTAGCCCGACGTTGCTAAAATGGTGGGGCAGGTGACATCTCCTTCTTGTCTGAGAACCCTCTGTCTTAGGATTTCCTCCCAGCTCTCTCCCTCTGACTGGAGCAAAGAAGACGGCTCGCTTTCATGGGAGGAAGACGTTTTAGAGTCCTCTGAGCAGCTAACCCCATGCTGTAGATCAGGGTCTCCAAGGCATGGGGCCATCTGTTCCCATGAACAGCTAGATGAGCTCAAGGGAAGGCTTGGCTCTTCCTCAGTCCTAGGCAAGGATTGGGCCAGGAGGCTGCTGAAGCTTCGATAAGCAGGGTTATCGTCAACAACTTGGGGTGCTTCTGAAATGGATGCATTTGTTAAATCCTGAGTTTGGGAAGCTGAAGGAAATTGCCCCTGCTCTTTGTGGGGCTCAGGAGACTGTCTGGCCTTGGCAGAGGCAGCATCTACGCAAGGACTCTGGCAGACAGTTTCAGATCTCTCAGAAATGTGTGGACCACTCAGGAAACCATTCTGGAAAATGGGTGAGCCCAGCTTGGTAGGGCTGTCCCAGCAGCGGCTTGAATCTTTGCTTTCCTTAGGTGGTGACAAGGTTGCATCTGCCAAATCCTTGTATTTCCCAGATGGCTTGCTGGAACATGACATGAAAGTCTCCTCTCCTATGAGATCAAGGAACAGCATCTGGACAAACCTGTCTGCAAGGGCTTCTCGGTTCTTCATGAAGCTGCTTGTGCTATTCTCGGGGGATGGGGGAAAGGAAACCTCATCAGCATCCCTTTCCTCACTTTCCACCTCAGCCTCATAAAGCTCAATCGACTGCACCACACTGATCTTCTCCGGCACTAAGACATGTCTACAGGCTTCTACTGGCCAGCTTTCTCGTTTGCTGGGGAGAGGGAGATGGGTATCCTCTTCTTTCTCTGCTGAGTTGTGGCTAAGTAAACAGGGAAACAACTTGGAAAGGCATGTCTTCCAGTGCCTAATTTTTTGGAAAGGAAATTAAAAAAAAAAGATGAGTTAACGCATGGAGACTTTGTTCAACTTCTAATCATTGTGTATGTTTGCAACTCTGTCACATTTGTATAGTACTATAGGTTTTACAAAGTGCTTTCCTCATAGTCTTGTGAGTTAAGACTGGACAAGTAGATTTGGGCAGCATAAGATGGCTGAATTTGGAGTCAGAAGCCCTGGGTTCTTACTAGCTGTGTGACCTTAGACAAGTTACTTAACTTTGCTGAGATTTCTCATCTGTAAAATGAGGGAGTTGAACTAGATGACCTTTAATGGCCTTTCCACCTCTAAATTCTATGATTCTATGCTATGAATCGCTAATAATTAGATAAATACAAATTAAAGCTCTGTTGACGTTGGACCTCATATCAGATTAGTAAAGTTGACAAAAAGGGAGAAAAAATGTCTGATGTAGGAGGGCCTGGGGAAAAAAAACAGACACACTAACACATTGTTGGTAGAGCTATGCATTGGTTCAGCCATTTGTGAAAGCAATTTAGAATTATGCCTCTAAAGTTACTACATTGTGCATACCTTTTGACAGTGATACCACTACTAGACTTGTACCTAAAGAGATCCAAGAAAAAGGAAAAGGACCAATATGTACAAAAATATAGATCCTCATTTAGTTGCAAAAAACTGGAAACTGAGGAGGTGCCCATCAGCTGGGGAATGGCTGAACAAATAATGGTATAAAAATGTAATGCAATATTATTGTCCTGTAAGAAATGATGAGAAGTGTGCTTTCAGAGAAACCAAGAAAGGCTGCTATGATGCCGAGTAAAATGAGCAGAACCAGGAGAACAATGTATACACTGACAAGGCTGCGAGAACAAACAACTTTGAAAGACTTAAGAACTCTAGAAGATGCATCATGAAGAATGCTATCTACTAGCCAGAGGTGATGGACTTGGGGTACAGTATGAGACATATTCTTTTGGACATAACCAACACAATAATTTTGTTTTGATTGTTCATGTTTGTTAAAAGGGTTTTCTTTTTCTTTTCTTTTTTTTACTAGGGGAAGGAGGAAAAGTGTGAGGGGTAAAAAAAGAATTTTGTTAAACTAAATAAAAAGAAAATTAAGAGCCTAAAATACGATGCTATTATTTCCACCATTTACAGATGAGGAAACTAAGGTTCAAAGAAATGAATGATCTGTCTGTGGTCACACAGCTGGTAAATACTGGAGCCAAGAGTCAGACCCAAGTTTTCTGATTTCAAGGTCCTTATTCTTTACACTATACAGTGACTGCTTCTCCAATGTTAACAGTTCTAGGTATATGAACAGTGACAACTAAGAATTTGATCTTGGTAATGAAATAATCAGATTGATTCTGGTTTTTTTTTTAAATTGATCCTACTTATAGTTAATTGATTTTGTCCAGTAACAGCCTAAGTCGTGGTTCTTTGTTTCTGAACTTAATTCAGAATTCAGCTGGTCTGTGTAATGAACTCCAGTTCTCTTGTGAGTCAGTGTTCTATTCTTGTGCAAGGAGATCTGTTACTCTTAAAAGATACTGGTGGACACCAGGGAGCCTGGTTTAGTATCTTTACACCACCAAGCTATCCTTCAGGGATTTCTGGTTTGTCATTCAAAGAAACCTGATTTGCCATCTCTGTCCCTGAAGATGCAGCTGGACTCACACAATGAACATTTCTTAGTCACAGCAGGGAAGGAGAGGGGGTTGTTGCTAGCCCTCATTGCCAATGTCCATCCAATCATATTTTCTTCCATCTATGATGCTAGTTATTTTTTGTGCTCTCCAAAACTATAAAAGAGTGTCATCCCCCTCATTTGGGGTCTTAACTTTGCTGGGGAAGCTGAGATCCTATTTGTTGATAAATTCACACTTTACTAATAAATTGATTGTGTTCAGAACTTTGCACCTCAGTCTACCTTAACTTTAACTATTATAGTAAGATGATTTCCACCGTGAGAACTGAAGATCATTCTATTTATAGTATCCTCTCTCTCTGAATCACCCAGACTACAAACTGTCTCCTTGCTTCCCCACTGCCCCAGATTCCCTTGGCTTCTTCTCAAGGGTCAATATTCTGCTTACTATTTATAACCATACTTGCTCCTCACCAGCTTAACAGAACATAAATATATATCCAGGCTTTTTCCTTTTCTCCTTTCCATCCTCAAACACAGTTTCCTCAATAAAAACCGAATGCTGAGAGACAAGACTACCCAAAACAGAATCGATGTAATTGATTTTAGTTCTTCTGCCTGATTTTTTAAAATAACCATAACTGGCCAGGGGTGGTGGCTCAAGGTTGTAGTCTCTGCTACTGGGGAGGTGAAGGCTGGTGGATCACTTAAGTTTGGGAGTTCTGAGCTACAGAAAGCTGAAACCCAATGGGGTGTCTACTATGTCTGGTACCAATACCATAAACACCTGGAAGTAGAGGGCCACCAGGCTCTCCAAGGAAAGGCAAGCCAACCCAGGGTGGAAAAATGGAGTAGGTTAAAGTTTCCTTGCACATCAGTATTGGGATTGACCCAGGAGTAGCTGGTGAAGAGACAGGGAGACACAGTCTTAAATAAATATAAATCGCAATAGTTGACATTCACATGTCACTTTTTTGTCATAAAAAGCACTTTCAGATACATTATCTTATTTCACTTCCAAAACAACCCTATGCAGAGCAAGAATTGTTATCACAATTTTAAAG
Organism: Vombatus ursinus; assembly: GCF_900497805.2. Taxonomy (NCBI): domain Eukaryota; kingdom Metazoa; phylum Chordata; class Mammalia; order Diprotodontia; family Vombatidae; genus Vombatus; species Vombatus ursinus. The sequence goes on along the minus strand of NW_020954548.1, from coordinate 30,846,957 downwards.
ATGAGACTTTAAAGATTTTAAAGAATGTTAGATAGCTTGGCCAAGGTCACTGGCTAGTAAATGGGCAGAGGCACAACTCACACCCAGGTCTTTGGACTCCTGGTCCCATTATTTCTTGAGGCAGCTAGGTGGTTCAGTGGATAGAATGTTGGGCCTGGAGTCAGAAAGATTTGAGTTCAAATCTAGCTTCAGGAACATACTAGCTTTGTGACCCTGGGCAAGTCACCTAATCTCTGAATACTTCAGTTTCCTTCAGGTTGTTGTTGAGTTGTTTTCAGTTGTGTCTAAGTCTTCATGACCCCATTTGTGGTTTTCTTGACAAAGATACTAGAGTGGTTTGCCACTTCCTTCTCTAGCTCATTTTACAGATGAGAAAACTGAGGTAAACAGGGTTAAGTGACTTGCCCAGGGTCACACCACTAGTACTTGAGGTCAAATTTGAACTCAGGAAGATGAGTCTTCCCTGACTCTTGGCTTGGTACTCCATCCATTGCACCACCTAGCTACCCTTCCTCCAATGTAAAATGAAGGTAATAGTAGCAACTACCTCACAGGGCTATTTTGAGGATCAAATGAGATAATCTTTTTAAAGTTCTTAACACAGTGTCTAGTACATAACAGGTGCTTAATAAAGAATGCTTGGGAACTTCTTGTTCCCTCCATTATTTGCCCAGAAGAGGCTCATTTGACTAGGCCTGATACCCTATTTCCATTAGATCTACTCCTCAGTTCATTCTGGCCTATGGTTGACCTGATATACTTACGGGAATTTTTTCTTTTCTTTTGCTTTAGGCAGTTTCCTCCATGCTGAAAGCTAAAAGAGAAGGAACAATGGAATAGACAGTCACCCTTGGCAAAAGCAGGGACAAGATTTCCCACTCATATATAGACAAATTCAGTGGATCCAAGGTGGAGAGGTTGCCCACAACAAATTTAAAACTTTTCTCTTCTCTCATGCTCCCCTAGATTGGAAACTCATGTGCACTTTCCTCTTGCTGTCAAGAGCAGCCCCATCTTTCCAATTTCCCAGGTTCACAGCCTTGCTGTCATCCTTGACTCCTTCTCTTCCCTCACACCACATATCTATTCAATGGACAAATCTTGTCATTTCAACCTCCATGACACCTTTTGCTTACAGTCTCTCCTCTCTACTACACAGCTACCAATCTAGTTCTAGCCTTAATTAGCTCTCTTTTGGACTAGTGCAATAGCCTAACTTTCTAAGTGTGGGCCCTTTCTTCCCTGATGAAAATTACAAACTATTCACACTTTAGTAGATGGTCTTTATTAACTGCTTGTGGCCAAACCAATTCATCGCCTGATAGCCAACTTTCTGATGAACCTATCTGAACTTAAATAGGTTTGTTCTCCAATGACAGGCACACAGTTAGATGTTAAGCATGTATTCACTGCTTTCTAACTTGGTAGGACCTGTTGCGGTTTGTGCTCCCACCCTGTCCAAGCTCATGGCCTTATCATTAAGAGGGGACATAACAGAGGTGATCTACGACCATCCCATGCTGACAAATCAGTGCACGTTCCAGGCTGATCCACATCCCCTTGGAGAGTCAGATTGTTTCAGACAAAGACTCAGTTCATGGACTTTCCCTGTAGCTTCTCCTCTGATTTTCTACTGATCTATATAGTTTGAAATCTATGCTCCTGCACCTGGCTTCCTGCTCCATGTCAATTCCTTGGATTCTGGCACTCTGCAGAAACATAAGTCTCACAGCCTGGCCTAGATTTTGGCTTATACTCTCTTTGCATCCTGATGTGGATCCCTACACCCAGTCCCAGTGATGGTGCACCAGCACGTGCTGGCCATGGATATGGGGTTAAACCACTGGACTACCCCTCAAGAATCCTGAGTCACCTTCATACAATTATGAAACATCAGAAGAGAATTCATTGTTTTAGTGTTATTCTTCAATTTTGTTTTTGTTCAGTCATTCAGTAGTGTCTGGCTCTTCATGCCCACATGAAACAAACATGCCAGGCCTTTCTATCCTCCACTATCTCTTGAAGTCTGTCTAAGTTCATGTTTGATATTTCCATGATACTACCTACCCATCTCACACTCTGCTCTCCCCTTTTCCTTTTGCTTTCAATCTTTCCCAACATCACAGTCTCTTCCAATGAGTCCTGTCTTTTCATCATGTGGCCAAAGTATTTAAGTTTCAGCTTCAGTATTTGACCTTCAGTGAATAGCCTGAATTAATTTCTTTAAATATTAACTGATTTGAGCTCCTTGCTGTCCAAGGGACTCTAAAAAGTCTTCTCCAACACCACAATTCAAAAGTGTTTAGTGGTGATAAAGAGGAAGGTGGGCCCCCTCTCTGCAATAACTTCTCCCCTTGATGATTATGAGGGCTGAGCTGACAGGCTATTAAAAGGGCCCTCAGAGATCATCTAAAGTTCTTAACCTGGGATCCATGGATAAGGGTCATTGCTTCCTCAAATAAAGGTACTCCGATGTTTATTCTCTAGTTGTCTACTTACATATTCTTCTGTTTGCTCCAGAGCTATATTCATGTAGCCAACCAGGCAAGCCAGGACACCTTGGTAATCCACTCTAGAATTTAATTTTACTCTAACAGGTCCCCCTGTGATCTGATTTAGGAAGCCACTCGGGGTTTGCTTCCCTAAACTCATTTTAGCAATCCTCTAAACTCCTCACTTCCACCTCCCTCCAAGATCATGAGTACTCCCACCCAGGCAGCTGGTGGGACAACTCCAGAACTCCAGCTTCTGCCCAACCAACTACAGCTCTCCCCAGTAATCAACTAACAATAAATACAGTGATATTTTGTGTTCTCTATACTTTTCAATCAGTTACAGAACTATAAAGAAATGATCTGCCATAAAAGAGTGTTTATGAAAGCATGATTTCTATTCCCTTCTTGCATTTCATCAGAGATACCCTCCACATGTGTATAGGTGATTCTCATAAAGATTTTATGGAGATAAGAAAGTAGGCAAGTGCATCAATAGTTACTGATGTATTTTAGTATTGGCTTAAGCAAAACATACTAACACGAAGGTAAGTAAATCTACTGGGGAAGAAATTAAATAATACATACATTCCCAAATACTGCTCTCTTTGAATTACCTATGCTACTACTCACAACATTGGTACAGAGAATTGAGACTGAGCTGACGCAGGCAGTGACAGGATATCTTCAAAGTCACCTACCTGTTGGTTCTGAATAATGATGGCAGTTAAGTGGCTATGGGCTGGGTTGGGGATCTGATCCCACCACACTTTCTTAATCCTGTAAGACAAGAAGTTTCTAGTGTTGGTCATGTGAGTCAGACAGTTTGGGGTGAGAGAACGCAACATGGTCCAGGAAAAAATAGTGGAGTTGAGGTAGAGGAAGGCTTAAGGAATCAAGGTGAGAAAGTGTCAAGAATACCTGTGGACTCTGACCCCTTCTCACCTGGGCAATCCTCCCACAGTAAGTCCTCAAGGGTCAAGCTTTGTAGTAATGGGCGGGGGCATTACAGGTTCATGGGATTCAAAGATGGACTTGCCCAAGATCATATAATCACTAGGGCCAAATTTGAACCCAAGTTTTTTAAGTCCCAATTCAGCATTCTTTCCACTACACCATGCCACATAAGGGAACCAGTTCCAACCTTCTTATAAAATACCCACTCATTTTACCAAGGAGGAAACTGAGGGTCGGGGGAAATAATGCACCGAGGATTACAAAGACATTTAGTGGTAGGGTTATGACTAGAATCTGGGTCACCTTAAGTTTAGTCTCATGTTCTTTATATTTTTCCAGGCTAAAGAAATATTTAATTTAAAAAGAGACAACAGGACATTTGACAGAGACCCATTTGCTCCAGAAAAGTTCAGTTTTGATAAAATAAGCATAAATGTTTTTGCATAATAATAACTCCCAATTCTATAGTGCTTTAAGGTTTACAAAGCACTTTCCCCAAAACAACCTGTAGGCAACAGGGCAGAAATTAGTCTCTCCATTTTGCAGATGAGACAACTGAAGTTAAAGGAAGTGATATGACTTGACTAGTATCACCTATTTATTAAATGGTGGTGCCAGAAACAGAACCCAAGACTGTTGACCCCACCAAGGCATTTTTCTATTATCATCATGACCCTAACTATATTGATCTTAGACACAACCCTTCTGGGTCATTCATTTGCCAAAGTAGAAAGGGACTGACTTTACTGAATGTGAAGTCAACCTTGCCCATAATACATGTCAAACCCACAAACAAGTGCTGGAGATATTAGGATGGGATACGATAAACTAAAAGGGTAGGTTGGACCTTGATTGTGGAAGGCCTTAAATAAAAGGTTCTAAGGAGTTCATGTTTAATTCTAGAGGGAATAGGGAGCCACTGAAGATTTCTGAGCAGGGAAGTGACATGGTCAAATCTATACCTTAGGAAATTATTTCAGCATCTTTGTGAAGGATGGATTAGAGTGGTGTTGGTAGAGGCAGGAGAGTAGAGATAAGCAAATGAGTCAGAAGGCTATTTTAAGCCTAACCTAGGAGGCTGGAGACTGGAGTGGAAAGAAGGAGAGAAAAGAGGGATGACAGTGGTAGAATCAACAGCCTAAGTAACCACCATCACATCTCTTATCCTAATACGGCTCCGATTTGGCCTACTATGAAGTCTGCTGACTAAACTAATATGAAGGAGGTCACATCTCCCACAAAACTGTACTTACTTGATGACACTGAAATAGCACAGCAAATTAACAAGCAGGATCAGGATGCAGAAAATGGGCACCCCCAATTCCAGGCCACTCAGAAAAGGTTTTTTGTACTCTAGGAAGGAAACAGACCAGCACAAAGTTACATTTTGCTATAGATTTTCAGCTGGGAATCTTTTGAAATAGACCAGTTCAATTCAATAAACATTTATTAAGTGCCTACTATGTGCCAGGTGCTAGGCTTAACTGCTGGGGATACAAAAAGAGACAAAAGACAGTGCCTGCCCTCAAGTAGCTTATAATCTATCATCTCCAATTCAATTCATCAAGTCATTTTGTTGAGTGCTTACTCATGTGAATCAAAGAATAGATGGATGAATGTATTTTTTTAATGTATTAAGTGCTTACTATGTGCCAGAGGAAGTGTGTTATAATGGATTGGGAAGTAGCCTCAAAAGTAGGAGGACTTTGGCTGTCTGACTCTGAGCAAGTCATTTAACCCCTCAATTCCCCAAGAAAACTCTCCTAGATTAGAAGTTGCAGAGAATATGTCAAACCATATGAGTAGAGGGAATTTCCTTACCCAGGATTCTCCTATCCAATGAAATCATCAGTCCAATCCCAATCCCTATTATGTGCCAAGCACTGTGATAGCTACAAAGACAAAAACAAGACAATCCTTGCCTTGGGGAGAGATAGCATCTCCACAGATAGATATGGACAAAATGTGAACAAAGTAAACACAAAATTATCTTGGTGGAGGGGAAAGAAATAACAACTGAAAGGGTCAGGAAAAGTCTTCTGTACAAAGAGGCACCTGAGCTGTACTTTGAAGGAAGCAAGAGATTCCATGATGCAGAAATGAAAAGGGAGAACATTGCAGGCACAGGGGGTCTGCCTGAGCAAAGAATCAGCAGTTGAGAATATTGTGTACTAGGGAGAGCAAATGGTCCAGTTTTATCAGCCACAAAATAAAATTGCCTGGGTGGAGCTGTAGGAAGAGCATCAAATTTGGAGTCAGTGGCCCTGAGTTCAAATTTTGGTTTTGCTAGTTGGTATGTGTATAACCTTAAGCAAGTCATTTCAGCTCTGGGCCAGGGTTTCTTCCTCTGTAAAATCAGAGGACTGAACCAGATGATCTCTCGTCTAGTTCAACAACCAACACTCTGCATTGGAAGTTCAGAAGGAGGGTTGACTTCTCTGAAGGTGCTTCTTTTAAAGGTCACTGAGCAGTTGTGACAGCGCCTTGGCTCTTTGCATCGGCTCAACCAATTCTAGAATATCAGCACCTTCAAGGTCATCCTAACACTCGGAAGCTGACTCACCATTATACCACTCAATGGTGGGGCTCCAGTCACTCCACTGTCCACGGTAGCCTAGGTTGCCTGAAACTTTTGACTTCACTCGAGCAGTGTAGGTGCTTTTATTTTCCAGTTCGTAAGCAAGGATGGTCAGGTTGAGTGCTCCATCGATCGTTTTTTGGATAGGCTGGAAGTAAACATAAGTAATCAGAAGACTATCTTTACTGTGGTGAGAAGAGGTTCTCCTTAGCCCTGCAGGGAGCCACTGTCCTCAGCCTATGACCAGCAAGTACCAGGGTCAAGGAAAATGATTCCTTCCACGGTCACAGAGGAAACATGTACAGTAATAACACTCTGATTGAGGAACACGGAGGAAACAGCACTGGGTTGCAGGAAACAGATACAGAAATCAGACCAAAGGATTATAGCTGGAAGGGACCTTAGAAGTCATCTCACTAAGTTCCTTCATTTTTGTTGTTGGGTCTTTTCAGTTGTGTCTGACTCTCTGTGACCCCATTTTGGAGTTTTCTTGGCAAAGACACCAGAGTGATTTGCCATTTCCTTCTCCAGCTTGTTTTACAGATGAGGAAACTGAGGCAAACAGGGTGAAGTGACTAGTAAGTTTCTGAGATTGGATTTGAGCTCAGGAAAATGAGTCTTCCTGATTCTAGGCCCAGTGCTCTATCCACTGCACCATCTAGCTGCCCTCATTCTATTTTACCAATGAGGAAAGTAAGGACAAGAGTGGTTTAGTGACTTGCCCCAAATCACGTAGCAGTCAGTGGTGAAACTAAGATATAAATCCAAATCATCTTACTCTAAATCCAGAAATCTTTCTGTTATTCCATAGTGTTTCCTCTGAGATGGAAAAGTACTAAAGATAAAACACTGCTTACTGCTAGCCCTAGCTACCACAGGAGCTATATAATAATAGCAACAACAATAAAAATAATAATAGCAAGAATGTACATAGCGCTTTAAGTTTGGAAAAACACTTCACACCTATTACCCTGTAAGAAAGGGGCAGCTAGGTGGCGCAGTAGATGGAGCACCGGCCCTGGATTCAGGAGGGCCTGAGTTCAAATATGACCTCAGACACATAACTAGCTTTATGACCCTGGGCAAGTCACTTAACCCCATTGCCTAGCCAAAAAAAAAAAA
>NW_020954548.1:30829234-30839794 GCF_900497805.2 Vombatus ursinus | reverse complement strand
GATAAATTATTATATCAAAGATTGCCTAGGATCCCACAGCTAGTAAGTATCCAAAGCAAAGGACTGGAACTCAGGTCTTCCTCACTCTAAATCCAGCACTCTATCTGCTATGCCACTTAGATATTTCTTGAGTAGCTATTGCCTCCATTTAAGGAGAGGGGTCAGGGCAGGCATCTCAGACTCTTTGTTTCCCACCAGGCTGTGGGAATTCTTGGACTTCTCTTTGGAATTCTTTGACCATGATCTTGGGCCAGGTACTTTCCACCCCCTCATTCTTTTTAGCTTTCTTTTGTGAATTGTAAGCTCCTAGAGGGCAGTGATTCCCCACAACCACCACCACCACAGTGTCCAGCACTTAGTATAGTGTCCCTCAGTAAACATGATAAATATTTACTGACTATTTAAGTCTATAGAATACTGTGGGTTATAGGCTTTCTGGCAAAATTCCATTAAAAATCTTCATGAACACAAATGCAAGAAAGAATAGGAAATTTAGAGTTAGGAGACCCGGGCTTGAAGCCCAGATTGTTGTGTACTTTCTATGTGACCTTTGTACAAGTCACTGGGACCTCAGTTTCCTTATCTGTAAAATGAAGCGAGTAACCCTCGATCATAGAACCATAGATTTGGAGCTGGAGGACACTGGAAGTCAGATGGGATGATGCCCTCATTTTATAGATGAGGAAACTGAGGCCTCAAAAAGTGACTAGCCTAAGATAGGTGGTAAGTGGCAGAACCAGGATCCCAGTTCAGTTCTATGTTCAATGATTCTTCATAGACTTTTAAGGCCCCTCCCAGCCCTGAAACCTGTGATCTCATAATTTGTATATTGCTTGTTTATATTGTAATTCTGTTAACTTCTTTTATATTTCTGAATGTTAGAAATCACATTCCCAGGCTACAGGACCTAGAGATGAAAGTGCTGTTATATCATCTTATTATTATACACTTTTTCTTTGTATGCTAATCATAATCATAGCATTTGTATAGTTCATATAAAGTCTGCAAAATCTCACGTAATTGTTACAACAATCTTGGGAGATCCATTTTATAGATGAAGAAACTGAGGCAGGGGTTAAGTGACTGGCCCAGGGTCATACATCTGGGTCTGAGGCCAAATTTGAAGTTGAACCTTCCTGGCTGCAGGTCTCACAGCTAACTGTCTCAACTAACTGTCTCAGCACTGTCTTGGGATTTTGCTTTTGTTTTGACTAAAATTTAAATTTAACCTTTACTCTCCACAGTCCTCTTTCCTGAATTATTTCAGAGTTTTACCAAAGGAGCTCCTATGTATAAAGTTCCTGCTTGTCACTACAGATAGCACGGACATGCATCGTGTTGTTCACAGGGTGTGGTCAATGTACTCTGGGGAGTGGGTCTTAGCAAAGCAGGAAGGCAGTGCAGCTGAACACTCCCTCTCCCTTAAGTGGGAAGGGAACAGGTGTGGCCAGTCACTCTGAGGCAAAGGAACCAGCATTTCCAGTCATACTGAGGCTGTGTTCAGTGAACAGGTTTAGAGAGGAGTGTGTACATTGCTGTTGTTTGTTTAAACCACTCTGCAGAAGAGCTCTGGAGCCTTCCTCAATAAGACAGCCAAACTCCTGTGATCTGTGGTGGGTGCGTGCATGTGTGTTTCCATTTCTGTGGTGACTTAGGACCTCAGGACCAGCAAGAAGTTCATCCATTCAGGACACTACCATGCCTTTTCCTATGGGGAGTGATTAGTAGGGCTTAATAACATGACAGTGAAGAGAGATCAGCAGTGAGAGGAGAATGGAATAATGAGATTTGGGGAGCCTGCTGCAGCAATACACATAGATGAGTGGGAAGTCTTTTACATATTAAAAAAAAATAACAAAAGTTATCCTTTTTTTATCCTTAATAAAAATCATCCACTAAAAAAACCCAAAAAACAAAAAACCAAGGAAACTGGAATGGGTTTTATTTATCTTGTAAATGGAAATGAGGCTGGGAAAACCAGGAATTATTTTCTTTTTATTATTTTTTATTTGTTTGTTTTTTTGGTGAGGCAGTTTGGGTTAAGTGACTTGCCCAGAGTCACACAGTTAGTGAGTGTTATGTGTCTGAGGCCAGATTTGAGCTCAGGTCCTCCTGACTCCAGGGCCCATGCTCTATTCACTGCTTCACCTAGCTGCCCCTATTATTTTTTATTTGAAGGGAAAATTTTAAAATGGAACAAAGTTAGGAAGGCTATTTCTGTTTTAATTTTAAAAGCAAAGAAAATTGCATGTCAGGAATATCCTGTCTGCTCCCCACTTACTCTCTCCAATCTACTTTTAGGGGTCATGTCCTATATGCTGACAAACACGCAGGCCAGAGTCCCAAAGGACTAGCTCTAAGTGGACTGCCAAAATAAAAGCAGCTTCAGTACAGGGCGATTGAAGGGTCTTTCCTTGTTACCCATTTGCTGACTGCTCTGCCCTACATTCCCCAGTTCCTGCAAATCACCCATTTGGTCCCCTAATGACAATTTGCCGAGACTCCTAAGCTTCTCACCGTTTGCATGCTTCTGAATCCTGACTTCCTGTCCTGTCCCTTCTGACTCATGGCTACCCTAACTTTTGTACTCCATGAATGTGCACTGTTTTTGAGGGGCCTGCTTCTTGCCTGTACACAGACCTGCTGCCACAGACACCAAGGAAGAGATGAGAGTTGACAGAATGTTGAAAAATAGCAACAACGTAGAGAAAAGGAAAAGGAAAAATCAGAGTGGAGACCAGGGGACGGGGTGTCGTACCTCTGTGAAAAGAGGATCTGGGCTCTCTTCCCTACTCCATTACTTACTACTTACTCTCCATGGCCAATTCCCTTTTCCAAGCCTCACTTTCTCCATTTGCAAAATGAGGAAGTGGAACTAGGCAATTTCTAAGGTTCCCTTCCAGCCTTAAATCTTATAAACCACGTTTTGTCTAGGCTATCCTCCAGGCCTGAAATGTTCTCCCCCCTCCCAGCCTCTGGAAACTTCCATCCAGCTCCCTTTAAGGCCCCCTTCAAGGACTACCTCCTACATAGAAACTTTCTTGATCCTCAGTCACAACTATTCGTCATATGTTTCGTATTATCAGTGAATGTGTTGTTGCTTCTTCCTAGTAAAAGACGTCTCATGAGTTTTATTACAAATTTGACTAGCTAAAGCCAATAATCCAACGCGAATCAAAGATGGGCTTTATTACACTCAAGAGTGTGGTGATCCCAACCAGCCATTGACAGGGAATGTGTCATTCATGATTCAGTCAACAATATCTGGCACACTCCCACCAAAGAAGGCACTATACCCTATGAGCAAAGCAGAATTGCAGTAGCTCAAAAGAAACATGAAATGTACACATTTTGAGACATCCCCACCCCAAATGTTCATATGGACTATTTGTGCCTGGACTGTGGTAGAGTTTTCTAGGCCACAGGCCAACACACTGTACCTTGACCCCAACAGAGTGATGTCATTTTGGTCCTCTTTGAGAATGAAAGATAACCAAACAAAATTCATACATTATTTAAAACAAAGAAAAAAAAAGATGGCTATTCATTAAAACACAGATGTTCATACAAAGAAAAAAAATGTTTGCTAAAGGAAAAACTTCTATTTGCTACAGGAAATAAAGGAGTTACCTTCTGAGAATAGCTAACTTTACTAAACCAAAAAGAACTGCCTGCTAGTCCAGACAAGGGAGGACAATCCAAGGACTCTGGAATCCTTCTCCTTTAGCAACCAAGTCTTTTCTGTAGCCATAAAAAGAAGGAAGAAGACATTGAAGGACACCAGCTGCTGCAGCTGGTCTTGTAGTTCATAAGGGATGACATTCAGAAAAAATGGCTGATATAAAACGAGATGGAATCAGTTACATTTTCCAAAAAAAATTCCCATTCGACAAATGTAAGCACCTTAAGAGCAAGGACTATTTTGTTTCTGTCTTTGTATTTCCAAAGCCTGGAACAGAACCTTGGAAACATGAGAGGGACTTAAAAAACTGTCTGTTGAACTGACCCACAAGACAATTATTTCTGTTTTTTTTGGGGGGGGGGTTGGGAGGCAATTGGGGTTAAATGACTTGCCCAGGGTCACACAGCTAGTAAGTGAGGTAAAATTTGAACTCAGGTTCACTGCGCCACCTAGCTACCCCAAAGACAACCAGTTCTAAGGAACGTGGAAAGGGGCAGTTTGGGAAAACTGGTTTCATAGAAATGTTAGGCTGAAAGAGACTTTGAGGTCTTCCAGAGGAAACTGAAGGCTAGAAGGGAAGATGATTTGGCCAGTGTGGAAGCATCTTGTGAGTAGAGATTGTTTCCTTCTTTGTACTTGTATTCCCAGTGCCTCGCATAATACCTGGCACACAGTAGGTCCTTAATAAATGCTTATTGATTGATAACTAACCAGTGTTTGTGTCAAGACTAGAATACATATCTTCTGACATTTACACTAATGATCTTTTAGATAGATATCACTGTGATGGAAAAAGCACTAGAAAAAGGAACCCGGACTCAGATCCTGGCCCCAACGCTTATTAACTATGTGTCTCTGGCCAAGTCAATTCTCTCTGAACCTCATTTTCCTTATCCATAAAATAGAAATAATAATATTTGCATTAGAGGGCATTGCACAACGGATAAAGTGTTGGACCTGGAATCAGGAAAACGTGGGTTCAAATCCAGCCTCTGACACTCTTCTGGGCAGTTTACTTCCCCTCTATGACCCTCAGTTTCCTCTCCTGTAAGATGGGGCAACAATACTTGTCATTCCATCCACCCCCCCACATACACACACTCGACCTCACAGGACTACCATGAGACTCAGACGCAATAATGCTTGTAAGGTATTTTTGCAAAATTTGAAGGAAGACGCGCAGTTTGGCCAGTCTTATGGACCACTCCCCTGGGCTGTTGTGAAGAAAGCATCTTTAAACCTTATAACCTTAAAGAAATGTGAATTATTATTCTATCATGCTGTATCTCATATATTAAGGTGGATGTGGATACCCAGGTTAGATAAGGAAAAAAAGGAAAAGATGAAAAAACCAGTACAAACAGACGATGAAGGGCTGCATGACACTCCTTCTGTGGGAAAGAGAAGCCCATATCCTTTCCTAGTCGCCAACCTTCTTCCAGAGGAACCCACTGGAAGAGCTCAGATAATAGAGCATGAGAGACCAAACAGGCATCTCACCTGAGTTCATCTAACCCCTGGCCAGTCAAAGGGACTCCAGGCAGGGAATGGGCCATGCTTCCCACCATATTTTGCCTGGCAAAGACTTCTATAAGCATGCTGCAAACCCTGGAGTGCAGGGCGGTATAAATGTGAGTCAGTATTACTTCTGCTAAATGATACCTTGAGTACTTCAAAGTCCTGGAATCTCCGAATGTAGGGACAGAAGAATGGATCATAGAATGTGGTGCCAGAAGGGATCTTAGGGATCATCTAGCCCCATGACTTTTTTTTTTGTGCTTACAGTACAACATTTTTTGTTGGTAGAACTAAGGCACGTGGAATATTTGAGTTGTCAACATGAATACAGTTAGGGGACTTGCATATGTGCAGTTTCCCTTCAATAACAGCAGTTGTTTTTGTTGAGTTCTTTACAAGTTCAAGGAGACATGGGAAGGGAAGGGAATAAGCATTTATATACAGCCTACTGTGTACCAGGCACTTTACAAATCTCCCAACAACCTTGTGGCATAAGTGCTGTTGTTATCTTCATTTTACGGTTGAGGAAACTGAGGCAAATAAGGGTGAGTGACTTACTCAGGGTCACACAGCTAGTTAATGTCTGATGGAACTCAGGTCTTCCTGACTCTAGTTTAATGCTCTCTATCCACTGACCCACTTAGCTGTCTCTGACAAGTTTTTTGGTCTGACATGTTTTCAGATGAATGCATGTGTGTAATAGGCAAGTTTTGTCTATTTTGGAAATACTTTACTTACCACACTATATATTCTAGGTAAGTGAAATTTATGTTAAAATTATTAACACATTTTCTTTTATCTGCAACAACTTAACACCCAACATTCCATAGCACACCTTAGTGAAACTGGGAAGACACTACTCTCTTCATTTCACTGAATCCATTCAAATCAGTGAAAAGGCCACACTTAAGGATTTAGAAAGCCACATGTGGCCTTAAGGCTGAAGAGTCCACTGCCACCCCTTCCCACCATCCTCCGGCCCAAGGTCTCGTAGCTAGACTAGAACTCATGTCTTCTGACTCCTAGGCCAGTACTTTTCCCACTATACTAAGACGACCTTGGTTCTGAAAAACTGATCTGAGATGGATGTCCTCTGGAGTCCCTTCAGATGCTGTCTGCCACTTGTCCAAAAGAACCTATCTGGGCAGGGATAATGAAGAAGCCCCCAAAGTTTTAGGGTAACTTACGGGTGTGGTATTTTCCTTTTTCTGAATCTCAACCATATATTTGAGATCGTCAATCAGAAGGTGGTCTGAAGGGTAACTGCTGTCCCAAGTCAGGATCAAGTTGTATTTTGGAGTTCCTGAAGAGAGGACAACGTTTCCTGGGGCTCTTGGCTTCACTGTCAGGAAAATGATGCTCATTAGTAAATCCGGCTGCTCCACTAGATTAGTTGGAGGGAGGACGGGAGCCCCAAGAGTACACTGCCAGAATGAGTGTCTTCCCAGGGTCTCTGGGTACTAAGCTGGGTTCAGTAAAATGCCACTGGTCTCAGTGCGCTACAGATTTATAGAAATGTGGGTCAGAGATCTCCTCTGTTCTGTATTTTAAACTCTCCCCTTTACCTCCCTGGCTAAGCAGCCCAGCATCAATCATGCTTCAGCCGGTTTACCAGTACCTCAATTATATTGGTGGAGACTTTCAGAGGTTGTCTATGCAGACAAGTGCCCTAATATTTCCAGGTGTCCATTTGCCTGAGGGCTACCCTCACTCACATACTCTACAGCCAAAAGCAACCTGGAGAAACAGCTACTAAAGGCATTTGATCATAAGATTCAAAAGTTGGAAGGGACCTTGGAAATCACCTACTTCCCTAATTTTATGGATGAGGAAACTGAAACCTAGAGAAGGGAAGCAACTGCTCCATTTAGTGACCAAAGACCTAGGATTTGACTCCAAATCTAGTGCTCTTTCGCCTCTCTCAGGATGACTAAGGATCATAGCGTTGAAAAAGATCTTAAATGTCATCTTGCCCAACAGCCCCATTTTACAGATGAGGAAACTGAGGATTGGAGAAGTTAGCTGGGATTAAAACCTAGGCCCAAATCTATCTGTACCCTAACTACAAAAGAGCAGACGTGAGCTGTCTGTATCAAGATGGGAAAACTGTTCCACACCTGCTCCAAAAAGGAAAACGTAGGCCTTTGTCCAGTCATACTTTCCCTAGATAGAACCATTGCCTAAAGACTAGAGTGTGCAAAAACACCAAGCATTTCAAGAACACTCATAAGGAGCTCATATTGGGGCTGGTTTTCCCAGTGACCCAGAGAACAATTTTTTTTAACTCAGTGGCCCTGGCTCCTGTTTTTTAATCTTCATCAAATCATCAATCATCCAAAGAAAGCAAACTTAGAGATCATCTTGGCCACCATCCCTCCTCCCCACCCAGATTAAAGTGGCTACAAGCAGAAGTCGGGACATATTTCTCACCAGGTTTTTCCCAGGAAAGGTCTCGGGGCATTAGCAGGTGACTTAAAGAACAAAAGGAAGGCATGGAGTTAGTTTTATCCCAAGATTACCCCCACCTCCCTCCCCACCTATAATCACCATTTTCGAAAGGTGAGAATTTATGTTCTTCCCACAAGATCTGTGTGTTGGACTGAATCTTCAGATGGTAGTAATCTGCAGACGCAAAGCTGTCCACTTCACCTTGGCACACACACTCCTGGGGTAAGGTGGCTTTGCTGTCTCTCTGGTTCTTAGGACTGCATCTCTGAGATCTGCAAATCACATGATTTAGGAGTCAGGTCATCTTAAATCTTCCGGGGACAGACCGCTACCAGGCAAAGAATCCCCCTACTCCCTGCCCTTGCATGAAGGGACTCAGAGTAGCACAGTGGAAAGAGCATTAGTCAGAGGGCCTGGGTTCAGATCCTGCCGATGATACCTATGACCTATGTGACCTTGGACAAATTCCTTGACCTCTCTGGGCCTCAGTTTCTTCATCTGTAAAATGAAGGTGTTGGACTAGAATTAGATGGATTCTGAGTTTCTTTTAGGCTCTAATTCTATGATCTTACAATCTATAACCCCCTCATTTTACGGAAAGTAATAAACTAATGTTTACTGAGCTAATGAACTTTCCCAAGGTCAAAAAGGTAGCAAACGGCATTAAGGAATAAAATTCAAGTCCTCACATCTGCTTCCCTTATGTGAGCCACATTCATATGTCCACAATCCTACCAGCTTTTTGTATATATAACGAAGCTGTTAGAAGCTGTTCCCTGCTTACGAAGGCAAGGGGAGGGACTGAACACTACATTTAGTGTAGCTATGCCTCACAGGCCACCTGGGCCATCTTCTCGCCATCTGCTTTGCCACTGTGAGTTTACTGTCCTACCCTTCTCCCTCCCTACGCCTTCCTCCATTTGCTTTCCAGCTCTCGAACCATATCCAAATCTAAACGGCCACTGCTACTAGAAAGGGCCTGCCAATCAACTTCCCCAAGACTCCACTTACCATGCCTTTGACTTCTCAAACCAAAGCACCCCCTTCCCTGGCTACCACTCTCCTATATATGTTGTCTTCTCCTCCTGTTAGAATCCAAATTCCTTTAGAGCAGGTACTGTCTTGCTTTTGTATGTATAAAACCAGCACTTAGCAAAGTGCTAGGCACATATTAACCCTTAATAAATGGTTTCGCATTCATTCATTTAATTATCCTGGCTGTTTCCCATACCTTTGATGCTGGAAGCAAGAAGGGTATTAGAGTTCATTTAGGATCTAAATAAAATGTGTGGCCCTCATCAAACACACAGCCCTCCTTTGGGCTGCCTTGGTGTGGAAATGACAAAGATCCAGGCATTCTTACTTAATCTCTAAAAGGAATTATCAGAGTTTGACATAACTTGGGTAACTGGTAACTGAAAGCTGGTGGCATCCTTCACCCGGAATTCCTCTTCCCTTGTTCTTGTTCCCTTAAGCCTTAGCTTTTGGATGTCTTGAGTTGAGACTTTTGTCTTCTCTGATGTGAATTAAAATGTGCCATAATAGAAGACTGCTTTCTGCATTATTGAGTTGTCTGTGGCAGCCAGGTGGCACAGTGAACAGAGTGCTGGGCCTGGAGTCAGGAAGACCTGAGTTCAAATTTGGTATCAGATACTAGCTATGTGACCCTGGGCAAGTCACTTAAGACTTCTGCCTCAGTTTCCTCAACTGTAAAATGAGAATAATAATAGTAGTTACCTCACAGAGTAATCGTAAGGATAATATGACATAATATTTGTAAAGTGCTTTGCATGGTGCCTGGCATATAGCAGGTGCTTAATAAATCTTGTTCCTCTTCCCTTAAGTGAAAGCTCCTTCAGTCCCTACACAGGGAAGGGCCTAGGGCAGGGGATTACGATAGTGACAATTAGCCTTTAATTGAGCTCCACACTAAATCCCAGCTGTGCCTGGTCAACACCTGTGTTTGGAGACCAAACAATGAAAGCTTTTTAGCTTGTGTGAAACCACACAAATAATCTTTCCAAGACATTAAGAACTCTTTCTAATTGAGGCAGGATTGTGCAATGGAAAGCGTATTAGCTCTGTCAGAAGACCCAAAGGACCTGAGTTCAAATCCCACCTTGGATATTTACACACACAGATGTGTGACCTCAGGCAAGTCATTTAATCCCCTATGGGCCTCGGCTTCCTCAAAAAGATGAGGTTGGACCAGAATGCCTTCGGGGTCCCTTCCAACTCTAGCTCCATGACACTCACACACAAAATAGGGCTGATACGTGTCCTGGGAAAAGACTATTTCCTACTTTAGGAGCAATACCCCATACACCCGACACATTCTGAACAAGGGGATCTTGGATCCAGCCTCTAGACTTATTGTGGGGTACAGACCTAGTGGAAAGTACGTGCTTTTGCCAGAGTGTGTATGTCTATTCTTGTTACAGTTATTATTATTGTTCTTGTAATCACTGCCACAGGCTGTATCACCTTCAGTGATTTAACTCTTCTGGACCTCAGTTTCCTACTGTGTAAAATTAAGGGGTCACCCTTTAATGCTTACAAAGCACTTTTCTTGACTAAATGATCAATAGGGTTCCTTCTGATTCAACTTTGCCACTCAATTCAATGAGCATTTATCAAACACAAGCATGTACAAGGCTGTACCTTACAAGGCACTTGGAATTCAGACAGCACGATTCCTGCCCTTAATGCTTACAGTCTAATAGAGAAATATGGCATGTACACAAATAAACAGGATGAGACGGGATGTAATAGGGGCAAAGGAGAGCCAGGCAAAGTTCTAAAAAAATTTAAAGATAGGTTTTAACCCGATGTGTGCATATGTGTATGTTTATGTGTGTGTGTGCGTGTGCGCGCGCGTGTGTGTGTGTGTGTGTGTGTGTGTGTGTGTGTGT
>NW_020954548.1:30786690-30829209 GCF_900497805.2 Vombatus ursinus | reverse complement strand
AGAGCAGGCAGTATCTGTTTTGGGTCTTGAAGGAAGGGAGGGACTTTAAAAAGCAGCAATGGAGTAAAGAAAGCATATTCCAAGAATGAGGTTGGTGTGAACAAAGACAAAGAGTCCAGAAAGGACTGGATGAGAATGAGAAAAAGAGGGTGGTCCAGTTTGCCTGTAACGTAAGCTACATGGAAGGGAGTAGGATGAAATAAGGTTGGAGAGCTGTTGGCAGGCATTGGACCAGTGCATGTCACGGTGATGTTGCCAGAGACAGTCATGGAGTCAAAACACTTGGGTTTTAGTTCTGACTCTAACACTCTATAGCTTCATGGAAAACAACGTAGGCATTTAATAAAGACTGTGTTGAACTGACTTGTGTTCCCTCAGACCTCAGACGCTTGACTGCTTGGGTGACCGTGGGAAATGTTCGCCTCTCTAGAAAATGCGGGGGTTGGATTAGATGGTATATAAAGTCCCTCCCAACTCTATAGCTATGGTTCTATGCTTCCCACTAGCTCTAAATCCTATGACCTTCATCGAGTCACTTTTAGTCTTTGAATCTATGAGTATACTTTACTCAGTTTACATCTATTACTATGTGCCTGACACACAATGATCATCTAAAAATGGGAATGTTGTTGTTGCTGAGTCTTATCCGACTCTTTGTGACCCCATTTTAGGTTTTCTTGGTAAAAATACTGGAATAGTTTGCTATTTCCTTCTCCAACTCATTCTACAGATGAGGAAACTGAGGCAAACAGGGTTAAGTGACTCACCCAGGGTCACACAGCTAGTAAGTGTCTGAGGCCATCTGAACTCTAGGCCTGGGCATTCTATCCACTGCACCTAAGCTATCCTGGCTGTCCTAAAAATGGGAATACTACTTCTATTACCTGATAGGACTGTTGTAAGAAAAGTATTTTGTAAGCTTTAAAGCACTACAGAAATATGAATTGTTATTATTGTTGTTGTTGTCGTCCCATCTCCTACTAGATAGCAAACTCAATATGAAAAAACTATGTAATAAAGTAGCTACAAACACTCCTACCATCTTAAGCTCCATTAAGAGAGGCAGAGCATCCAGGACCAGGGAGGTGAGAGTTCCACTGAGTCTGCCCTCAGACATCATCCGAAGTAGGTTCATTTCTGGGCCCTGGAGGATGCTGATAAGCTGGAGAGCATCCAGGAGAGGGTGACCAGGATGGTCAATGGCCTAAAGGTCATGCTGTATGCTCTTTCACACACTGTCCGATGGAGTAGCTGTGTCAGCTGGTTTTGTTTAACTCTTTTTCTTTTATCATAAGGGAGGCTGGGGGATTTTATGGGGTAGAAATCTATTGGCAAATGGATGTTTCAAAATGGCAGAGACTCCACTATCTCTGTCAAGAAAGCCCCAAATGGGGTCACAAAGAGTCAGACATGGCTGAAAAAACAACTGAACCGACTTTTTAAAAAATCAACAATCCATTAAAAAATTTGTATTTGATAAATTACAACAACAAAAAAGATCATGCCATTTGAGCATCTGTTAAACAATCTAAGGGGAGACATGACAGTTATTGTCACATATTTAAAGGGTTCTTAGGTGGGAAGGGATTAAAGGGTTTCTTCCAGGTCCCAAAGGGCAGAAGTAGGAGCAATAGAGGGAAGATGCAAAGAGGCATATTTAGGCTGCATGCATGGAAAGCCTCCCTAAGGATTAGAGCATCCCTGGCCACCATTTTCAAATCATACTACCTATCCTCCCTCTAGCCATCACCCTCATTAGTCCATCCTTACCCCTAGCCCCATCTTGGACTTGGCCCCCGGGAACCACATTGGGCTTGGAAAGGAGAGCTTTTGGCTTCTCTTTCCTGAAACTAGGCCTCTACCTCACTTCTGGCCACCATTTATAAACCATGACTTCCCTCTGGCATCATCCTGATCCACCATTCTTTCCCCTCTCACTGGAACTTTGCCCCTAAAACCACCCTTGGGCCCCTAATTCATTTCCCCTTCTCTCTCCCCATTCCACTGTGTAGTTTACTCTTTATGTGTTCTCTTTCCCCTATTGGAATGTTAGCTCCTTAAAGGTAGGGACCATTCCCAGTCCTTAGCATAATGCTTGACACACATTAAATACTTAATCAATGCTTCCCTCATCTCTCACCCACATCCCAAATCGCTGTCCAAAAGTGAATTGAGCCGTTTCAAAAGGAAGATGATCCCCCCTCATAAAGGGAATTCTTATTCAGGTATGGATTAGATTAAGTGGCTTCTGAGACCCCTGACAGCTCTGAGATTCTGTGTTTCTCTCTTTCTGTTTCTCTCTGCTAATCATCTGACTGAGGGTCTGCAGCTGTTCTGAGGTTGTGCTGTCTGCCCTTCCCTCCTCTCCTGTGGACCAGCACAGGCTTCATATGGTGGGAGTAACCCAGGACTAAATATCCAAAGTCAGGAAGAACATATGGGAAAGCACTCAGAGCCAAGTTTGTACAAAGCTACATCATTCTGCATAATGCAAAACAGAGGGGGCAGGCTAAGCAGGGAAAGAATGTGCATCATGTAAACTGGAGCTCACGGAGAAGTGGAGGACTGGGGGCAGACATGGCATGGAGGACAGCTCAAGGCTTTGTGAAGTTTAAAGCATTATTTAAGTCTCAGTTGTTATTATCCTTGGGTCATAGATCTAGTGATGAATGGGCCTTCAGGGACCATCTAGGGGCCTTTCATTGCATGGATTTGGTCCACAGGGATCGCTCGCAGACTACAAACCTGGCTCCCTATTTGTTTTTGCATGCCCTCAACTAAGAATGGTTTTTATATTTTAAAATATAATTAAACTTTTTTTAAAATATAAAAACCATCCTTAGCTCTGAGCCTGTAGAAAAATAGGCATAGTTTGTTGACTCCAAATGAGGAAACTGAGGCAGAGAGAAAGGACTTGCCCAGAGTCACACAAGGGCTAACTAATAGAGGTGGATTTGAACCTAGGTCCACTGTATCACACCACTTCCAGTGATGAAGGAGAACATTACTCTCAGCCAGGAGGATCATGCCATAGTCTTATTTGGATTAGTATTACCTTTATCTATAGACTTGTCTTGTCCCCACTAGCCTAGGGCAGGGGCCTTGTCTTATTTTTAAACAGTATCTCTCTTAACTCCCAGCAAAGAGTCCCACACAAAGCAGTTGCTTAATAAATGCTGAATGTTGGATGTTGTCGAATGAACTGTCTGCACTTGGCTGGTTTCACTTACGATGAATTATCGTTACTCCGCTCATATGTCAGCCATAATTCAGAACTGCAGCTGGTCGGCTTGTTCATCTTCCACTCACAGCTAATCAATGTATCATAGTCACAGTAGCAGTTGACACTCAAAACCTTCAAGTCTGCCCTTGCTAGGAAGAATAAGAAAAATCTCTATTAACATAGAGACAATGACAAAGGGAAGATAGACCTTTTGGGGCCTGCCAGGGATTTATCCAAACAGAATATTTGTCTTCTAGAGCAATTTCATAAGAGGGAACTTAGAACCTAGACCAAAGAATGTAACATCTACAATTATCCTCAGAGTGTGGAACAGAGAATGGAGAGGTGGAAAGAAACTTTAAATTAAATGAAGAGCTGGGGGGACCTTTAGGACCCAAAGCAGAAAACGTTGGAATTGGAAGAGCCTTCTCGTTTTACAGATGGAGAAACTGAGGGTGAGGGAGAGATCAGAACTCACCCAAGACAACCGAGCTAACCAACGTCAGAGATAGGAAAAGAAAAGAAGTCTTTTTGACTACCAGTCCAGTGTTCTTCCCAGTGATTCAATTCTTCTAATTTAGGAAATTCTGGTCAGACTCTTTCAATCTTCTCTTAAATTAAACAAAGTCTTAGACCAAAGAAACAAACAAAGTAAAAAAAAAAAAACAAAAAAACCCTAATGATGGGAAACCAACATCCATTTTTAGACCCCTTAAGGCAACTATGTAAATTAGTAGAAGCCCACGGGCCTAGGTCTGGCAGGGGAAAGTTAGGCTAGATCGAAGAGAAACTAGGTTATACATAAGGAGGAATTTTAAGGAAAAATAAACATAGAATGTTAAGTGAAAAGGCACAATCAAAATTATCTAACTAAGGGCTCTTAACCTGGGGTTTATGAACTATTTTTTTTTTAAAGATTTTGATAACTGTAAGTCAGTATAATTGGCTTCCTTTGTAATCTAACATATTTTACTTTATGTATTATAAAAACATTACTTTTGAAAAGGGATCTATAGGTTTTTCCAGGTTGTCAATGGGATGCATAATTAAAAAAAAATAAAGTTAAGAACCCCTGATCTAATCCAACCCACTCATTGCACAGGCAAGAAAACAAGCTCAGAGAGAGGAAAAGACCAGACCAACCTGCCCAACTGGCAACACGAGCAGGTGGTGTCAGGGCTGGAGTTGGAGCTCAGGCCTCCCTGCCTGTTGTCAGATTACACCGCCTCCCACACTAAAGATGCAGTATGTACCCCGATCATGGCTTTTGACACTCCCCCTTTTAAGACTCCTAAGCCACAGCTTTGGGATTGATAAACATCCCAGGGAGGTGGCCAATTCTCTTTGGGAACTCATTGGCAAGGATGCCAAAGAACACCTACTGAAAGAAATCGGGCTGTGGTCTTCTCTGCAAAATCCATGAATACCAAGGAAAGCGACCGAGCCCCATCAAACGCGGATCTTTTCTTAAAAGATGTTCATGAACAATAACAACTTACAAGCATGTCACTGCAAGGTTTACAAAATGCTTCCCTTAGAGCCATCCTAGGTAGCAGGCATTGCAAAAACTACCTTCTTCATTGTGCAGATGCCAAACCGAGGCTCAAGGTCAAATGACTATTAAGTATTGGGCCAAAGATATGATCCCAGGTCTCTCTAGGCTACAAGTCCTGAGCTCTTCCCACCCACACCAAGCTGCTTCAAAATGAGGCACCCAATTTGCTCTGCTAAATCAGGAGCAATGAGTAGAAGATGACAAACTGAGGCTTGATTTCAGGAACAAAATTCCTAAAAATTGGATCTGTCCCAAAGTGAAATGGACAGCCCAGAAAGGTGAAAGGCTTCTCCTATTGGAAATCTTTAAACAGAGGCTGGATGGCCAATTGTCTTATAATCTTATGGTGATTCCTTACAGGGGTTCTAAACCAGGAGTCTGTGAACTTGTTTTTATAAAAATATTTTGATAACTATATATTGATATTCAATAGAAATATGCAGTGTGAATTAAAATTATTCAACCACTTCAAAGAACAAATCATTCATACTAATAGGAAACTAACTGTAATTGGTCCCCTTTGTAATCTTATGTATTGTTCTATTCTTTAAAAACATTATTCTGAAGGCAATTATAGAAGATAAAACAGATAGCTGATGACATGAAACTGAAAAAACAAAATTAATGCACTTAGGATAAGAAGGGGAACACAGATGAGGAAAAAAAATCTTTACATCTAGTTTCTATGGGTTTGGTATCCAAGAAATATGTACAGCTAACAGATACATATATATGTATATACGCCTGGTATATGCCTGATGTTCCAAAAGCTTTAAGCTTAAAACTGCACCAAGACTTTTAGGACACCCTGTATAAAACTAAAACTCATTCCTTAATAGATAAATAGTTGAATGATATAAACAAACAGTTCTCAAAAGAAGATTGCAAACTTTAAATAACCATATGAAAGAATGTTCCAAATCACTAATAGGGCAGGGGCTTTGTCTTATTTAATCTGTATCTCCCTCTGCTCCTAGCAAAGGGTCTTAGCACATAGGAGTTGCATAATAAATGCTGAATGTTGAATGTCATTGAACTATGTATGTTCACTAATGTATGTTGTTGAGTAAAGGTGATTTTTGTTCTTGTCTCTGAAAATGCCACCACTAGGGACACATCTCTTGACAATAATAATATTAATAACAGAAATGATATCTAATAATAGAAATGAGAATCGAAACAACCCTGAGGTTTCACCTCATATCCTGCAAATCATCAAAGATGACAAAAGATAGGAATTGTTAATGCGGGAAGAGTTGTGAGAAGATAGGCACACTGTTGCATTGTTGATGCAGTTGTGAACCAGTATAACCATTTTCAAAGGCAATTTGGAATTATGCAAATAAAGAAAATGTCCACACCCTTTGACCCAGAGATTCCATTATTGGACTTATACCCCAAGGAGGCTATTAATAAGAAAAATGTCCCACGGTTCCAGAATATTTCTAGCATGTCCTTTTTGTGACAGCAAAGAATTGGCAATAAAGTAGATACCTATAAATTGGGGAATGGTAACCAAATTGGAGCTCATGAATGTAACTGTTAGAATGGAACTATAAGGTATGAGTTGAATTAGATGGCCACTGAGGTCCATTCCAACTCTCAAACTATATGAATTCTATGAAACAAGAATTCTTTTTTTCTTTTTTTTTGGGGGGGGGTAGGATCTCTTAACACAGGTCCACACTTTACTGTCTGTGAAACAACTGTGTTGAAGCACCCACCATGGTGCCTCACACAGGTGGGCACTTAAAATGCCTCTGTCATTTATTATCTGGGTGTAGCCCATGAACCCATGTAGGACTGTTCTTTTTGCAGAGGCAGTTAGGTGGTATAAAGGATTGCATGCTCAACTTAGCGCAAGCAAGACCTAGCTCTGAATCCTGCCTCAGACACTTATTACCTGTGGGACCTTGGACAAGTCACTTAACCTTCTGGGGCCTCAGTTCCTTTATCAGGAAAGTGAGGGGGGTTGGGCTAGATGGTTCCAAAGTCACTTCCAGCTCTAGGTCCATTATCCTATGAGGTTCTCTGGACTTCAGTTTCTTAATTTGCAAACGAGGGAGTTAAACGAAACTGTCTCTAAAGTTATTTCTAGTTATAGTGCTAGGAACCTAGATATGTTGGCTTGGATTAAATAACATTAACAACTTACTGGGCCATCCTGCCCACAGCAGGAAGAGGCACCACAAGGCAAACACCCGAGCAGAGAGGGGCTGTCCCATGGGATGTTCCTTTGGGTGACTATCAGATCTGCACCTGTCAAGATAAATAATACTCCCATTAACACCTAGATTGTCCAAGGCGGTACCATGCCCTCAATTACCAACAGAGCAAAGCAAATACAGGTGAATGGTGGGAGAGGAGACACATGCAAGTTGGAGGGAGTTGCCAGAGGTGGAATTTCAGCTGTGCTTTCAGGGACACCAGAGATCCTACGTGGCAATGATGAGGAGGGAGCACATTCCAGGCACGGGGATACGCTCCCTGTGATGGGTGAAGGCACAGGAATGTCATGTGTGAGGACTGGCAGAAAAGGCCAGGTTGGCTGATCTCCAGAGTACCTGAAGGGAAGTATAATAAGTATAACAAACTCAAAAAGCCAGGTTGGAGTCAGGCTATGAAAGGTTTTAAATGTCTAACCAGGAAAGTCTGTATTTGGTCCTAGACGAGATAGTGAGGCACCAGAGCTCACTGAGCAGAGGAACCAGACCTTTGCTTTAGGAATATCATTTGGCAAACATGTGGAGCATGGGTCAGATCGGAGAGAGAGTGATCAATCAAAAGGCTGTTCCAATATCCCAAGTGAAAGGGGATGAGCCATGTGAGAGGTGACAGATACAAGAGATGTAGTGGAGAGAGGACAGTGACTGGATACACAAGGTGAGGGAGAGTAAGACAGGTAAAGTTCCCAGGTATTTATTAAGTGCCTATGAGCCAGGTACTATTTTAAGAACTTTACAGATATTATCTCATTTGATCCTCACAACAACTCTGTGAGATAGGTGCTCTTGTTATCCCCATTTTAAAGATGAGGAAACTGAGGCAGACAGAGGTTAAGTGACTTGCCCCAGGTCACACAGCTAGTAAGTATCTGGGGTGAAATGTGAACTCAGATCTGCCTAAGTCTGGTCCCAGCACGCTATCCACTGTGCCACCTTGGTGCTCCTGGAGTAAGGAATTGAGGATGACCCTGAAACTGCAGACCTGCAAAATGGAGAGGATGGTGAAACCCTTACAAAAATAGGGAAGTCTGGCAGAGGGGTGTGACTTTGGTAAAAGATAATGAGTTCTGTTTTGGTCATTAAATTTGAGATGCTTATATAACTTGAGCAGTTGTTGATTCAAGACTATAGCTCAGAATAACAGGGCTAGATGGATAGATACACAGACAGATAAATAGATAAGGACAGACAGATAGGTAGGAAGACAGGAAAAGAGAGATAGGTAGAAAAAGAGAAAGGTCTGGGAGTCACTTTTGTAAAGATAACAACTGAACCCATGCTGAAGGTTATATGGGTAATTAAATTGCAAAGATGGCATTTGCATTAAGGGCCTCTGCTTCCAAAGCCATTTGGTTCCAACTTACCTCCCCAGTCTGATTTTACATCGCCTCCAAGATGTTCTATGAGCTCATCTTGCCATCAGATGGCCATCTGTATCTGTTCACACAGGCTGGCCCTGTTTCTACACTGTGCTCTCTCCTCATCTCCACCTACTGAAATCTTTCTTTTTCTTCAAGGTTTAGCTCAAGTGCCCCACTCCATGAAGCCTTCCTTGATTTCTCCCAGCTAAAAAAAAATGTTTTTTCCTTCCTCAAACTTTCTTATTTTCTTCATACCTCTCTTTTGCTCAAATCATTTTTTTTGCCTTGTATTATATTTATTTGGGCATATGTTGTATTTTTTCAAGGTACCAGAGAACTGGAAACAAAGTAGATGCTTATTGATTGGGGAATGGCTAAACAAGTCATGGTACATGCACGCAGTTGTGCTTTAAAAAAACAATGAATATGATGAACAGAGAAGCATGGAATGATTTATATGAACTGATAGGAAGTGAAGTAAGGAGAGGCAGGAAAACAATATGTAATGATGACTATAGCCATATAAATGAGAATATCAACAAAACAATCGACACTGAATACTACGAAATTATAATGACCGAGCTTGGTCCCAAAGAAGAGAAGAGAAAACATCCTCTTCTCATTATTTGCAGAACTGGGGTGGGGGTGGAGGAGAACCATGGAGTGGAACAGTCAGACTTATTTTTTAATATATTGGTTAGTCTTGTGGAAACTCTTTTTTTTTCTTTCTTCCTCTTTTAGAATATTCTTTCTATAAGGGATTGCTTTCTGCTAGAGGGAAGGAGGAAAGAGAAAGAAATGTAGATGATATAAAAATAAAAGATATCATATATACTTGCTGAATGGAACTAAAAATGCTGTTTGTTCTGGAAAGGACCTTATAACATGCAACTAGAATGCTAGAGTGGAGAGGTAATTGTTGTTGTTTGTCCTTCATTTTCCAAAAGGACCAGTGACATCACGGGATGACATCTTGATTTGCCTATGAAGTGGATTTAGTTGAGGCAGAGTTGCACAAAGTCATCAGCCTCATTCTGTGTTCCTGAGTCACTGAAGTCCAGTAGCAGGACAAAAAAAGTCAGGACAAAAGTCAGGTGATGGGTGACTTCGATGTCTGACCAAGTTCTAAGCACTTCACAGTGCCTGCTTCAGCCATCCATCCTGTCAGGGGAAGTCTTCACATGGTTGGGATGGACATTCCCCTATCTCACCAATGGGTTTGAGGTCTGTTGGTTATCTTCAACCTGGTTTAGCCTGTCTGCCTAGATGGTTTACCAGGTGTGGCTGCACATGCTACAGCTTCTTGGAGCTACCATCTTGGGTGAAAGGTGGAACCCAAAGGTTGGATAAGCAGCCCTGAAAAGGGCTCAGCAAGCCCCACAGCAGAGGTACTAGTCCTCCTGGAACACCCCATACACCTTCAGGGAGGTAATACAGAGTAGCAGAAAAAACAAAGGATTTAGAGTCAGATGACTTGGCTTTGAATCCCAGCTCTGCCTCCTATCTGCCAGACCTTGAGTAAATTACTCACTTAAGCTCTCTAGTCTTCAGTTTGCCCTTCTTTAAGTAAAGTAGCAGCCCTCTCAATCGACAATTCTCTGTCCTTACAACATAGGATGTCAGAACTGAGGCTGTTGGACCTGATGGCTTCTAAGATTCCTTCTAGCTCAACATCTGTGAGCCTACGAACACAGCCGCACAGCCCTCAGCACCTGCCCCACACCCAAGCAGAATTTTCCCTAGGTGGAAACTGGGGCTCTAGAATGGTTTGCCTTAAGAGTTCACCAGTTCTTCTCTATTAGACCTAGTCAAGCTGAGGCTGGGACCTTGAGGTCTGCTACAACTCTAAGATTCTTGGATTCCCTTCACTCCTTCTCTTCAGCTCCTAGTACAGTGCTCCTCACACAGGAGGTACTTAATACATAAATACTTGTTAATTGAATGGAACCAGCCCTTATCTCCCCTCCTCCATTACTTAGTCCTTTCAGAGACCCTTCTGAGGCTGCAAAGGGCCACAGGCTTAATGGTTAAGGGATGATGGATAATTCTCCCCCTTCCCATCCTTGTACTAGCTGACTCTCCAGCTTGGCTCCCACTGGGGAATAATCAGATGCAATGAAGCTTTGACGGAGGTAGAGAAAGGTAAGACTCACTTAAAAAAAAATGCTCAAAGAATCTGAAGAAATACCAAAAATTTGACCCCAGTACCATGCACAATATAGTACAACTCAACAAATATGCATGAAGTGATTTCTTCACCCAGCCCCTGTGCTAAGGCCTTGTAGGAGACACAAAGATCAGATAAATCATGGTCACTAGTATCAAGGAAGGCAATCTAGAAGGGTGACAGCAACTGAGATAACCACAGTAGTCAGTATTACAGGATAAGGTCATTGGGTTAGGAGGAGGGGGAGGGCTTCCTGAAAGAAGGGGCATGCGGTTTCAACTTTAAAGGGTGCCTAAGAACTGAAGAGTCAAAAAGGGAGAGGAAGGACATTTTAGGTTTTGGTAATAGCCTCAACTCATTCTCCTCTCCTCATAGCCAATCCCTTGGTAAGTTTCGTGTCCTGACCCAAGTCTGTCTCCACTTCAATCCAACCTTTACACAGTTGTCAGATTAATCTTCCCAAGCACAGGTCTGATCATGTTAATACCCGCACTGGATAAATTCCAGTCACTCTCTCTCTCTTATGCCCTCTGCCTTCCAGCCAAATTGGCCTACTCCTCCATCTTGCATAGATAAATAACATTCAGTCTCCCAACTCTGTGCCTTTGCATCTGTAATGCCCAGAATGCATTCTCTCCACCTCACCTTACAGAATGTTTAATTTCCTTCAAAACTCAGTTCAACCGCTGCATCCTACAAGGAACCTGTTGGGATTTCCCACCCCACTTTCAGTTGCTAGTGCCCTTACCCTAGAAATAACTTTTTCTTTTTTTGTTGTTCGGTCGTTTTTCAGTCTCTTCTGCCTCTGTGACCCCATTTGGGGTTTTCTTGGCAAAGATACTAAAGTGGTTTGCCATTTCCTTTTCCAGCTCATTTTACAGATGAGGAAACTGAAGTGAACAGGGTTAAGTGATTTGCCCAGGGTGACACAGCCAGTAAGTGTCTGAGGCCAGATTTGAACTCAGGAAGATGAGTCTTCCTGACTCCAGGCCCAGTGCCCTATCCTTTGTGCCACCTAACTCCCCATCTTTTTCTTTACTTTGTATATATTTTGTATTTAACTTTTTATGCATGGTGTTATTTCACCTTACAGAACGTAAGCTTCTTGAGGGCAGGGACTGTTTTATTGTTGTCTTTGTATCTCCATTTTCTAATACAGCACCTGGCACAGAGTAAGCATTTAATAAATGGGTGAATAATAAATTTAATAAATAAATGAGTGAATGAATGAACAGAACATAGGCTTATATACAGACATGGTATTCCATAGCAAGCCAGGTACATCCTAATGCAGGAGTTCTGAACCTGAGGTCTGTGAATCTGTCTGTTTGTTTTTAATAAACATTTTGATAATATAATAGGTTTTCTTTGTAATCCTGTGCATTTTAGTTTATGCATTTAAAAACATTATTCTGAGAAGAGGTCCATAGGCTTCCCCAGATTGTCCAAAGGGTCCAGGACACAAAAGTAGGTTAAGAGCACTTGCTTTAATGTTTAAAAAAAACCTGGTATTTGGTGTCTTATTTCTAAGGTTGTATTCTTGAATTAAAGCCGTTAATTAAAAAAAAATTAAATTAAGTTTTAAAATTTTTAAATTTTACAACTAAATTTAGTTAAGTTTTTACTTCTCTAGTTTGATTAATAAAAGTAATGTCTTAATTTACAATTAAGTATTCAACAAATATTTGCCTAAAAAAAAAAAATTCCTGAGGAGCACACCTTAACAAAGTAGATAGCTATGGAGGGCTTCCTCCAAGTCCCGAGGTATGTAATAGGAACACCAGCATATTTAGCATCTGCTTCAGAACTTGGATTAAAATTTTCAAGCCTTACTAGACCTGAGTTTTTGTTTTTGTTTTTGTTTTTTTTTCAGGTTAGAACCAGCAACACTCGTAACTTTCCACATTAAAGTAAAAGTGAGACACACAGGAAGGTCAGCAGCAGCAGTCACAGTTGAAGCAGCAGTAGCAGCTGCGGTGCCAGAGATGAGGGCAGCTCAAAGAGATGGGGGCAGGATTGATAAATCACTGGAAAAAACAAATTTCACCAACTTATCAGGGTCTGCTACTTTGGGGGCCAAAGTGAATCATCTTTGCCTTGGAGGCAGGCAGGAATGGCTTGGTTACAAAAGTTCATTCTGGGGAAGGGGAAAGGTGGTTTACCAGAATTGTGATGAGCAATAGTACTGTGTAACCAGTATTCCAAGAAACGCAGACGTATTTGGCAAGGCTCCACCTACAGAAACTCATGAAGCAAAGAGGAGGAGAGGCCAACCTTCCTCACTCAGGCCCCCACCCCGACCCAGCACCATATGCTTTCAGGGAAGAAAGCAAAGCAAATTCTACTTTATCTTGGATCATTTCCTTTCTAGAAATGGGCTTTTGGGAGAGGCCACTCCTGGAGACAATGGAATTGCATTAATTAAGAAGCTTTCAGCAATAGGCAAAGGACTGGCCTCATGACCTAGGTCTAGGATCTTAGAAAAGGAACCTTGGAACTCCTCATTTTACAGAGGTAGATTTTGAACTCTTTTCAACCCCCACAGTATTTGGTGTGTGCTCCTCTCATAGTGTATTCTGTCTTCTTTTATACTTATGTATGTTCATGTCTTATTTCCCCATTAGATGATAAGGCCCCTTGAGAAGAGGGATTCTGTCATAGATTTTTATAGCCCCTCGGGTCAGTGCTAGAAACATACTCGATGCTATGTAAATAATTATCATAATAATGACTTACTTCTATATAGGGTTTTATGGTTCCAAAGTGATATAAACATATATATGTATATTCTTTCCTTTGATTATTAGATATTTATTTACTGGAATGAGCTGTGTCCAGGGTAACAGGTTTTCCTTTGTTAGAGTTTTCCTAACAAAGGTTGAATGACCACTTGTTGGGACTGTTTTGGGGAAGGGGGAGACTCTCAGTTAGCTCCAGATGGAGAACTAGCTGGAGCTGAGGTTCTTTTCTCAGTTCTGAGATTCTCTAGTGGAGCTAGATGGTGCAGTGGATAGAGCACACTGGGCTTGGAATCAGGAAGATTTATCTTCCTGAGTGTAAATCTGGCCTCAGACACTTACTAGCTGCGTGACCCTGGGCAAGTCATTTAACCCTATTTGCCTCAGTTCCTCATCTGTAAAATGGGGACATATCAGAAAAGGAAATGGCAAACCACTCCAGGATCTGCCAAGAAAACCCCAAATGGGATCATGTAGAGTTGGGACATGGTGACTGAACAACAACATATCACACACACTTATATAGCATATATGTATATATGTGTGTATGTATACGTATAGGTTTGTTTTGAAAGATGGATGAATAGAAAGCTGGGAGCCTGGGCTTGAATCTTGACTTTTCCATTTGGCCGGAAGCCAAACTTGCCCTTCCTGGGCCTTAGTTTCTTTATCTGTAAAATCCTGTAAAATGAAGGATTGAATTGTATGGTCTCTAGATGATCTTTAAGGTTCCTTGTAGCTCTAAAAATCTACAATTCTATGCCTTCCAGAGCCTTAGTTTCTTGCAAAGGCAGCTTCAAATTTTTTTTTTTAACACCAAAACAATCTAGCGGAGGTTGGAGTTCGTATAAACCTAGCTGTGTTTAACTTTACCAAGATAAACATTTATCATGTGTTCAACCCAAGAAGAGATTCAAGGATAATGCTAAGTCCTAGGAGGACTAATAAAAGAATTCACAACTTCTGAGTCACAAACATGGTTCTAGCTCCAATTCTAAGATGACTGGCTGTGGGCAAAAGCCCTGTCTTCATTTTTTTTTTTTTAATTATTTTCAGGTCTGAATTCTCTCCCTCCAACTTTGCCCCACCACCTTCCCCACCCAAATGAGAAAGCAAGAAAAACAAAGCCCATTGCAATCATGTGTAGGCAAGCAAAACAAATTCCCATATTAGCCATGTCCAAAATTGAAAAAATAAACAAGATCCATAAGCTTCAATCTGCATTGTGAGTCCATTACCTCTTTATCTGTGGGTGGCGTGTTTCGTCCTATGTCCTCTGGCACTGTGACCATTTATTGTGTTGACCAGATTTCCTAAATCTTTTAGTGCTGTTTTGTCTTTATGCTGTCTTTGCTATTGTTAAATTGTTCACCTGGTTCTGTTCACTTTACTCTACATCAGTTCATAAAAATCTCCCCAAGTTTCTCTGAAACCATCCCCTTGATCATTTCTTACAGTAGTACTCCAGTATCTCATCATACTCATATACCATTTTTGTTCAACCATTTCCCAATTGGTGGAAAAGTCCTGTCCTTAGAAGAAGCTTCCCTGGCTATGAAGTGGTGATAGAGTAAGAATGTCCTCCGTAACAGGATGAGCATGAATGTAATACAGTGTATTGTCTACTAAATTTGCAGCCAGAAAGACCTGAGCTCAAATTTTCCATCTGACACTTATTAGCTGTGTGACCCTGGTCAAAGTTGACTCTCTGCCTCAGTTTCCTCACCTATCAAAAGGGATAATAATTGCAGCCTGTGCCTCTGAGCATTGTTGTGAGGGACAAATGAAATATAAAATACTTTACAAAACATTAAAATGGTTTATAAAAGTCAGTTTAAAAAACCCTCTGGAAAATAACTCCTTAGTTCTCTCTCCTAAAGAAATAAGATTTTACCCTAACTGTATTGTCAGATAATACATCCCTGACTCCTAGAGTTTCACAAATCAAATAAACCAATTCTTTGGAGATCTTCAGGGAGCCTGCTAATTTTAAAGGTTTTTACCGAAAGAATTGTTCCTTAGCCTGGCATCTGAGACCCTCATTATCAGAGGCAGTTGGGTGGTGCAGTGGATAGAGCACTGAGCCTAGAGTCAGGAAGATTTGAGTTCAAATCTTATCTTAGATCCTTACTAGCTATGTGGCCCTGTGAAAGTTATTTAACCTTTGTTTATCTCAGCTTTTTCCACTGTAAAATGGCAATAATAATAACATTTACTTCATCAGGCTGTTATGAGAAATAAATGAGTAATATTTATAAAGCACTTAGCACAGTGCCTGGAACACAGTAAGTACTTAATAAATGCTTATTCTTTTTCCCTGTTTTTCTAGTCTTTTCTTAAGGGATATGAGCTATACTCTACACAAACTAGATTTCTTGCTTTTCCTTTTACATATTTAATGCTTTTCCACCACCGTGCCTTTGCTCACTCTAGTCCTTATGTGGAATTATTTTGTCTGGATTTATCTGCCTATGCCACATGAGCAGCGAGGTAGCACAATGTGGCTGAATGGGGAGTTAGGAACACCTGAGTTCAAATCCTGACGCAGCTATTTTACTAGCTCTGTGACTCTGGGCAGCTCACCTATCCTCTTTCAGTCTCAGTTTCCCCTTTTCTAAAATGGGGATAATAATAGAATCTACCTCCTAGGATTATTGTGAGGATTAAATGAATTAACATGTAAAGTACTTTGCAAAGTGCTATAAAAATCCTAGCTACTATTATTATCACATTCTATCATATAGCATATTTATTTGTGCATTCAGCTCCTCCCCCATTAGACTGTAAGCTTCTGGAAGGCAGAGGGCATGTTTTAATTACCTTTCTATCTCCCCCAGTACAATGCTTTGCACAAAGTATTAGCTTCACTCTGACTGATACATAGGTTCCCAAAATGGGCAATACTGGGAGGCTCTGGAATGATCCAGGGGGGTGGTAGTAGCCTTGGGTGCAATTGAGGGGCATTGAATAAAAATGAGGGGGCAGTAGAAGCACAAAGAAAGAAGATAAGAAAATTTTGAAAAAAACATTTGTACATGTTTCATCTGTTCTATAACTGAGTTAAAGTTACAGTGATTACATTATTTTCCAAATAAACACACAAAATGCAAGTTACAATCAATCAGTGGTCAAGTCCACTGACAGGTCTTAACAAGCAAGTGTTGGCAGGTGAGTATGTCACATGTTGTGGGGAAGTCCAGCATGCGTCGGCAGGAACATGTACATGTAATGACTTGTTTACAGTACGATACTATACAGTTACATGATACAATACTGCATCATCAAAACTTCAATGCAGGGGAAAAACTCACAAATTTACAATAAATTATTAAATTTAAGATTTGTAATTTTAAAAAATTTTATATTTTTTTGAAATGACACAAATTTCAAAAAAACCACTAACAGGTTAAAGAAAGTAGATTTCCAACGGGCACTGAGAAATTTTTTTTAAAAGGGGGTGGTAGGCCAAATAAGTTTGGGAACCTCTGGACTAATACAATGATCCTTGACAGTTCCAAAGGATTCATGATGAAAAATGCTATCCATCTTCAGAGAGAGAGAACTGACAGGCTCAGTGTTGAGTGAAGCAGATTGTTTTTCACTTTCTTTATTTGTCTTGGTTTTTTGTTTGTTTGCTTTGGCAACATGGCTAATATGAAAATATGTTTGGCATGACTTCACATGTATAGTGGGTATCATACTGCTTGCCTTCTCAATGGGTGAGGTAGGGGCCAGAGGGAGAGAGAGAATTTGGAACTCAAAAAAAATTTTAAATGAAGTTTAAAAATTATTAAATAAAAAGATAAAGCCCAAAGTATTAGCTTCTGGAGTGAATTAATCTTTCCATTTCTAATTGGTTTAAAATGTTTTTTGTTTTTTATTACTCTCAGCACAGGAACAGGCAAACCATTAATGCTTAATCTAAGCTTCAGAGTTAGAAGAAAACCTAGATGTCAAATATTTATTCATTTATCTATTTTTTTCTTAGGTTGGCACTTAAGGATCTCCACTCAGAACTTAATCTCCCTTTCTAGCCTTATTCCACACCACTGCCCTACGTATACTCTACATTCCAGCCAAGGTGGCTTACTGGCTCTCTCCCCACCTGGACATACCATTCCCTCCCTCCCTCCATCTATTCATTCCAGCTGACCCCTACTGTAGAAAGCAAGCTCTCCTTATTTCTATCAGGCAAAGTCTTTCTTCAAGGCCTAGCTCAAGTACCACCTCTTCCATAAAACCTGTCCTGATCCTTCAGCTGAAGTCTTATCCTTTTCACATTTCACTTTGACCAGCCCTCCTTTTCATTTCTCCCAGTAGAAGGGATTGAGAACAGGGATTTTTTTCATCCTGTATTGACAGTACCTGAGAGACAGTCTAGGCTCATGGATAGAGAGCTGGCCTTAGAGCCAGGGCTCCAGTTGAGGGCTTTTGAAACAACTCAGGGAGAGCCTCTCCCAAGGCTGAGTTGTTTCAAAAGCCCTCAATTGAAGCCAGGAGATCTAGATTCAGGGTCTAACTGTGCCTCTTACTTGTATGACTTGTGATCCATTCATCTCCCTGAGCATCCACTTCCTCGTTTGTAAAACCAGGACAATAATCCTTGCATTACTTAGCTAATAGGGTATTCGGAAGGAAAGTACTTTGTAAACTTTAAAGGGCAATGGAAATGTCAGTAATTTGGCATTCTTATTATAAGTAAAACACAATTTCTGCTCTCTAGGAATTCACAACAGAGTGGGGAATTTATTTGCTTTGAGAGCCTCTGGGAGCCAGAAAATGTCTATTCCTTCTGGTACAATTCCATATTTGTTGACCTGGATCTTTCACAGACAGGGAAAATTTTAGCATCAAGCTATTTTCTTCTGTCTTCCCTGTACTCAACATCCTTACCCTCTTGTCCTAGGAAAGCTATAGGGCATATGAAATTTTTTAAAAGAATCTATATGACCCATCTCCTGTGGCTGATAATTACTGGCCAATAAAAAAGTAGCTGCCCATAAAACTGGTCCCTATATCTCGTGAGCAAGTAGTTAGACTAAGCAAATGATCTGAAGGAAATGGCTAGTGTACTTTGAAGTTTTCATAGGGTAAGATCTAGAACAAGATATAAAGACGAGAGATTGTAGAGATATCTTCTGCTCAGAAAAGCACCAGATCCTAAGGCAGGAGACCAAAGAAGCCCCTTAGGTAGAGGCAGAGGCCAGGCAGCATGGTGAAATGAACACATGGACTATGGAGTCAGAAGACTTCACACTACCTGTATGACCTGAAACAAGGCATTCAGCTTCCTTGGGCCCTAGTTCTCTTATCTATAAAGTGAGAAGATTGGATTGGAGATGGATTGGATTGGATTGGAGAACCGACTCTACCTAAGCTGCCCAAAAAAAGAGGATCCAATGCTTTCCCTGGTCCATCCTAGACATCCATCCTAGGATCAGGAAACGTTTCTTGCCAAGGCAATCTTCTAACAAATTGCTCTTGCTTGGGGGGAGGGGGCAGTTCCTGTTAGTGGATATAAAGACACTAATTAAGACACCCTTCTTATAAGGAGACCAAAAGAAGCATAGAATGTTTAAGTTGGATAAGACCTTAGAGAACTATCATCACCAATTTTAGAGAAGAGGAATTGAAAAGCGATGTGATTTATTCAAGGTCACATAGCTAGTCTGTGGCAGGTGCCAGCCCTTCTGTTCCTTGTCCTTTCAGGTTAGCTATCTCAGTTATTTCAGCCATTCTATATGGCTTCAATTAGCCCTTCTAAACATATAACTCTACTCCCACACCTCCAACTCCCTGATGTCACCTCTAATTCATCATCTCTAAAACTGAACCCATTATTGTCCTCAGAGGGTAGCTCCTCTCTCCCTGTTCCCAATCAATCTACTTACCACTGTCATCACAGTGACTTGTACTTAAATAAGTGCAGCTAGCTTTGACAACCTTATTCCCTCAGTCCCCAAAGTCTGCTGATTTTTGTCTTGAAATGACTCCTGTATGCATCTTTTCCCCTTCACTGCCTTAGTCCAGATCTTCAAAGCTGACTGATTGCAAAGGTCTCTTAACCTTAACCTCTTAACGTCTTTAGGGGCTTCCTTCTCCCATCCATACTGCATGTTGCTGCCTTGCTTTTCTTTCAAAAATAGTTTCACTGCCACTATCTTGCTAAAAATATTTTCAGTGGCTTCTTCCTTCTTAGACACAAACTATGTTGTCTGGCTGTCAAAGCCCTCTTGCTTACAACCCAGCTACCTTTTCAATCTTACCTGTTTCCCTGTCAATGTCTACAGAGTCCTTTGCACACAGTAAGCATTTAATCAGGGGTGTTCTGGAGCCAGCTTGACCCAGTTTGGGAGAAAGGATCTTTAAATTTTCAGTGTGAGCATTTACAGGAAATTGACAAATCGTGACAAATCAGGGATTGATTGTTTTGTTGGGTTTTAGACTTATGAAAGTGATGGAGAAAATGGTAAGAATGCAGGTTACACTTAAAAATGTGTTAGGCACACATTCCTGCTTCCTCTTCACCTCCATTTCAGTCATTAAACTTTTACCAGCCACCATTTTCCCTAAGATGTGTTAGTTACATTGAAAGAAGCTTCCTCTCCGTTTTGTTAGGACAGTGTCTGGCCTCCAGCACAGCTGTCCTACTCTGTCCTTCACACTTTCACTGTAAGCACTCCTTTCACATGGAACATCCTTCCCTAACTCGGAAGAGGAGTATATATAAAACATAGTCATTCTTTCAGGACCAGCTCTATGAAACCTCCTCTATTATTCTCAAGGATCTCTCTCTCCTTGAACCTTTCTAATACTTAGTGTGTTCAGCAGAAATGCTTTAATATGATCCTGTTTTATTTGCTTTTGTTTTACATTTTTTTCTTCCCAATTAGAGTGTAACTTCCTTGAGGGCAGGGACTACCTGAAATGCTAGAGGCATGGGTAAGAGTAGAAAGAAAACCGGACCAAGAACCATAAAGCAATTCAACTCATTTCAACAAACATTTACAAAGCACCTACTAAGTGCCAGGCACTGTGCTAGGTGCTGAAGATACAGAGACAAAAATTAAATAGTTCCTGCTCCTAAGAAGGAGTCCTGGCTCAGTCACTAACTTTTTATATGATCCATAATAAGGTACTTTATCTCAATGAGCATCAGTTTCCTCAACTGTCAAATCAGTATCTCAATCCCTAATCTACCTCCTAGATTTTTCTTTATCCTTTGTTTTTTTTGTCATGGTCAAATGAGATCATGGGATCAAATGTGCTTTGTAGATGGCAAGGCATCACAAATATGTAAGGGCTTGTCATTTTCCAAAGGGCTTTGATCCTTTTCCTTCCTTGACATTCTCCATCCTCAGAACTGCAAAACAGAACTCTCTGATTCATAAGAGGGTTCCCTAAATTAAGTAAATGGACCTTTCTCAGACCTTCATAAGCCTTGTTAGTGTAAAGGTTTTTATTAGAAGAAACTTCCTAATGGAGAGTATGGAAAGGATCTGTGTTTTCTTGCTGAGGGAAGTCCCCCTGTGAGAAAATCCCCCTATGACTTGGCAGGTAAATCCTAGGAAGTTTCTAAGGCCCCCAGAGGTTCAGTGACTTGCCAGAGTCATAAAACTACTACATGCCAAAGGCTGGATTGGATCCCAGTTCTTGGGGACTCCAAGTCCAGTACCTTCTTCACTGGGTCACACTATCTGTTTACAAAATTAAGCCTGTATTGATATAAACTGAGACTTCCTGAATTGTAATTATCTGAGTTTATTATCTCCCAGCTACACTGAGTTCCTAAAGGACAGGCTGGGGATATGTCTTATCAAAATTTTCCTTAGAGCCTAACCAAGTTCTTTACACACATCAGGGGCTTATGAAATGTTTTATGAATGGGTAAACAGCATGATAATGGATATTCCACAGGGATTCATGAAGACCACCACTCTCTACTAGTGTGACCATAGGCATACTTCCACTCTCTAGTTCTTAGTTCCCTTGCCTCTAAAATGGAGATGGGAGAAACACAGAGAAAAGAGGAAACCTAAATTAAGTAATCTCAAAAATCCCTTTCAGTTCTAACACCTAGGATCTTAGAACCATAAGGTACTTAATAGCTACTTAGAGTCAAAAAGAAATTTGTAGGTCATTCATTGAAGCACCTACTTACTGATGGACAGAACAAAAGCACATAAGTCTTTGTTAGGAAAATTCAATTGACAGGCTCCCTCTTATGACTCCAGAGTATCAAAGATCTATGAGCACTATGTATACCTACCTGCACAGATCATAATCCAATTAATCAGTAAGCATTTATTAAGCACTTACTATGTACCAGGCACTGTGCTAAGCAAAACATATTAAGAGGGGGCCTTTCTGTGCTGCTGGAGCTGAAAAAAATCCATCACCTAGTGGCCAGTCAAGTCATTTAGCACTTACTGAGCACCTACTATGTGCCAGGCACTCTGCTAAGGCTAGATATATAAAGAAAGGCAAAAAAACAGTCCTCACTTTCAAGGAGTTCAGTCTAAGGGGAGTGGGGTGGGGAAGACAACATGAAAACTACCACATACAAACAAGATACAAACTGGATAATTTGGAGATGATCTCAGAGAGAAGGCACTAAGATAAAGGAGGAGTGAGAAAGGCTTCTTTTAGAAGGTAGAAGTTAGTTGAGACTTGAAGGAAACCATAAGGCAAAGATGAGGAGTTCCAGGAATGAGAGATAGTCAGTAAAAATACACAAAATTGGAAGATAGTAGGAGAATACCGAGGAAGATATTGTGAGAGGAGCAACAAGGAGACCGGTTCACTAGATTGCAGAATATGGGAGCTGAGATGTAAGTAGACTTGAGAGGGAGGAGGGGGCAAGGTAATGAAGGGCTTTAAAAGCCAAAGAGAGGATCTTAATTTGATCCTTGATACAACCATGAGTGTCTCTCCAACTTAGCTAGGTCGATCCTAGCTGCTCCTGACCTCAGCACAACCTTCCAGTGATTTAGTGAATAACCACAGCTTAGTTTGGTAGCCTAGGTCTTACTTTCCATGCCAAGACTTTGGATGGCCATGCCTCTCTAAAAAGCACTAAACAAAACGAAACTCTCTAAACTAAATAAGGCTAAACTCTCTCCCCACTATCTACCATCTCCTCTTTCGACTTTGACGGAGAAAGCCAGAGCAGGAAAGAAAGACCATTAGAACAAAGAGGATTTGAAGAAGGGAAAGGGAAAGCAGAGAAGGAGAACAGGAAGCTTGAAGGTGCCCAGAAGAGCAGTAACCCTCCGTAGAAGTTGGAGGAAACCTGGAAGTGCCCTATTATTTAGAATCAGAAGTCTTGGGTTTGAAGCCTTGCTCTGCTACTATTACACTATTACTAAGCTGTGTACCTGTGGCTGAGTTGCTTAAGCTCTCTGAAGTCCACTTTCCTTTAGGTAAATGAGAGCAATAATATTTACACAACAGCTTCACATGGGTTATGATGAGGAGAATGTCTTGGAAGCAGTGAAGGGCATCACAAAGGAGAACCAGTGTGGATGGGTGCCTTCACAACACTCTTTGAAGTAGGTTTGCAAGGATTCCTATTCTTATTCATTTTTTAAATGCCAGAAAGAAGACCAGGATTTCTCATCCTGACCCATTCTGAATACAATATAAGAAAGGCAGAAAAAGCACTTTACTAGTAATATTGGCAGCCTAGGTTCGAATCTCAGCTCTTTGACTACCTAGCTGTGTGATGATGGGCAAGTCACGTAGCTTCTTCAAGACTCAGTTTCCTAGTCTGTAAAGTGGAGACAATAATACCAATCTCACCAGGCTTCTCCTAGGATCTCATAAGTCAATGCACAGACTCCTTGGTAAATAGTAAAGCACTGGATAAATGTGAGCTAATAATGTTAAAAGCTTCTGAAAGAGAGCTTACAACATCAATTTCCTTTGATGTCCATCCACCTCAGGTCATGTTCTGAAGTTTATTCAAAGATCCCATCACAGAGGAGAGAAACAGAAATGTTCTGAAAGTCCAGAGGGATTACTGTCCTTTTTCTTTGATTTCTAAGGCTTGAACTTCTGCCATGGGAACAAATTATGTTAGATTAATCCCTCAAAATTTATTCTGGGGAAATAATGTTGATCATTACCCCAGCACCCTGATTCTTTCATTCTATTTGGGGATTTATTTTGCCAGTGTCTCCCACTAGAAAACACATTCCAGAGCTTCTCTCATGCTTGGTGTCTCGCATCATTAGGAAAATAGAACAGGAATTTTTAGGATTTCTTTCATCCAAAAATGGATTACTTGGTTAGACAAAAATTGGGTCAGGAGAGAAGTCAAAATGCTTGGTGAACCTTGATGTGTGGCCTTAAGCAAACTGCCTCCCACCCCTAGGCCTCAGTTTCCTCATTTCTATGATGAGGTATTGGACTAGGTCCTTTCCAACAATAAAGGCTTTTTAACTGTCTAAATAAATAAGCGTTGAAGTGACTTTTGCTTTGAACATTGCTATTATTTC
Source organism: Vombatus ursinus (assembly GCF_900497805.2). Taxonomy (NCBI): domain Eukaryota; kingdom Metazoa; phylum Chordata; class Mammalia; order Diprotodontia; family Vombatidae; genus Vombatus; species Vombatus ursinus. Next base: position 30,805,441 of record NW_020954548.1, on the reverse strand, counting down.
CTATAATCCAGAGGTAAATATTAATGAACATATTTTAATTTGTGCTCTGAAGGTAGATATTCAGTTGTCTTGCCTAGAAAGGGAAAAAGTAATGATAATAGCTTATATTTATATAGGTCATAAGGTCATAGGATCCTAGAAGAGAAAAAAATTATAACAATAGCTTATATTTATTTAAGTTATACATAGATCATATCATCGGATCTTAGATCTAAAGCTGGAAGATTAGAGGCCATCTAGTTCAACTCCCTCATTTTACAGGTGAAGAAACTGAGGCTCAGAGAGGTTACGATGCTCCATAGTTTACATAATGTCCTCCTTACTTACAACAGGCTGTTCCATCTCCAGCTGAGGCCCAGGGATCTGACCCTAGTCAGACTATATCTGGAATGTCATGTTCAGCCTGGGATGCCACAGTTCAGGAAGGACATTGGAGACTACCCAAAAATGGGTAACCAAGATGGCACAGCACCTCAAGGTCATCACTCATGAGGATCAGTTGAAGGAAGTGAGGAAAGTTTTAAAGGAAGGAATTGGAAAAAGAGATGACTTGGGTCAGGGAATGAGGTGGAGGAGATGTAATAGTTGCCTTCAAGTATTTGAAAGGTGATCATGTGGCAAGAAGGATTGACCTTGATCTGCTGGAACCCAAAAGACAGAACAAAGAGTAATGGATGAAAGTCACAGAGCGGTCAACTTAAGTTTGATGTCAGGAAGAGTTATTCCAAAGTGAAAGAGGATGCCTTGGGAAGGAATAGGTTCTCCCTCCCTGGAAGTCCTCAATGGAGGCTGGACAAATTGCTTGCTGGAGATGTTGGAGGAATTCTGGTGAGGTAGATACCAGGTTGGTATGATTTTCACAAACCTTCCTCTGCTCTGACCCAATTTTCCTTCATTTTTTCCCCCTGTACTGCTAGTAGTTTGCAGTTCAGTACTTCTGTGAACATATACTAGCCCTTCCTAGAAATGGATGGTTTTTCCTGTGGTTTCAAAAAATAAGATAAGTTACATCAGTGTTGATTTACTCATTTATACTCCATCTCCTTGTTGAAGAAGCAGCTCAGAGCCCTTCACCAAAGTTTTAAAATGCTACTGTTACTCTGAGTATCACTGGGACCTTTATTAGGTGGTCAACAATAGAACATTTTAAAAAAGAAAAGTTAGAAAAACTTGAGTCCTTTCCCATCCCATTCCTTCCTATTTAGGGGTGTTGTGGAGGTAGAATTGGGTAACCTGAATTGGAATTGTGGTTCTGCAGCTTACTACTTGCATGACCAAGGGTGAGCTACTTCCCCTCTTTGGGGGGAAAAACCCCCGGGGTTGGAGGAGGAAGGGGAAGAAGAGGGAGGTGGCTGAATTTGGTGATCTTTAAATTCTTCAAATTCTATGAATCTATGCTCTCTAGAGATAGTCCCACAGATTTCAAAAGGACATGGTGTTTTCCTGTTAAAGACATAGTGTTTTCCTATTCAAATAGTACAACTTGTCCAGCATTAATTATACAGATGTCTTCCATTCATGAGAATGAGGATCTTAGATAAAGATTTAGGCTAAATTGGACCATCTGCTATTTCCTGAACTTGAGCTCCTAGCTCCTGCCTCTCAGCTGTGAAGAATTCATTCCTTCCTTATCTTTCTTCAAGCCTCAACTTCTCCATGAATCTGTAAAATGTAAGCTCCTGGAGGGCTGGAGCTCTTTTGGTTGTGTCTTTTTGTCCTCTATCCTTAACACAGTGCCCTGCATAATAAATATTTGTTTAATTTAATTCTGAGCATTTCACATACTTGCCATTCTTCCTTTTAAAAGCACCATTTAAAAACCTCAGAAACAACTGAAAAATCTTAAGGGTCCAATAATATCTTTTACTTAATTTGGTATTAACTGGAATCCACATAATGCTTCAAGAATTTACAAAGTACTTTCACATACTTAAAAGGCCCTTTGTAGGGAGAACACATGTGATATCACCAGGTTCTTCTGCGACTCGAGCCAGATAGGTAATACAAGTGTTATTAACTCAGCTTTAGTGATAGAGACCCTTGGGTTCAGGAAGGATGAGTAATTTGCCCACGGCTGCTCAGCTTGTAAGGGGTAGAGACTTAAAACCAGATCTCTGATTCCAAGTCCAGTGTTTTTTCCACCTCTCAAGCCCCATTATCAAAGTCATAGAATGTTAGACCTGAGGGAGGCCTTAGAGATTATCAAATTCAAATGCCCTTATTTTACAGAAGACGCAGTTGAGGCCCTCAAAGGGAAAGTGAATTTGTATTAAGTCCACAAAATTAGTAAGTAATAGACCTAGTTGTCAAATCTGGGCCCTCTGACTCTGAATCCAGTACATTTTCCATCATGTCTTGCAGCCTCTGACTTGGAATTTGGCTTTACAGAAATTTAGTCAGTTAATCAAGAAGCATTTATTAAGTGCTTATGTGCCAGGTACCATTCGAGGTATTTGGAGATACAAAGACAAAAGCAAAACAGTTATTTTCCTCAAAGAGTTCTATTTAAGAGAGATGGACTAGTCAGTCAGTCAATCAATCAACGAGCATTTATTAAGTGCCTACTTAATAGTGCCAGACACCAAGCCAAGAGCTGGGGATACAAAGAAAGACAAAAAACAGTCCCTACTTTCAAGGGACTCAGAGTCTAATGGGAGAGACAATATGCAAACAATGACATATACACAGGATAAACAGACTGTCAGAGGGAAAGCACTAAGACGAGGAGGACTAGGAAAGGCTTCTTACAGAAGATAGGTCTTTAGCACAGCCCTACCATTCTGTAACCTGCTGAAACCCAGTTTAGTTGCATGACCCAAGCCAAATCACAGAGTTTCAGTTTGCTAATCAGAAGATTAGGCTATTTCACAATTTACTATGATTTTAATGGTATGATAAAATGCATTGGGTCTTCTGGAGAGAGGCTTTGTATAGAGTGGCAAAAGCACTGGACTTGACCTCAGAAAACACTGAGGTTACAGCAAATCAAGCAGAAGCATATTGCCCATATCAGTTCATTCCTGTGTTGCAAAATCATCCCCCCAGAATCTGCTTTTTAAACTATTATTGTAGCCAAAAAAATTTGCAACAAATTACCCAGGGACACCATTACTAGGCCAAAACTCCAAGGAGATCAAAAAGAGAAGGAAGGGATCTATATACTCAGACTAGCAGTTCTTTTGTTGGGTGGCAAAGAGTAGGAAAGTAAAGGGGTGCTCATCAGTTGAGAAATAGCTGAACAAAGTTTGGTATATGAATGTAATGGAATACTATTGTGATGTGAGAAACCTCACAGAACGTGGTTTCAGAGAAGCCTGGGAACTGATGTGCTGTGAGGCAAGCAGAAGTAGGAAAATTCATACTACACAACAATGAACTAAAATGAAGAAACTCTGAAAGACTTAAGAACTCTGATCAACTCAATGACCAACATGATTCCAAATGACTAATGATGGAGGAGACTATCCATTTCCTGACAGTGAGGTGATGGATTAAATATGTAGAATGAGACATATTTCTGGACCTGGCCAATATGTGGATTTGTTTTGCTTGACTATACATATTAGTTACAAGGTTGTTTTTTTTCTTTTTTCTTTTCCCCAAGAGGAGATGGGTGGGGAGGAGTGTTTGTTAACTGAAAAAAAAAATCTAATTTTTTAAAATTGGAAAAAAAATTATGCCCAAGCCACTTTGAGAGAGCTCTGTGTGAACCTAGGGACTTTCACCCCCCTTTCTCTAAAGGTTTTCTAGAGGATTATGCATTACACAACTGAGGAATGACATTCTGTACCATGACTCCCTGTCAGTCATTTTCCTCTAAAATTGGGTAATTCAGGACAGTCCTAGCTCCGTTGCTTACAGACTGGGTAATCTAGAGCAAATCAGTTACCCTCTTTGGTCACGTTTTCTCCTTTGTAAAATAAAGGGGTTTGAAATGATCTCTAAGGCCTCCTCTAGCAGTCCATAAGTCCCTGCCATTACCAATGCTAGTCTGCCTCAGTTATTACTCTTTATAGATAAGCCCCGGCCAGGCTGTCCCCCTTTTTCACTCCTGAGCACACGTGGGTAAGGCGCTTCAGAAAAATCCCCGGGTAAATGCCCAAATATCAGGCTCATTGACAGTCCTAGGTCTATGCTTCGGGACCTAGGAATAGGATTGAAATATTAATGCTGCTCTAAACGCACTCTCAGAAGGGGGGGGGGTAACGCGAAGAGGGCTGGCCATGGGGTCGCGACGACTCGTGTCAGAGAGGTGCCTCAGGCTCGTGCACACCTCCTGCCATCCACACCAGACAATCACAGATGCCAAGCGAATTCACACTCTCTCCGGCTGATCACCCCACTCCCCTCCAGCCCGCCTTTCCGGGACTGCTACCTGCCCTGTCCCATTCGGTGGTACCTCCTTTGAATAAGCCTACCATAAGAATGGGCCAAGTATTGAGCATTGACGACTGGGCCCTTCTTCCAAGGGAGGATCGGAGGACTAAAGTCTTGTTTTCCCAACAATTCTAAGGCCCCACGGAGAAGTAAAACAAAAAGCAAAGCGCATTCTCAATCCTTCCCCACCATCCCCCCACGGTCAAGGTTCCCCAGGACTCACCGCTATCAAAGCTCCCTCGGGAGCCCCAAGGCAGGACTTTGCTGCCAGCCCATGATCTCTTCCAACCAGCCGGGGCACAGTCGGCGAGAGGAAGGGAGGCCGGGAAACCCAAGGGGCTGGGAAGTTTTCTTCATCTGTTACTTTCGGTCTCCACCCCACCCCCCAACACCTTGGTTCCCCCTTCTTAAAACAACAGGAGCCGGCACTTTTTCTTTCCCCCCAACTCCGCCGCAGCTCCTGGGGAGCACATTTGCACGCCCAGCCTTCTCGGTTACCTCGGACAAATGAAGCGGCCGCGTCCACTCCCTCCCAGGCTCGGCTCATCCGGCTTCCCAGCAGTGACGCTGCCTCCCCCGCTTCGAGTCCCAGCCAGGGACGCGGGGGCCACTAGCTCCCAGCTTCTCTCTTCCTCTTTTTCTAGGATTAGCCGGGGGCGGAGGTGGGGTTGGGGAGATGGGGGTGGGATCGAGGAGGGGGCGGGGCAGAAGTTTGTGGCTGGCGCCGCCTTCAACCCTCCTCTCCTTTCACTGGACAGGTGCTCCTCTCCTCCGGCACAGTTCATAGATAGTGGGGTTTGAGGTTGGAAGGGACCTTAGATAACACCCGGGATAGAGGGAGCTAGGTGGCGCCGGGGACCGAACCGAACGCCGAACCTCAAGTCGTGAGAACCATTGTTCATGTCGTGCCTCAGACTCTTGCAAGCTATGTGAACCTGAGCAAGCTAGTTAAACTTTCTTTGCCTCAGTTTCCTTATCTGTAAAGTTGGGATAAAAATAACTACCTCATAGCAGAGTTGTTGGGGGTCAAAGAAGAAAACAGATATGCAAAACTTGTTGCAAATCTTGAAGCCATTCAAATGTTAGCTATTAGTCCAACCCCCCCCCTTTTTTATACAAATGAGGAAATTAAGCTTCAGCTAGTAGACGTGTAGGAGAGCACATTCCCACAATGAATCCACAAGCATTTATTAAATGGGAACAATGCTGGATGCTGGAGATACAAAGACCAAAACGGTCTCTGTCCTCCAGGAGTTATATTGCAAAAAGAGAAACCCGGATACACAAAAGTTGGCACAAAATAGGAACAAGATAATTTCAGGGTTGGGTGGGCTTTCCACACAAGAGGTAGCATTTGACCTAAGCTTTGAAGGAAACATGGAGATATTCTAAGAAGAAGGGGTAATAACAATAGTAATAATAGCTCACATTTATGTAACAAAATTTTACAAAGTACTTTACAAATATCATATCATTTTATCCACAAGACAACCCTGGGAGATAGATGCTATTATTATCTCTACTTGACAGATGAGGAAACTGAGGCAAGCAGGTTAAGTGACTTGACCAGGGTTACACTACTAGGAAGTGTCCACTGTTCCATCTAGTTGCCTAGGTGGGAGATGAGTGTGTTACAGGCATAGGTGACAACTTGTGCAAAATGCACAGATCTAGGATCGGGCATTGCTAGTTTGGAGAACAGCTGGCAAAACAGATGGCAACTGATTCTACATGAAGGGTGAGAGAAAAGGATTAATCAGACAACCAAAAAAGCATTTATTAAGTGTAAAATCAGTCTGGCCAGTTTGGCTGGAGACGAGAGTGCATGAAACCAATAATGTGAAAATGAAAAGCCTAGAAAGGTAGGCCAGAGGCAGATCGTGAAGATTTTTAATGTCCAACTGAAGAGTTTTTACTTGGTTACTAGAGGCCATAGAAAGAGTCACCAGGACTTTGTCAACATAGGAGTGGCATGGGCAGATCTACACTTTAGGAATACCATTTTGGCAACTATTTGGAATATGATTGGAAAAGGGAGAGAAAAATTGGGACACTAATAACAACAGTCCAGACCAGAGGTCATTAGTACCAGCACAAAGGGTGGAGATGAAAGACGAAAGAAGGGGCCAGATACAAGATATACGGTGGAGTAAGATTGACCAGATGGCAACTGTTTAGATATGAAGGGTGAGAAAAAGGGAAGAAGAGAGGATTAATCAAGCAACCAAAAAGCATTTATTAAGTGTAAGTCAGGAAGACTCCTCTTCGTGAGTTCAAGTCTGGCCTCAGACACTTGCTAGCTGTATGACCCTGAGCAAGTCACTTTACCCTGTTTGCCTCAGTTTCCTCATCTTTAAAATGAGCTAGAGAAGGATATGGCAAACCACTCCAGCATCTCTGCCAAGAAAACCCCAAATGAGGTCATGAAGAGTAGGGCATGACTGAAACAACAACAACAAAACGTGCCAGGACTTGTGACTCTGAGGTTGTTAACCAAGTAGTGCCTTCAACAGCTGAAGGAGAGTTAAGGAGAAGGAATAGTTTTGGGGAAAAGACAGTAAGTTGTGGTTTTAGATATCTGAGACACAGGACTAAAGTTCAGGAGTAGGGCCAGATGATAATTGAATCCACAGAAGTTGATGAGATCATCACCAAGAGAGTACAAAGAGAGTTAGAGGAGGGGGCCTAATGGTGACTGGGGAGCCGTGTGAAGTTAAGGGGTGGGACATGGGTAGTGAAACAAGTAGGACTGTTGATGAGTAGCAGAGTGGTGAGTGGTGGAGCTGTGATTATACTCTGGGTCGTCCATTCCATACCGAGTGTGCTGCAGATTATCCCACATTATTCCTTCTGCCTTTTCTGATATTCCTCAAATACATTCGTAGGACACTGACAAAGATTGACACGGACTTTGGTACATCGGAAAGAGATTCCGGTGGGTCTCAGATCTTCTACAACATCAAGCAGTTGGAGGAGATTTTGTTTTTGGTTTTGTTTTGAGTTTCTTCTAGCTCTCTAGCTCTGCTCTAGTTCAATCTTTTCATTTTACAGAAGCTGAGAGAGTCAGGGTGACTGCTCAGCGTCATATATAATGCAAAAGGTGAAGGTGAGACTAAAACCCAGGACCACTGACTCCTAAATTAGTGTTTTTTTTTTTAAATTTTTATTTTTTTTTGATGAGGCAATGGGATTAAGTGACTTGCCCAGGGTCACACAGCAAGTCAGTGTTATGTGTATGAGGCCGGATTTGAACTCAGGTCCTCCTGACTCCAAGGTTGGAGTTCTATCCACTGCGACACCTAGCTGCCCCCTAAATAAGTGTTTTGAAAGGTAGTTTGACGTAGTGGGAAGGGCACTGTACTTCGAATAAAGAGACCACCATAGGTTAAAATCCTGGCTGAGATACTTTCTATGTTTGGTCATAGGGCAAATCACTGTCCCCTAGAAGCCTTGGTTTCCTTATCTAAAAAAAAAGGATGATACTTCCATCCCTTGCCTCCCCAGGTACTTGTAAGGGAATATAAGGCTACTTTGTCTTTAAAAATTTCCTTTCTGTTTCCTTTTTTCCCAAAGCATCCATCATTTTAAATTTGGGCTGATTCAGAATTCTAACTGTCTGATCTCTCCATCCACACTGAAACAACCTAAAGAGCTCAGAGAAAGAGGCTGGCACAAGACATGACATTATGTATATCAGGAAGTACCTTCCTCTCTTGTACTCTCATTCCCGACTCTGCCATTTGGAAACCCCTTCTGCCTTCCCATGTAGAGTAAAAGCCACCCACATTCTATGACTAGTCTCTGCTTTCCCCCTCTTCACCTAATGAATTCCCTACTCATACTTTAAAGGGCAATCTGGTATAATGAAAACCACATTAACTGAGGAGTCAGAAAACCCTAACCCTCTCTGGGCCTTTTTCTTTTTTTTTTTTTTTTAATTTTCTTTCTTTCTTTTTTTTTTTTAGACAATTGGGGTTAAGTGACTTGCTCAGGGTGACACAGCTAGTAAGTGTCAAATGTTTGGTCTGAGGCCAGATTTGAACTCAGGTCCTCCTGATTTCAGGGCTGGTGCTTTATACACTGTGCCATCTAGCTGCCTCTCTGGGCCTTTTTCTTCACTTGTAAAATTAAAGTGTTGGGAGAGATGATTTCTAAAATTCTTTCCAGCTTTAAACCTAGAATGCAACTCAAAGGTCACCTCTTTCATAAAGTTTTCCCTAGTTCAATAGGTAGTGATGACCTTGGATTTATATAGAATTTTGTACCTCTCTTATGCATTTATCACTATTATTTTCTGTTACTATTATCTAAGCATTTGTCATATCTTCTATTAGATGGACCATAAGGAGTGTGTGTTATCTCATCTCACCTCAATCTTTATCTCATCTCCTCCTTCTAGTCTCTGAATTTTGCTTGTGATCACGTCCTGCTAGGCCAAGTCAATTCTGGCTCCTAACTCTTTTATCTGACTCTACTTGCTGTTCTTCATTATTCCTGGCTCCTTTTCCTGAGATCATACCCTATTTCTCTCAGTTTCTACAACCTTGGAGGCAGGACAATTCATCTGTGATGCAGAGAGGCAACAGTCTTTCTCCTACTCTCTGACTGCCCACAGGCAGCTTATAAAAGTCTAGAGAAAAAGAACATTTGGGAAGATGAGGCATGGGAGAGGACTGTTGTGGATAGTCCCTGATCCTGTTTAGGAGCAAGGACCAGGGTGTGTGGCGTCACTCACCCCAGATGTCACATACATCACCTGACACAAGAGGATGCTCTATGTTATCAGCCACAGCTTCTGGGTCCTTTTAAAGGCTGTAAGGTGGCTGCTGTGGCTCAACCTCATGGACAGAAGCCCAGATTCTTTCCCATATTCTAGGAATTTTGTGTAGATTTATCCAATCAGATTCCTGACTCATTCCTCACCTTCCTCATCCCTTTGTTCCTCCCCTAGGATTTCATTTGAGGTCATTAACAAAGATATGATTAGAAATTAAATATGTAACACAATACTAGAAATGAGAAAAAATACAGTGATAGAGTGCGGGCATCTCCTATCAGCCTGAATTATCCTCTTCAGACCAGAGCCCAGCCTTTCTTCGTGACAACAAGCCATGGAATTCAAAGAATCTCAGTTCATTTGCCCCCATCCGAGTCTTCCGCTCCCATTGCTGCAGAGAGGGAGGGGTACTCAGGGAGTCCCATGGCCAGGCCACGTGTGAGAGGTCCTGATTGCTGTTCCTCCCTGCTCACCTCTGCTCAAGACCCTGCTGCCTTCCTGTAGCTGCTGATTGGCAGCAGAGAGATTGATCTAGGTATGCCTCTCTTCACTTGTCTCCCTACAAGCCCTTTAAGCTTAGATGACCCTTAAAGCACTCATGTTTCCAGCTTCCATCCTGCATCATTGACTATTGGTGTCAGGATCACTCTGTATTGGTTTATAAACAACTATAACAACTGTGTGAGACAAGTAATACAAGTATGATTGTCTCTGTTTTACAGGTAGAGAATGAGGTGTAGAGAGTTTAAGTAACTTGTCCCAGGTTACACAGCTAGTAAGATCAGAATAGGATTTAACCCTATGTTTCTAGGCACTAGGGTTAGTGTTTCTTCTAATAAATACCCATATTGCATCCTGTTAGCCAATTGTCAAGGGTACTAAGGATGATTTTAGCAGTTAAGGTAAAGACACAGACTTCTTATGATTTCAGTATTTTCATTAACTTATTTGAGAAATACCAGGGCATGTTCTAGGTCTTGCAATGCCAGATAAACCACCTTCCTTTTCTAAGTAATGCTGGGATAACCAGAAAAAGCATCTTAGAAATTTATAACTAGAAGAACTTTAGAGATGATCCTGTTCATATGCCTTCTTCTTACAGGTCAAGAAACTGAAGCCCAGAGCTTCATTATGCAGGAGCATAATGCAGACTAGATTCCAGGTCTCTAGACAGGTGTCTAGACAGTCTCTAGACTCTAGACAGTCCACCTTTCCTGCCTTTCCTCTGCCCTGAAGTGTATCAGAGCTGCCTTAGGTCAGACACAAAGCCCTGTGCCCTTGGGACAGATAGTTTGCAACAAGGACTCCCAGTTAAGGCTCTTTCCTCCCACTCATTTGCATCTGTCCCCAAGATAGGACTAATCAGATTGGCAAGTCTACAAAGGCCAATAATACAGAACAATTTGTTTTTTCTTTCGGTGATGAAACTATGTGACTCAATCGATTTCTCTTTGGGTCTTTACTGACAGAAATCTTAGTGCCAAAATAGTTGCCCTGAAGTAGACATCAGTTGATTTCTGGCAGAATGTTTGGTAACTATTATTTCTTATGCAAATTGGTGTAGTGGGGGAGATAAAAGAACAAATATTTATGAAGCATCTTCTAACTGGCAGGCACTCGACATGGGCAGCTAGGTGGAGAAGTGGAGAGTGTTGGGCCTGAAGTCAGGAAGATTCATCCTCTGTGAGTTTAAATCTGGCCTCAGACACTTACTAGATGTGTAACCCTGGTCACACAAATGAGCTAGAGAAGGAAATGGCAAAACACTCCAATATCTTTGCCAAGAAAACTCCAAATGGGGTCATAAAGAGTCGGACATGACTGAACAACAACAAATCTGCCTGGCACGGTGCTGAGCACTTTACCAATATTATCTCACAACAACCTTTATTGGGGGCAGTGTGAGGTATTGTTATCTCCATTTTACATATGACGAAACCAAGGTAGGTTGGAAACGGTCAATAGGATGGCACAGCTAAGAAGGATCTGAGCCCAGATTTGAATTTGGGTCTGACTCTAGGCACAGCACTCTACTCACTGTACCACCTAGCTGCTCAGTGAATTGAGTCATGTAGTTGGCTGGAAAGGATGATAGATTTGGAGCCAGGAGAAATGCAGGTTCAGCTCCCGAGCCTTGCTCTTCTTAGCTCTATGACCACGAGTGAATGAGTCCCTTTATCATCTGAGCTTCAAATCACCCATTTTGTAAAACATTGATATTTGACCTACCTACCTCATAATGGGGTTGATGTGAGGAAAGTGTTTGATAACCTTTAAATTATATATGTGTGTGTATTTAAATTATTTTTATATATTTATATATACACACATATACATACATCTATATATACATACACACATGTATATATCTATGTAATTCTATTATATGCAGATCAGCTTTTAATTTTGGAAAGTCATCTCAGGTTGTCTGGAAAGAAAGTGGAATACAAATATTACTCTTTGCACTTTACACACTGTACACAACTTGTACTTTGTACAAGATGCTCTTTAAGCATTTATAGGCCCAAGAATAAATGCTTAGGACTGGGATAGCTTTTTTTTTTTAAATAACTTTTAAACTCTCAAACCCATAAAAAAGCACCATAGTATAAGGGTAAGAGATTTGAAATCTGAATCAGGAGATTCTGGATTTCAATATTGGCTCCAACACTTTATGCGAACTTGAGTAAGTCATTTTCTTTCTCTGGGCCTCAGTTTCCCTGTTGGCACAATGGGGGTGAGAGGGCAGGTAGTCAAGATGATTTTTGGTGTCTCTTCTGCTATGACATTTTATAATTTTGCAAGTCTAACCCAATCTATTCTAATTCAATTCAATATAATCCAACAAGCATTTATTTAACACCTACTAAGTCTGAGGCATCCAGTTAGGTGCTGGGGATACTAGCTAAAATAAAGAACAGCCCAGCCCCTGTACTCAAGGAGCTTACATTTTCCTGGGTGGATACAACATGTAAATAGATAAGTATGTCCATTACTGTTTGAGGAAAGAGATGAGACTAACAATTGGAGAGATCGGGAAAGACATCTCATAGGAATTGGTATATGACGTGAGCCTTGAAGAAAGCCAAGGATACTGAGATTCAGAGGTGAGGAAAGGGCACACCAGGCAGGAAGGGATAGTCTGTGTAAAAACATACAGGTGAGAGATGGAATGCCTAGTTTAGATAATAGCAAGGCCAGTTCAGCTGGAATGTACAGTAAAATAAGGATAATAATGCTCAATCAGTATGGAAAGCTTGGTGTTGGAGTGTAAAGGGCTTTAAATGCCAAGAAGATGAGTTTGTATTTATTCTAGAAGCAACAGGAAGCTGCATTTTGTATTTATATATATGTGTGTATGTGTATATATATATATATGTATATATGTTTGTATTTATTCTAGAAGCAATAGGGAGTTCATTAATGAGTAGTAAAACCTCTCAGTTCAAATACACTTAAATTTAACTAAATATATTTTATTAATGTTGTACTCCCTTACATGTATATAGAACTTTGTAATTTTCAGGGTGCATTCATATTTTTTTTTCTTGCAATCCTCACAGCAGTCCTAGAAAATGAACAGAGCTGATATCTCCATTTTATAGTAGAGTACACTAACACCCAAGGAGAAAAAAAAACTTGCTCAAGGTCACAAATCAGCTTGTGGCCAGTGGCTTGTCTTATTCCAAATTCAGTTCTCTAAATTATACCAGGTGCTTAATTGGTATTTTGTTTTTTTTTTTTTTTTTTGGATGGGATGCTAGCAATGAGAGGAGAATGAATGATCTGATTACTTTTTTCTAAATCCTAACTACTTTCTTTTGTTTTGTTATTGATGTTCTGTCATTTCAGTCATGTCCAACCCTTTATGACTCCCTTTGGGGTTTTCTTGGCAAAGATATTGGAATGGTTTGCCATTTCCTTCTCCAGCTCATTTTACAGATGAGGAAACTGAGGCAGACAGGGTAAAGTGACTTGTCCAGAGTCACACAGCTAGTAAGTGTCTGAGGCCAGATTTGAACTTAGGAAGATGAGTCTTCCTGACTCCAGGGCTGGCATTCTATCCACTGTGCCACTTAGCTGCTCTTGGGATCATATGTGTATTATCTTATTTATATCCATACATTATCAAATGAATGCTCAGAAGACTCCCAGCACATTGCATGGATCCCTGTGGAGGGTTTACAGGATGATACTAACAAGAGCTGCACCTCAGGAAAGGGGAGGTATGGATGGTTTGTAATGAGTACCCTTGGAAGGAGTATCCATATTGAATAGATCACAGATACACTTTGGGTATTTGGGGAAGTGACAGATAATAATAGACAACATTTCTATAGCACTTTAAAATTAACAAAGCATATTCTTTACAATAATATGGGAGGTAGGTGGTCTAAATATTATGATGCCCCATTTTACAGAAAAGAAAAACTAAGGCTCAGAGAATAATTCACCCAGCACATAGTATTTCTGAACCAGGATTCCAACCCATGTATTCTAGCATCCTCCTGATATAACTCTTATTCTAGTATTCTTACTGATATACTGCACCTCCTCAAATAATGAGGAAATGGGCTTAGATTGTGATTCCCCCAAGGTCACATAGCTACAAAATGTCAGAGGTGAGACTTGAGCCCAAGTTAGTTGACTCTAAGCCAAGTGCTCTTTTCACTACATCACATTCAATGTTAGGCTCTGCCAATATAATAACAAATACATGTACGTATGTACATGTTTATGTATATATATGTATATATACACAAATATATACATATATGTAGGGATAGATTATAAATATGTTTTTATAACAACAATAGCAGCTAACCACAAATATGAGAAGGGTAAAAAAAGCCTAGAGAGAAAAAGCTAAAAGTCCAAGGCACAGGAAAATTTCCAAAAATATATGAGAATAGAGTTAAATAGCCTCAGTTCTATCATCTGTAAAATAAGGGGTTGAATTAGATTTTCTCTAAGCTATATTCCCCCTCCCCATCTGATATTCTATGTTCTAAGTTCCATCTTCAACATCCTATATTCTATATTTTAAGGTTCCTTACACCTCTGGTATTTTGTTCCTACTATATTATCAGATGACACTAGAACATTTTTTTTTAAATTTAAAAGATGACATTGAATGTGAAAAATAAATTCCTGTTAATTGAAAAAATTTTAAATTTAAAAAAAAGGTGCCATATGGCATAGGAACATGGCAAAAGAAGGTGCAAAGGTCCCCAAATGAACTATTCTTTTAATATTTATTGAACCACCCCTGGGTGCAAATATTATGGGGGTCTAACAAAAGTCACCGGTTCCCTCTAAAGATTAAGGTGTGGCATAGGCTACCAGGGGACTCTCACCTTCTATGGTTTTCCCTTTCCATGCACTGCACTCAAGTCTCAGTAACTTCAGCCTAAGCCTAATAGCCTTGATAGTCTGAAGTTACTCAAAATAGGAGAGGATTTTGGCAGTTTTACTAACAAGGAGGGAAAATGGTAAACGACTAATGGGTAAAAGGATTGGATTTGTACCCAGACAATCTAAGTGAGAATCTTGGCTCTCCCACTTACCTCTGTGACCTTGGACGAGTCACGGATTAACTTCTGTGGTCCGTAGTTTCTGCTCTATGAAATGATGGGGTTGTACTCAATCAGAGGTGTCAAATACCCAGCGTGGGACAGGGGCTGAACTCAATTAAAATGTCATTGTGAAAATATTTAACAAAATAAATAAAAATACAATAAAACATATATAACATTGTATTATGGTTTATTGGCCCCTTTTTCTATTTGAGTTTGACACCACTGTGCTAGATAGATGATCTCTTCAACTTTAAAATTCTGTGCTTCTAAGTACAGAGCTGGAAGGCTGAGGAGGGCAGATAGTTTAATGGAAAGTGAACCAGTCAGAGAAATCTGTGGATTATGAGCCCAGTTCTTGGATCCCAGAAACACTTTTATCCTCTCTTCTAATCTAATCTAACTAAAGGCTTAGTAATAGCATAATCTTCCTCCCCACCCCAACACATACCTGCTTGAACTTTTGCTCTTAAAAAAGGATATAGTGAGAAATGTGCTTCTATCTCATTACCACCTTTGAGCCCAAGTCTTGTTCTGGTTCTGGGAAATGAAGTTGTGCATGCATATAACCACAATGCAGGAAATTGTTTCCAGAACTACCGACCAATTCGGAGTTACCCAAGGGGGTTAGGGTCGATACATAAGTGGTTGGAGCCTTTTACAACTTTACCAATTTATCATACAAACATGATAATGCATATCATATTAATTACAAAAACAAAAATCACATGATTATGTCAACAGATATAGAAGCTTTTTTTTACTTTTAAAATCTTATTTAATATTTTATTTTCCCAATTACATATAAAAACAATTTTACCATTCTTTTTTTTTCTTCAAATTTTGAGTTCCAAATTCTCGCCCTGCCTCTTCTCCCCTCCATTGAGAAATGATTGATAACTTCAGCAGAGTTAACAGGACACAAAATAGGTTCTCACATATCATCAGCAAGAAGAGATAGAAAAATTCCATTCAAAATGTATAAAATATTAGGGAGTTCACCTAACAAGAGACATAGAGGAATTATAAGAATACAACTACAAAACTTTATTTACAGAAATAAAACAGACCTAAGTAATTGAAGGGATCATGGTTAGGCTCTGCCAATATAATAATAAATACATATATTGTCTTATTTATTCAATACCATGCCTATCAAACTACCTAAGGATCACTTTATAGAGCTAGAAAAAATAATAAAATTCATGAACAGAAATAAAACATCAGGAATCTCAAGGTAAATAATGAAAAAAAAAGTCTGAAAAAAGGTACCAATGCCAAACTATACTACAAAGCAGAAATCATCAAAACTATTTTGCACTGCTTAAAAAACAGAACAGCTGATTAGTGGAACAGATTAGAAACACATGATATAGAAGTTATACACACACAAACATACATATATACATACATATTATGTTTACACATATACACATATCATAGTTATTTCTCTGATAAAGGCCTGATATCCAAGATATATAGAAAACTGATTAAACTATATAAGAACAAGATTCATTTCCCAACAGAAAAAGAGTCAAAGGATATG
Source organism: Vombatus ursinus (assembly GCF_900497805.2). Classification (NCBI taxonomy): domain Eukaryota; kingdom Metazoa; phylum Chordata; class Mammalia; order Diprotodontia; family Vombatidae; genus Vombatus; species Vombatus ursinus. The sequence continues at coordinate 30,789,165 of NW_020954548.1, read as the reverse complement.
AACTGGCAGTTTTTAAGAAAAGAAAAACAAGCTATCAGCAAACAAATGATAAAATGCTTTAAATCACTGACAAGTGAAACAAACATTAAAACAACTCTGACGTTCCATTTCACACCCAACAGATAAGCAAAGATGACAAAACCAGAAAAAATGACAATTGCTGAAGGGACTGTAGGAGACATGCACTATTGATAGAGTTGTGAATTGGTTCAGTCATTCTGGAAAGCAATTTGGCACTATGCCACATAAATCATTGAACTGTCTATAATACAGTCTTCCCAAGAAGGCAAGCTCCAGGGCATAAACTGTTTAATTTTTACCTTTTCGTATTGCCCAGCACTTAGGAGAATGAACAGACCTTTCAATGGATAAACAGAAGTTGGCAGAATTTCTTTGATAAGGATAAGGAATCTTTAAGTCCTATGCTCATGAATTCACCTGTCATGTCTGCCTATTTCTGTCTAGCAGAGCCCTCTTCTCCCTCTGGAGGAAATGGCCCTCTCTAATGAGGCTGTATCATTTGGTTTCAATTTGTAAATCGATATTTACTTTCTGTGTGGTCTTGGGCAAGTCATAAATTTTCTGAGTGCCTTAGTTTCCTCATCTGCAAAGTGAAAATTACAAGAGTTTCAATCTGATGTTGTTGTTGTTGACTCATTTCAATTGTGTCTGACTCTCTGTGACCCCATTTGGGTTTTCTTGGCAAAGATACTAGAGCAGTTTGACATTTCCTTCTCCAGCTTACTTTATAGATGAGGAACTGAAACAAATAGGATTAAGTGACTTGCCCAGCATCATACAGCTGATCACAAATCTGAGGCCTGATTTGAACCCAGGAGTCTTCCTTACTTTACACCTGGCGCTCTATCCACTATGCCATCTAGCTGCCCTTTCACTTGATACACACTTACATATCCAAACAAGCTGTTGATACTGAAAAATAAGGCACAGAAAAAGGTAAAGATATTGACTTTGCTTGCCCCATTTTACCATCACCATATCACCACAAATTTTACTGTTGCAAAGTGGTTTTCATAATGGAGAGGCCTAAAGAACCTAGAAACCTCCTTAGTCAATAAACACTTGCTCTTTCTGCCAAGCAGACAGGAATAGCAAGAAAGGGCTGTTTAGAATACCAGGATATTAAAAATCTCATTTAAAAAACAATCCAGAGGAGGATGGCAGAAGATTGAACAGTCTTACCACATAAAACAATGAAAAGTAGTGGAGGTGAAATTCTTAATTCTATTCAAAGCTTGACATGGTAACCAACTTAGTCAGATTATCTCAAGAACACTGATAGATAAAACTGAAAGGAGACAATAAGTTGATGGAAGATGGACAGATTACTCAGTGTTTCTTAATGATCTATTTTAAAGCTTCTGAACAAGCAAAATACATAGTTAGAATCAGAGGTAAGACAATTAATTGGAGAAAAAATTCACAGTAAATTTCTTTGATGAAGGGGTAATATTTAGGCTGTATAAAAGACATAACTGAAGTCCCAAACAAAGGCTCCCCTCTTGTCCACTGATCCAGGTGATCAGGGAATTCTCTTGACTAAGTTCTACATTAGTAATGGGATTGACAGGAGAGAAACATGGTGGAGACACTGTGGAGATAGGCTCCATCCATCCCTTGGGTTAGGGAACTAGCAAGTTGTGAGTGAAGTTTTACATTCCCTTCAGACCTGGTGTACCATTGCTTAACCACCCTTTCATTTGTGAGTTTGTCGTGAAGGTCCTGGGAAAATGGGGAAGTAAATGGCAGGCAAGTAAAAAAATGTGCAGTAGCTCATCTGTGGCTTTATCTATCATTTCCCTTGGGTTAGCTGTGTGTGGCTCCAATGTAGGCAGTCAAAACACAGAGTCCTTCTAAGGATGGAACTGAGTGGGGATGTGATTTTGCCTCAAAGCCATGCTTTAGATCTTTCATAATTGAGGTTAATTCCACATCACTAGGGAAGACTGGCCAGGGGTGGTTTCATATCTCACTATAAGCAGGGCTGGCAGATTCCAGTGCTGAGGAAAATCCCAGGGTACAAGGATGGGTAATCCCTGACCAGGAGTAGAGAGGCAATTTCCCCCTTGAAGGGAAAATAAGGGTGAACCCAAAAGTCAGATTAGGTTGGTGTTAAAGGTGGGCCCAATACCAATACCATGCTACTTCAAGTTCTACGTGGGAGAACTCAACCACAGATAACTACTACGGATATAGAGAAGATCTGTGTTCATATTCAGAGGAAGATAATGGAGCTAAAAAAGCCACTCCTTTTTCAATGAGAAATGACAAATGGTCACTAGCACAAAAAGAGTTCTTGGAAGAACTTAAAAAGGACTTTAAAAATAAAAAAAGAGAGATCAAGGGAAAATTAGAAAAAAAAGAGCAATCTAAGAAAATAAAGAAAATTATGAAAAGAAAATCAATCAACTGAAAATAGAGAATCAAAAACTTAAGGAAGAAAATAATTCCTTG
>NW_020954548.1:30782412-30786659 GCF_900497805.2 Vombatus ursinus | reverse complement strand
CAAACTAGAATTGAGCAATGACATTATAAGACACCAAGAAACAATAAAACAAAATCAAAAGAATGAAAAAATAGAAAAGAATGCAAAACCTCTCATCAGAAAAACGAGTGATCAATATAAGAATTGTTGGACTACCTGAAAATTACAATTAAAAAAATTGTGATACAATATTACAAGAAATTACTAAGGAAAATTGCCCTGAAGTTCTAGAACAAGAAGGTACAGCAGAAATAGAAAAAATCCCTCACCACCTGAAAGAGATTCCTCAGGGAAACCTTACAGGAATATCACAGCCAAGTTTCAAAGCTCGCACATTAAGAAGAAAATATTGCAAGCCACAAGAAAAAAAGTAATTTAAATATCATGGAGCTAATAAGGATTACACAAGACCTAGCAGCTACTACACTGAAGGACCATAGGTATTGGAATACTATATTTTGTACAGCAAAAGAGCTGGGGTTACAACCAATGTAACTTATCCAGCAAAGTTAAATATAATCCTGAATGAAAAAAAAAAGGACATTTAATGAACTGAAAGTCTTCTGGGTATTTGTGACAAAAACAGCAGAACTTAATGGAAAAATTGATATTTAAGACCCAGGAGAAATATAAGATAAACATTAAAGACCAATTATAAGGGACTCAATAAGGTCAAATTATTTATTTCTTATATATGAAAAAGTTATCAGTACTCTTAAGACTGTCATCCTTATGTGGGTAGTTTGAAAGAAAGGCTTGGGTTGAATTGTGTATGATGGGGCAATTCTAAAAAATAAATCTGCATAGGGAGAGATAAAAAGGAGTAATTATCTCATAGAAATGAGGCATGAAAGGAAGAACTGATACAAAAGAAGCAAGTGGGGGGGAGGGAGGGCTCGTTGTGCTGGAACCTTACTCTCACAGAAAATGTGTTAAAAAGGAAACAATATATATATATCTAAAAGGGTATAAAAGTCTTCTAAGTTCAGAAAGAAATAAGAGGGCAAGGAGGCAGGGTCAGAGGAGAGGATAAGGGAGGGACTCTTGGAGAGGTGAGTAGGTTAAGGAGGGCAAGGTAGCCAGTAGAAGTAAAGCAGGGGAGTGATGAGGGATAGGATAAACATGATTCAAAGGACAGGGAGGAAAAATAGAAAAGAGGAAACACAACAGTAATTATAGCTTAGAAAGTAAATGGGATGAATTTACCCACAAAATGGAAATGGATAGCAGATTAAAAATTGGAATTCAATAATATGTTTTTTTCAGAAAACACTATAAAAATGAGAGATAGACAAAGATAAAATAAAGGGCAGGAGTAGAATTTATTATGTAAAAAAAGCAGGGGTAGTAATCATGATCTCAGACAAAGTTGAAGCTAAAATAGATTTAATCAAAAGAGAAAAATAGGGAAACTATACTATGTGTTAGCAATATTATTCAATGTTGTTTTAGACCATTTAAAATAACTAGACAGTATAAAATACCTGAGCATATGCCTGCCAAAACAGTCACAGGAACTATATGGACATAAACATAAAACATTTTTTTTACAAATAAAGTCAGATCTAAATAACTGAAGTAATATTTATTGTTCATGGGTAGGTAAAGCCAATATAATTGAAAAAAATGACAATTTTACCTAACTAATTTATTTATTCAATGCCATCCCAATTAAATTACTAAAAAAAATCTTACTGAGTTAGAAAAAATAATAATAAAGCTCATTTGGAAAATAAAAGGTCAGGAATTTCAAAGAAACCCAGGGAAAAAAATTTGTAAAGGAAGCAAATTCAGTAGCATCAGACCTTAAACTGTATTGTAAGGCATTTGTAAAATGGATAATTTCTCTTTATTTAAATTAAAATTTTTTGGTATAAATAAAACCAATGTCACCAAGCATAGAAGGAATGCAGAAAATTGGGAAAAAAACTTTCATAGATAATCTCTCAGATAGGATGTGATTGGGTTGGAATATTGCCATAGTGTAGGATATTATGAGCTGGTTTAGTTAGAAAAACATATAAAGACTTGGACTTATGAAAAAAGATGTCATCCACCTTCAGAGAAAGAGATAACAAGTGGAAATACGCATAGTACTGTCTTACATATATGTGCATGAGTGTGTAGATATATATTTATAGATATCTATGTATATGTATGTTTATGTACAGATATATATCTATATCTATCTCTCTGTGTTTAATTGTAGCCTTCTTTAGGGTGGGGAGGAGGAAGGGGAAAAAATAAAGTAAAGACTGCACAGCAGAAAACAAAAGAAAACCTAAAGGAAACAAAGAAAAGTTGGATAGCTTTGAAAACAACGCATAGTATTTATTATATAGATTTTCTTGAAATGGAAATTTATTGTTTTCTATTGAATCCTCTCTTGTGTTCTGCTGTGTGCATGGCTATGTTTCTTTTTCCTTTTCTGCTTTTGTGTTTAAGTTTAAAATGAATTTTTAAAATTAACCAAAAAAAGCTCTATATTGGGATGAAATAAGGTACTCCAAAGTTATTGAATAGTTAACAAAAATGTTTAGTTTGCCCAGACACAGCAATGATATGCAACAAGAATACAGTGGCAATAGCTTCTCCAGATACAACCTCCTTTGTTTCCATATGGAAATGCATCTGGTTTGCAGGGCAGAGTATAGTGACTTGCATGGCCTTCAGACATTCATCAAGTTGGAGGTGCACCAAATCCATGTAAGTGGGACTTTTTTTTGCCTTCAAATGACCAGGAAACTGCACCAAGGGAGGCAGGAGTCAATCAGGTCCCAGGGATAGTTTAATTGTCTTTTAAGGAAAAGTAATCCCTATTAAAAGGAAATGGGGGAAATCCTAGTCTTTTTTTGTTTGTTTGTTTATTTTTTTATTTTTAGGCAATTGGGGTTAAGTGACTTGCCCAGGGTCACACAACTAGTAAGTGTTAAGTGTTTGATCTGAGGCCAGATTTGAACTCAGGTCCTCCTGACTTCAGGGACGGTGCTCTATCCACTGTGCCACCTAGCTGCCCCTGGGAATCCTACTCCTAATTGTAATTGGTAGCAGGGTACCTGTGATGAGATAAGAAGAAAGAATATTTGCTCAGTGGAGATTAGAAGCTGAGGATTCAGAGCCTGCCAGGAAGCTAACTGTTTGATTGACTCAACTTGATTCCCCAAGGTTCAGTTTGTTTGTTACTGTGGTTATTTGTGTTTTCCACTATCCAATTAGTGCTGATGTTCTGATGTTGACACAGGTGGGGTTTACTGAACTTCCTTCTGATTCCATAGGGCTGTGGATATGTACAGGGGGGTATCTTTAGAGCAAGACATTGACAACATGAAGATTTGTTTCATGAAACTCCCCTGCCCCAAACTGTGTACTTTTATGGTTGCTAGTTGTTTGTGTGACCCCCTCCCCACATCACTGTGTTGGCATTGCTCTAGAACCAAACATAGGAGCATCCATCCCATCACTTGGGTGACAAGGCTCAGGAAATCATGTAATAAAGAAAAAGGTCAACAAGAGACAATCACCTAATTTGAGAAAAGGGGAATAATTAAATGAACTGAAGTTAACAACTAGCATGTCACTGACCTATCAGATGGAGTGATATAAACTGGTTGACATCATTTATAGCAAATTTAATGCTATAGCAGCTTTGGGAGTATGAGAGTGATGGCCCTTTGTCAGGGCTATTCTTCATTTTCCTAATGGGTGACTAAAAGCTATTCTGCAATGAGTTCAGTAACATATAGTAGAAAGTCCTCTGACCTTGAACCCAGGAGTCCTGAGATACTTCCTTTCCAATCTGTCCTCCCTACAGATGACGAAATATTTCTAAAACACAGATATGACCATGTCACTCCCCTACTCAAAAAACCTTCACTGGTTCTCTATTGCCTCTAGGATAAAATGCACTATCATTAGCTTGGCATTCAAAGACCCTTACAATATGACTAGGTGACACTGTGCATATAGTGCCAGCCTGAAGGCAGGAAGATGAGTCTTCCTGAGCTCAAATCTAGCCTCAGACACTTGCTAGCTGTGAAAGCCTGAGCAAGTCACTTACCCCCGTTTGCCTCAGTTCCCCATTTGTTGTTGTTCATCCTTTGTTTCTCAAAGAGGACCAATGATATCACGAGCATGATATCTTGACTTTAGTGTTAGTTGGATTTAAGCAAGACAAAGCTGCATAGTGGTTTATCAAACAGTAAATTATTATAGTCATTGACTACTATGTCTTGCATACTTAACCTATTCCACTGATCCACCACTCTATT
>NW_020954548.1:30782133-30782390 GCF_900497805.2 Vombatus ursinus | reverse complement strand
GCCAGTTTTGATGATTGTTGCTTTATAATACAATTTAAGATCTGGAATGGCACGGCCACCTTCCCCTGCATTTCTTTTCATTAGTTCCCTTGATATTCTGGACCTTTTGTTCTTCCAAATGAATCTTGTTATTATTTTTTCTAACTCTATAATTTTTGGTAGTTTGATTGGTATGGCACTGAATAAATAAATTAGCTTAGGCAGACTTGTCATTTTTATTATATTAGCTCAGCCTACCCATGAGCAACTGATGTTTT
>NW_020954548.1:30772734-30781984 GCF_900497805.2 Vombatus ursinus | reverse complement strand
AAGCTATATTTCAAGAAATCAAAAATGAAAACTGTGCAAATAAAGTAAATTGACTCAGCTTTTTGAGGAGAAGATACCAACATTTCTCAACCCAGAGGGCAGTTACTGTTACTTTCAGATAATATGGCAAAGACAGTTAATACAAAACCTTCTCTTAAGAACCTGATTCATTCCTTCCACCAAGTACACACAGCATCCATGGAAGGAGTAGTCTTAACTTTATACCATTATAGTAGTGAGACACAGGTGTAAGAAATATGTGTGACATGGTTTAATTCACATCACCTGCTCTGGAAGTCCTTCTTTCTCTGTAGAGACCTCACACAGAGCTCTTGTTGTTGTTGTTTGTCCTTTGTTCTCAGAGAAGATCAATGACATAATGAGCATGATGTCTTGACCTGCTTCAGTTGGATCTGAGTGAGGCAGAGCTGTGAAAAGTTGTCAGCTTACCTATCTCCTCCAGAGTCATCAGAGTCCAGTGGCAAGATAAAGGTCAAGATGACTGTTGATGGTCCCTCCTCATCTGTAAAATGAAATGGAGAAGGAAATGGCAAACCACTCTAGTATTTTTACCAAGAAAACCCCAAATGGGGTCACAAAGAGTTGGACATGACTGAACAATAACAATTGCCTCTCACCACCATTTTGCATCTTCCTCTCTGCTGTCAAGTTGATCTTAAAGTTTAGGTCTGACCATGTCACCTTCTCCCATTCAATAAATTTTATTGGCATCTGATCACTTCTGGCATCAGATATAAAATCTTCTGTTTGGCATTTAAAGCCCTTCATCACCTGGCTCCCTTCTACTTTTCCAGTTTTCTTACTTACTGTCCCTGCTGACCTCCATACTCTGTGACACTGGCTTCCTTGCTTGTCTAAGACATAGATAGATAGATAAAGAAATATATCTATATCTTGTTTTTACATAAGCTATTTGCATGTTGAGAGCAGAGACTGTTTTTTGCCTTTTTTTTGTATCCCCAGCACTTAGCAAAGTGCCTATCACACAGAAGGTACTTAATAAATGCTTGTTGACTGACTAAGCTACTTTTTTAGTCCCTCCATTTTATTACCCTTCATTCACTCTTTGTTCCCATGAAACTGCCCTTATAGCTATTCCAAGTATACAACATCCCATCTTCTGTAGCTTTGCCTTCTTATAGGCAATCTCCCATACCTGGAATGCACTGACTCCCTTTTCACCTTTGCCTCCAAGAATTCCTAGCTTACTTCAGAACACAACTTAGGTGCTACCTCTTGGACTTTGCTAATTTCTCTCATTGTTAATGTTCTTTTCCTCTTAAATTTCTTTCTATTTATTTTGGGTACCTGTTGTATCCTTCTGGTAGGATGTAAGTTCACTGAAGGCAGGGGTAATTTTTTGTTGTTATTGTTGTTGTTGTTTTGTATCCCACAGTGTCTTGTACATAGTTGAGTTGGTGTTTTGGTAGGTATTTGTTGAATTGATGTCCTGGCTTTGCCACCTATTAGTTTTATGATCCTGAGTGAGTTATTTTAACTCTATGAGCTTCAGTTGCCTTATCTGTAAAATGGGTGCAAAAGTACTTATATTCCTTTCCTCACAGGGTTATGTGAAGGAAAAGCTTTGCCATAGAAATGTGAATTGTTAGTAGTATTATGATTGAAAGGATACTTGCTTCATCACTGACTATGACCTTCAGGTGACAACTTCTGGGGGCAAGTTCCTCATCTAAATGGCATAGTGTAGAGGAGCAAAGCCAGACCTAACAAGAGCTGGTCCTTTTCCAAACTATGTGATAAGATTGTGCAGAGCAGCTGGCCCTGGCAGAACTTGCTCTAAAATCAATTACAACTGACCTCTGTGTAGCACTTCACAATTACCAAAAGTTTTTAAATTACATCCATTTTTTTCACTTGATGACCTACTATGTGAGTCAGCTAGTGAAAATAATACCACTTATACTGAAGAGACAGCAGAGTAGAGTGGAAATGGTGCCAGATTTAAACTCAAGTAAAGGATTCAGATTCTCATTCTGACACTAACTGTGTGAATGTGGCTGAGTCTCTCAGACTCGGTTTTCTTATTTGTGAAAGGCAGAAAACAATTCTTTCATTACTTATCTCATGGGTCTATATGGCTTGTTAAACTGTAACGCTATGGAAGTGAGTTTTGTGGATTACCAATTACAGAATTTCTGAGCTTGAGGGAATCTCAGAGGTCATCTGGTCTAACTCATTCCTTTTACAGAGGAAGAAACTGAGGCCCAGAGTCATGGAGTGATTTGCTTCAGGTTATAGTTAGGGGTTTAGCTAGGCATTAGAACTAGGTCTTCCGATTCCCAATCCAACTATCTCTTCCCCTAGAATGAGGCAGCTTTATCAGGCCTAAATTTAAAGAAGTGGACCCCATCAACTTTATTATGCTAATTTCAAGTTCTTCTTTCAACTACTACCTAGAGAAAGAGGTCATCATTTGCCACCTGAATTGTTTTCATACACTCTTTAAATCTAAGTTTTGATCTCTTTTGTATTTGATGCTATTTTTTCCCTCTCTATTGCCAAAACAACAGACTCATACTTTCTAGTTAATTCTGTGGCTAGAATAATTTCGTGGGAAAGACAGATTCACAACATATTTTTTACCACAGTAACTACCTGCTTGTAGAGGTACAGGATGTTGCTGGAATAACAAGTGAATGCCCTTGTGTTTCAATGAAAATTCACATTCAACAAACATTTATTAAGCATTTTTCTGTTTTCAGAGAACTCAGGTTATTTAAAGTTTAACATGACTAATATGAAACTACGTTTTACATGATTGCACATATATAATCAATATCAAGTTGCTTGCCTTCTCAAAGAGAGGGGAGGGTCGGGAGGGTGGAAGAGAATTTGGAAGTCAAAATTTTAAAAAATGAATGTTAAAATTTTTTTACATGTAATTGGGAAATATTTAACAAAATAAAAAATATTAAAAAGAAAAAGAAAAGAAGTTTAAAAAAGAAAAAGTACCTGCTCATAGTTTATTATTGAGTAAGAGGACGAGACACTAAAATACAAAACTATAGTACATAATATAAGATAACTGCATTAGAGAGTTCCAAAAACTGCTATGTCAACTCCAAGGGAAAAAGTAATTACTGATAATGAGGTTCAGGGAAGGATTAATAAAGAAAGTGGCATGTGAATTGAGTTTTAAAGGATGCTTAAGAATTAGCAGGCAAAACAAGTACATCTGATAAAGGCCTCATTTCTCAAACACATTGAGAACTAAGTCAAATTTATAAAAATACAAGTCATTCTCCAATTTATAAATGATCAAAGGATATGAACAGGCAGTTTTCAAAGATATCAAAGAAACCAAAGTTATCTCTAGTCATATAAAAATGCTCTAAATCATTATTGATTAGAGAAATGCAAATTAAAACAAACTCTGAGGCACCACCTCAAACCTATCAGATTGGCTAATATTACAAAAAAGGAAAATGATGGATGTTGGAGGGGATGTGGGAAAACTGAGACACTAATGCCACTGCTGGTGGAGCTATGAACTGATCCAACCATTCTTTTTTTTTTCTTTTAATATAAACAAGATGATCTATTTAGGAACCATTCAGTCTGAAAAGCAAGTTCTCTCCCTGCTGATTCTGAAAACCATCTGATGGAACTGAAATGCTGAGCTTCATGCTCCTACCTCTTTCGAGATGCATTTGTCCATTGTACTAAACACAGACATACTGTTTGCATTCCAGATAAATAGATTTGATGGCAAGTCTCATTCTTTAGAATGATTCTTACTAGGAGATAAATCAATATTTAATATCCCCTCTAACATTGCCCATAGATAATTTTGCACCTTTTCTTCATTCCATTAAGTTACCTTTAAAAAAAATTTATATAGGCTTTCAGAAATGACTTCTGAAAAACCAGTGGTCAGAAGCTGCCTGCAATTCATTAATGCAGACAGAGGGTATTTGGATCTCACCACATTGTGCTGATCAATAAATCCATCTACATTTAGCTAATTGTCAATCCTCAGCTAATTCTTTTTTTATTAATTTATTTTGATTTATCAACAATCACTTCCATAAGCTTTTGAGTTTTAAATTTTTCTCCCCCCCCTCCCCAAGAGGTCACGCAATCTGATGTAGGCTATACACATACATTCCTATTAAACATATTTTCACATTAGTGATGCTGCAAGGAAGAATTAGAACCAATAGGAGGAGAAAACAAAACAAAACAAGAAAAAAATAGTAAACAGTATGCTTCGATCTGCATTCAAACTCCATAGTTCTTTCTTTGGATATGTGATCTAACTATTCTGGAGGGCAATTTGGAACTATGAATATAAAACTGTGCATACCCTTTTATCCAGCAATACCACTACTAGGTCTATATCCCAAAAACATTTTAAAAAATAGAAAAGGACCTATTTGTACAAAATTATTTATAGTAGCTCTTTTTGTGGTGGCTAAGAATTGGAAATCGAAGGGATGCCTATCAATTGGGGAATGGCTAAACAAGCTGTGGCATATGATTGTGATGGAATATTATTGTGCTATAAGAAATGACAAACAGGACGATTTTAGAAAAACGTGGAAAGACTCACATGAACTGAGGCAAAGTGAAGTGAACAGAACCAGAAGAACATTATACACAGTAACAGCAATACCGTTCGATGAAGAACTGTGAATGACTTAGCTATTCTCAGTAATACATTGATCCAAGACAATCCCAAAGGACTAATGAAACATACTATCTGCCTCCAGAGAAAAAACTGATGTTGTTTGAATACAAATTGAAGCACGCTATTTTTCACTTTCTTTCTTTCATTCTTATTCTTTTATTCAAGTCTTCTTGAAAAAAAATAACTAATATGGAAATGTTTACATGATTGCACATGTATAACCCATATCTATATAATAATATATAATTTTAAAATCTGTGTACTATCTCAGGGAGGTAGGAAAAGAGGGAGAAATAGAATTTGAAATTCAAAACTTTTAAAAAATGTCAAGAATTTGTTTTAATATGTAATTGGGGAAAATTTTATACATATATTACACATACACACACACATACGAATTAGCAGGCAAAGGTGGGGAGGGAAGACATTCTAGGTGTCACCTACACAAAACAGCTTATCCATAAATTCACTGCGATTAGGGTTCAAATAGATGTGATGTTAAACTATCTCATCTGTCTCATTTTCCCCTACTCATTTTGAAATTGGAAACTTCTTTTTAAAACTTTTATTGATATCTTTTATTTTTATATCACCAACATTTACTAACCCATTCCTCCTTTTCATCCCCCTTCTACTTCTCCCAGAGAACCTTTCTTGCTATTGAAGAATTTGAAAAAAAATCAGCAAAATTGACCAACATATTAACCAAGTCTGACATTACATTTAATATTCTGAACCAATAATCCCCTGTTTCTGCACAGAAGCGAAGAAGGTACATTCTCATGTCTCTTTGGGGTCAAGCTTGATCATTATAACTTCATTGCATTTGGTTTGGATTTTGTAGTTGTTCTTTCCACTTATTTTGTTCTAGTTGTTGTGTATAATGTTTACCTGGTTCTGCTCACTTCACTTTGTATCAGTTCAGATATCTTCTCTTCTTTCTGTTTGTTATGTTCATTGTTCCTTACAATATTACAATTCTACAATATTTGTTATATTCATTGTTTCTTTGTTTTTTTTTGGGGGGGGGGGTTAGGCAAGAGGGTTAAGTGACTTGCCCAGGGTCACGCAGCTAGGAAGTGTTATGTGTCCAAGGCTGGATTTGAAGTCAGGTCCTCCTGACTCCAGGGCTGGTGCTCTATCCACTGCGCCACCTAGCTGCCCCCTGTATTCATTATTTCTTACAATGCAGTAGTACTCGAAATTTTCCATTCATGTGACACAACTTCTTTAGCCATTGATGGGCATCTATGTTTTCCATTTTGTCCACTGGCACTTTGTGCTTATATGCCATTTACGATTTGTGTAACCTTGGGGAAGTCAATTAGTTTTCTCATCTGTTAAATGAAGAGGTTGTACTATGACTGCTGAGGTTCAGGACCAACATTGTAAGATTTCTAGGGCCTTCTAGCTCTAATATGCTATGATTCTTTGAGATTTCCTGATGACTTAAACATGGACCAAAAAAATGGTAGGCTCTGGGCAAGCTAATCTAAGCTCCAAATACAACTTGGCATCTTGATTGAATTGTTAAGAATTCCTTTGTGCAGGGCTACTTCTAATATAAAGTTATATTGTAGTTAAGTGTTAATACTGAATGAGAAATACTTTATAGCATGCTTTCCTCTACTCTTAAACATTCCTGGATCCTCATTATACCTTATTTTCACAAAATAATCACTCTTTTTATTGATATGGACTTTTGTTTTCCTCATTTGGAGATTTCCAGCTATTTTAATTTTGTACTTGGAGAGTATAATGGGGAAAACACTGAAAGGGGAGTCAGAAGATCTGAATTTAAATCCCCATTACTTAATAATCATGTGATTATTGGAAATGCCATAGGCTTTCAGTTTCCTCAGATAAAAAATGAAACAGTTGGATTAGATGATCTTTGAGGTCCCTTAAAGATATAACATTCTGTATTTGTTACAATTAAGCAATAAAACTAAGTATCATACAGAAAAGTGATTTATTTATTCATTTAGCCTCTTGGTAGACAAGAACCCAGAACTTTCACTTTTATCCAGTTAATATACAGTTTGAAGAGAATGAAAAACAGGGTGAAAGGGTTAAGATATCTGATTTCTTGTTGGAAGAAGAGATATGGAGACAGTGAGGTGGGGTGATTGGTTGAAAGGGATTGAGAAACAATCAGGAGTCACTCAGGAAAGAAGGAAAAGGGTTATTTCTGTGTCATTCTTTAAGTTGGGTGACTCTTGGCAGGGGAGTAATCTTGTTACTTCTCTAAACTCAGGTGATTTTAAGACTTAACTTCACAAAAATGGTGGATAAAGGCAAAATGGTGTCATTAATGCTATTTTAATTATACATTTCCTCCTTTGATCACGAGGTTCTCAGGGAGGCAGGGACCCTGGTCACAGTTCCAGGGTGGAAAGGGTGCTTGTGGTCGCTCACAGATCAGAATACAGAACAGAAGAGTAGTAAACACACATTTCCCTAGATCATACCACTTTGGAAGAACCTAAAACTTACAGGTACCCAGGATTACCTCTAAAAATAGCTGCACAAAAAACCTAAAGCTTGGGACAGTGCCCTCTCCACTCCAGAAGCACAGCCCCACTTTAGTACAGAGTTAAAAGCCAAGAAATAGACTGGAAAAATGAGCAAACAGCAGAAAAAGATTCTGACTATAGAAAGTTACTATGGTGACAAGGAAGATCAAAACACAAATTTAGAAGAAGACAACAATCAAAACTCCTACATACAAAGCCTCAAAGTAAAATATGAATTGGCCTCAGGTCATGGAAGAACAAAAGAAGACTTTAAAAATTAAGTAAGAGAGGTAGAGGAAAAATTGGGAAGAGAATTGAGAGTGATGCAAGAAAATTATGAAAAAAAGAGCCAACAGCTTGGTAAAGGAGACCAAAAATACTGAAGAAAGTAACACCATAAAAAATAGAAGAGGCTACATGGTAAAAGAGGCACAAAAATCCAATAAAGAGAAGAATGCCTTGAAAAGCAGAATTGGTCAAATAGAAAAAGAGGTACACAAATTCCCTGAAGAAAAGAACTCCTTAAAAAGTAGAATTGACCAAATGGAAAAGGAAGTACAAAAGTTTACTGAAGAAAATAATTCCTTAAAAATTAGAATTGGGCCTCCCATTGATTCTAATTGTTCTTTACAGCATGACTAATGTGAAAATATGTTTAATATGAACATATATGTACAGCCTATATCAGATTGCATGCTGTCTTGGGGAGGTGGGAGGGGAGGGAAGTGGAGAAAATTTAAAACTCAAAAGCTTATGGAAGTGAATGTTGAAAACTAAAAATAATTAATTTTAAAAAATAAGAATTGGGCAAGTAGAAGCTAATGACTTTATGAGATATCAAGAAACAATAAAACAAAATCAAAAGTGAATAAAAAATGAAAATGTGAAATATCTCATTGGAAAAACAGCTGACCTAGAAAATAGACCCAGGAAAGATAATTTAAGAATTATTGGACTACCTGAAAGCTATGATCAAAAAAAGAACCTAGACATCATCTTTCAAGAAATCATCAGGGAAAACTGCTCTGATACTCTAGAGCCAGAAGGTAAAACAGAGAACTCAAAATCAAAACTTTCAGGTATATTACAGCCAAATTCCAGAACTCCCAGGTCAAGGAGAAAATATTGCAAGCAGCTAAAAATAAACAATTCAAGTATTGTGGAGCCACAGCCAGGATAACATAAGATTTAGCAGTTTGGAATATGATATTCTGGAGGGCAAAGGAGTTAAAACTCATACCACTGCTGCCACTCACCCTTCTCCTCCTCATGCTGATTGAGACTGTGTGGCCTTCCTTCAAATCCTGCTTATTTTTTTCTACAGTTTCAGGCCAAGTGCCCTTTCTTTCTACAGTAAAAGCATTCCCCTGCTTCCCTTTTAGGTTTCTGAGTGTCACTGGGACTAGCAGGGGCCACCATAGTGGGTTTTGATTCATTAGCTTTCCCTTGCTACTTGTAAACAGAGGTGGCAGGTCCCTGCAATTCATGGATATCCTTTCCACGCCACCTAAGGCATGGCTTTAAGTAGTCCCTGATGTCTGGAAAAATCGGGATTATAAATGCATTATGGATTATATGGGCATCTCTTGGATTTAGAGGATCTAGATCCATAAAGCATCTAGCAGTCTTATATAGACTTTCAAAAAATTGAATTGGAGATTCATCCATATCTTGGGTGGTGTCTTAGAACTTATTCCAATTTTCGGGCCTTTTAGCACACTTCCATTTCCTTAATTAAATGTTCTCTAGTCTGCTTCAACCTAATGCACTCAGCGGGGGCATTTGGGTTCCACTGAGGATCCTGGGGGTGAGGGGCAATTTGTTTGGTTGCCTTGTTGTGGGCCTCCAGGAGGAGGTAAATGGTTAGCAGTTTCAATGATAGCTATTCTTTCCCCTGAGGAAAAGAATGTGTCCAATATGTTAGTCATATTCCCCCAAGTGGGATTGTGACCTCATATTATTGCCTGACACTGCCTAATAACTGTCCCTGAATCCTCAGCAAATTGGGGTATCTTAGTGAGAGAGAGAGAGAGAGAGAGAGAGAGAGAGAGAGAGAGAGAGA
>NW_020954548.1:30767951-30772687 GCF_900497805.2 Vombatus ursinus | reverse complement strand
CAAAAGGGAAAGGAAGGGAGAGAAAGGAAATAGGGGGAGGGGGAGGGACAGGGAGAAAAGGCACTGGAACAGAGACTGCAGGCAAGAAAAAGTCAGGGAGACAGACTCTGTCAGAAAGAGTAGCCCAGCACACTAAATATTTTAATTGCCTGCGTGCATAGATCTCAAGAAGTTTCAATTCTTTTAATTCTCAATGATCAAAGGTCCCTTCTTTGGGCCAGATCAGAAACCCTTCTGGATATTTATATATTTTAGACCAATCACCACATAATTTGAGAGCTCTATTTTTAGTCATTGTGAATGGGAAGTTTTCCTTGTTCCCAGGCTAATAAATACTTCCCCAAGAAGGTATCCAACAGCTTTCTAGAGCTGGTCCCAATGATACCTTTGTCAGGGTCTACTCACCTCATCTGGATGTAGTTTGGGGAGCATGGAGGTCTGAGGACAGGTGTTCCTTCACCTAGAAAGTCTCTCAGCAGAAATTTTTACTGGAGCACTCTTTAGGGGGTTTCTATGGTGAAGGTTCTCTTGTACTGTGGCTATTCACATCAGTCCCCTTCTGGCTGTAAACGTCACCCAAACTGTTACAGTTAAACAATAAAAGTGTCATTCAGACAAGCGATTTATTTAGCAGTGCATGTGGTTACAAAACAAATTGGGTTCAGAGCTCTTGGGAGCCAAGAACCCAGAATTTTGGTTTTTACCCAGTTAATACACAGTTCGTAGGAAATGAAAAACAGGATGAATGGGTTAAGACACCTAGTTTCCTTTTAGAGGACAACTGGAGCCAGTGAGGTGAAGATGAGGGTTGTTTGGAGGGGATTGAGAAACAATCAGGAGGCAGAGAAGGAAAATGGGTAGTTTTGTGACATTCTTAAAATTGGGTGACTCTTGGTGGGGAGATAGTAATCTTGTGACTTCTCCAAACTCAGGCGACTTTGAGACTTGAAGGGAGCCAGGGAAGCCAGAAAGTGGATATGAGGAGAGAATATTCCAGGCATGAGGATTTACTCTGTGTTCAGGGAACTGTCATAGGCCTTGGGGAAGATAATAATTCAGAAAAGATAGTGTTCCTGTGTTCATGGAACTTAAATTTAGTAGAAAAATATGATATACACATAAATAACTATAGTACAAAAAGCAAACCTAGTTCAAAACAAAATTAGTTAAGATTTTCTGTCCTCTCCTTGTCTAAAATGCATTGTTTAGCACCTTTTGGGAACATTTATTCCATTTTCAGATCAGGAGCTTACATTGTAAGAACTTAAATAATGAAATCCTGAAGTTGGAAGGGACTTTGGAGGGCTTGTCAGAGTCTCCACCCAATGCATGAAACCTGCATTATCACTGAGAAGGGGGGATCTGCTACAGTTCCCACCCCACTGGCAAAAGCATTCCAATATTCCAATGTATGTGACTCATTCCCATGCCCTCTGTCTATGTGGAGTCCTTCTAATTGTCCTAATAAAAATAAAATTCTTAGGAGTTCCATGTTTCATCCACCTGTATAGAAATGTAAACAGCTCAACCTTATTGAGTCCCTTATGATTTCTCTTTCATGTTTACCTGTCTATGCTTCTCTTGAGTCTTGCGTCTTGTTTGTTTGAAAGTCAGCTTTTCTATTCATCTCTGGTCTTTCCATCAGGAATGCTTGAAAGTCCTCTCTTTCATTAAGTCTATTTTTTTCCCCTGAAGTTTTTCTGGGTTCTTCTTGGTTGCAATCCCAGCTCCTTTGCCTTCTGGAATAGCACATTTCAAGCCCTCTGCTCCTTCAATGTGGTAGCTGCTACATCTTGTATGATCCTGACCATAGCTCTATGGTATTTGAATGGTTTCTTTCTGACTACTTGCAAGATTTTGATATTGGAGCTCTGGAATTTGGCTATAATATTCCTAGGAGTTTTAATTTTGGGATCTCTTCCAGGAAGTGTCAGTGGATTATCTAAATTTCTATTTTACCCTTTGGTTCTAGCATATTAATGTAGTTTTCCTTTATAATTTCTTAAACTATGATGTTGAGGTTTTTCTTTGATCATGACTTCCAGGTAGTTCAAAATTTCTTTTTTTTTAACTTTTTATTCATTTTAAACTTAAAAAGAAAATGAGAAAAGAAAAAAATTTTCTACACATACAGTAGAACATGAAAGGATTCAATACAAAACAATATATTTTCATGTCAAGAAAATCTATGTAATAAATATTACACATTGTTTTCAATGCTATCCAGCTTTTCTGTGCTTCCTTATAGTTTTCTTTTGTTCTCCCACGTGTACTTTTTATTTCATTTTTCTTCTTCCTTCTTCCCCTACCCCATAGAAGGCTACAATGAAAAGCAAATATAAATACATATACGTACATATCTATATACATACACACATATATACATGTACACATACACATATACATATATGTAAGACCACACTATGAATATTTCTATTTGTCAGTTCTTTCTCTGGAAGTAGATAGCATCTTCCTTCACAGGTGCAAGTCTTCCCATGTTTTTCTAAATCAACCAACTCATCATTTCTTATATCACAGCAGTATTCCATCACAATCATATACCACAGCTTGTTTAGCCATTCCCCAGTTGAAGAGTATCTATCATTTTAACCAATCTGATAGATGTAAGATGATATCTCAAAGATGTTTAATTTGCATTTCTCTAATCAATAGTGACTTAGAACATTTTTCATATGATTATATCTAGTTTTGATTTCTCCATCAAAAATCTGCCTATTAGTATCCTTTGACCACTTATCAATTGAGGTATGACTCATATTCTTATAAATTTGACAAAGTTCTTTATATATTTGAGAAATGAGACCTTTTGTCTGAGAGATTGTCTATGAAAGTTTTCCCCTAATTTTCTGCTTTCCTTCTAATCTTGGCTACATTGGTTTTATTTATACAAGAACTTTTAAATTTTAAA
The DNA here is from genome assembly GCF_900497805.2 of Vombatus ursinus. NCBI lineage: Eukaryota > Metazoa > Chordata > Mammalia > Diprotodontia > Vombatidae > Vombatus > Vombatus ursinus. Next base: position 30,769,758 of record NW_020954548.1, on the reverse strand, counting down.
TAATCAAAATTATCCATTTTTATACCTCAACAATGCTATCTCTTGTTTCTTCATATATTATTTTCTTATTCATGAATCTGATAGATGATACGTTCCATGTTCTAATTTTCTTGTGATATCTCCCTTTATATCTAGGTCATGCATCCATTTTGACCTTATCTTGGTACATGGTTTAATATATTTGTCTATGCCCAGTTCCTGCCAGACTGCTTTCTAGTTTTCCCAACAATTTTTTTTTTTACCAAATAATGAATTCTTATCCCTAAAACTTAAATTTTTACATTTGTCAAACACAAAGTTACTATAGTCCTTTATTACTGCATATTGTATGTCTACTCTGTTCCGCTAATCTATCTTTCTATTTCCTAGCCAATACCAAATAGTTTTGATATTTACTGCCTTATAATATAGTTTAAGGTCTAATATTGCTAAATCTCCTTCCTTTACATCCTCTCCCCCACAGATCTTTAAAATTCTTGACCTTTTGTTCTTCCAAATGAATTTAATTTTTTTTCTAACTCAGTAAGATAATTTTTTAGTAATTTAATTGGGATGGTATTGAATAAACAGATTAGTTAGGTAAAATTGTCATTTTTATTATATTGACTTTGCCTACCCATGCACAATGAATACTTCACCAATTATCTAAATCTCACCTTATTTGTATTAAGAATGTTTTATGTTTATGTTCATGTAGTTCCTGTGGCTGTTTTGGTAGGTACACAGTCAGGTGTTTCATACTGTCTAGTTATTTTAAATGGTCTAGGACAAGGGTGGGGAACCTGAGGCTTCAAGGCTACATGGGGCCCTGAATCCAAACTTCACAGAACAAATCCCTTTAATAAAAGGGTTTGTTCTGTGAAACTTGGACTTAGTCAAAAGGTTGAACCCAAAGACCTACAAGGCCACATGTGGCCTTGAGGCTGCAGGTTCCCCACCCCTGGTCTAAGACAATATTGAATAATATTGGTGACACAGTGTGGTTTCCCTATTTTTCTCTTTCAGTTAAATCTATTTTAGCTTTAAGTTTGGGATCATACTTACTAACCCTGCTTTTTTTTTTTAAACATAAGTTCTACTCTAGCCCTTTATTATAACTCTGTATCTACCATTTTTATTGTTTCCTTAAAGCAACATACTGTTGAATTCATATTTTTAATCAATTCTGCTATCCATTTCCGTTTTATGGATAAATTCCTCCCATCCACATTCAAAGTTATAATTATTTGTTGTATAATTCCCTCTATCCTATTTTTCTTCACTATCCTTCCTGCCCTATTTACCCTATACCTCCTCACTCTTTTCTATTGGCTACCTTGCTCTCCTATTCCTTAATCTACACCTCTAATGTTATTAGCTTCCCCTTGCCCAATCCTAGTTTATAAGGAATTATTTTCTTCCTTAAGTTTTTAATTCTGTTTCCAGTTGATTGACTTTCTTTTCATAATTTTCGTGATTTTCTTGGATTGCTCTTTTTTCCTAATTTTCCCTTGATATCTCTTATTTGATTTTTAAAGTCCTTTTTAAGTCCTTTTAAGAACTCTTTCTGTGCTTGTGACCATTTGACGTTTCTCACTGAAAAAGGAGTGCCTTTTTTGAGTCCACTGTCTTCATCTGAATATAAACCCAGAGCTTCTCTATCCCCATAGTAGCTGTCTATGGTTGGGTTCTTTCTCCTTTGCCTACTCATTTTTATTTTATTTTATTTTTAGCAGCTTATTATTATAATCAGATTCTAGGCCCAAAGTGTGGGCAATGATGCCCCAGGCCTCAGGTCCTTCTTGCTGTTATTTTCTGAGCTCTGACC
>NW_020954548.1:30766100-30767848 GCF_900497805.2 Vombatus ursinus | reverse complement strand
TTCCCTGCAGCCACAGCCCAGGACCACATCTGGTCAGCACAGCTATGCTTGGCATCCCTCAACAGTGGCAGTTGAAGTTGAGTTGAGCTTTCCCAACGTTCCTCTCCAAACAACTTTAAAATAATGCCTCAAATCAAATTCTAGAGTGGCAGAGTCAACAAAAGGTTGGAGTGAGATATTTTCCTACCCCAAGATAACTTAGGAGGTCATAAAGAGAAAATTGTGATACTGGGATAAGAGCTGGTCTGTAGCCCATGTGGTGGTTAACACCAACTATGGGCCTTGGAGGCTGCAACAGTGGCAGCAGCAGCTTTGGAAGCTGTCAAGTCAGAGATAGTAAGGGGATTGGGCAACTGGTCAGAAAGAGGCTATGGGGGGCCCTAGGCCAACACTGGGAGCAGGACATAGGTGCTGTTTGGTAACTCCATTGCCTGTATCCACTTAGTTCCAGGTGGACAGGAAAGCTTTCAGTCACAAGGGAGCAGGGGCCCTGAGGAGGAGGAGTGCTTGTGGCTGCAAGGGATCAGGAACCTTACCCTTCCTGGGTAAGGAACAGAGCTTAGATGAGGGGAGCAGTAACTATACTTCTCCCTAGATCACACCACCTTGAATCCCAGAACAAGCTCTGAAAACAGCAGGGCAAAAAAGTCTGAAGCTTGGGATGATGCCCCCGCCCCGGCTCCACTCCCAGAAAGAGAGTCTAACTTTAACATAAAGTTCAAAGTCAAGAAATAGACTGGAAAAATAAACAAATATCAAAAAAAAGAATGTGACCATAAAGAGGTACGATGATGACAGGGAAAATCCAGACACATATCTAGAAGAAGACAATGATGTCAAAACAGCTATCAGCAAAGCCTCGAAGGAAAAAAAAATGTGAATTTGATATAAGCCCAATAAGAATTCCTGGAAAAGTTATTTTAAAATTAAAATAAATGATAGAGGAAAATTGGGAAAAGATATGAGAGCTATTCAAGAAAATTATGAAAAGGCAATTAACAGCTTGGTAAAAGAGGCACCAAAAATACTGAAGAAAATAATACCTTAAAAAGCAGAACTGGCCAAATGGAAAAAGAAATACAAAAACTCACTGAAGAAAATAATTCTTTAAAAAATTAGAATTGGTCAAGTGGAAGCTAATGACTCCATGAGACATCAAGAAACAATAAAACAAAAAGAATGAAAAAATAGAAGAAAATATGAAATATCTCATTGGAAAAACAACTGATCTGGAAAATAAACAAAAGAGGGATAATTTAAGAATTATTGGACTGGGAGGGGATTCTGGTAATATGGTGGAGTAGGTCAGAAAACCTCAGGCTCTCCAAATTTCCTCCACAAAAAAAGACAGAACATCACCTCAAAGCCAACATAGAGCAGCAGAAACAAACAAAAGTTGGGGCAAAACAGTTGTCCTCCTAAAATAACTAGAGAAGACCTCCAGGGGTAGAGGTTTGGGCTGGGTAAAATGCAAACACCTCCAGGACAACTCCACTAAATCAACAAACAACAAGCCATGGGGGCAGCTGGGTTGGGAGGCAGCCTCAGCCTCTGGAACTTTCATCTCATGGACAGTGTGGGGGTCAGACAGCTGAGTAAGAAAAGATTAAAAAGATCTGCCACTGCTGAGGGATGCCAAACATAGCTGTGCTGACCAGATGTGGTCCTGGGCTGTGGCTGCAGGGGGAGAAGGAGCTAGCAAATGCCTGGTGAGTGCAGTAGCAGAGGGACAGGGACCCTGCTGGCTG
>NW_020954548.1:30723973-30765974 GCF_900497805.2 Vombatus ursinus | reverse complement strand
CTTGGGCCTAGAATCTGAAGTAGAGCTTCCTCTACTCTTGACTCTGCCCCTGGAAATTTCAGCTAATAATTTCTTGACTTGCCTTACTGATAATTTCCTCAAATGTGAAGGAACACAGGGAAATTCTATCATGCACCTGATTCCCAGCAACGTGGAGGAACTGGCTGCATTAGTGGAACTGATGTGAACCTTGGAGGTAGGCGGAAGAGAGTGTGATTATATCATCTTAGGGTTAGGAGTTGCAACAGAGAAAAGTCAAGAATACTTTAACCTACACCCCAGTAGCGCTTCCTATAAAATGTGTGTTGTTATGGTGAATATCCACACAAGATTTTAAGACTTACAGAACAATGGCTTGAGGGAATGCATTGATAGATATCTCTAGAATACTGCCCACCCTCTCTTAGGGGACACTCCTGCCTTGAAGGGAAACAGGAAAAGGGACCATAAGACTGGTAGATATATTCTCCATGGAGAGAGAGGGATACCACACTAGAATTCTATCTCTTTGTCCACCAAAATATTGTTGGTGTAGGGGCAAAATTTTAAGGGTCAAGCTACTTCTCTGGCCACCACTTCTTAAAGGGGGAAGGTAACCAAAGACGGACTTAACTCTTTTCTACAAATATTAGTTAACACAAAAAAACCATCACAGACAGTGAATAGCAAGTAAACTCATTTATCCAAGCAAATAGCGAATAAAATAGAAGAAATTCTACAGATTGGAATATACCAGAAAATACACAAGAATGATGTAAGTCGGCTGATATCTTGTTTAACCAAAAGAGAGGTATCAATCTCACCCAAAGAAATTTTGTGAAGTCTCTAAGGAAGCAGGATGGAAATCAGGAACATGCTGAGGCTCCACATTCCCTTACATGTTTGCCCCGTCCAAATTCTTTTTCTCCTCTCTCCCTGAAATTTATGTCAAAGAGACCCTGGACCTACTCACGTCCTCTTATGAAGACAGAATAAACAATGTTGCTCCTCTCCAAAGCCCTCAAGGCAGCTTTGCTCCTCACACAGGGAATGAAATAATAGCTAACATTTATATAGTGTTTGCTATGTGCCAGGCACAGGAATGTGCTAAGGGCTTTGCAATTATCTCATTTGATCCTCACAACATCCCTGAGAGGTAGACACTATTATTATTTCTATTTTACAGATGAGGAAACTGAGGCAAAAGAGAGGTTAAATGACTTGCCCGGGGTCACACAGCCAGTATCTGAGTCTACTTAATTCTAAGCCCAGCGCTCTCTCTGCTGTGCCACCTAGCTGCCCCAATTATATTACCTTTTTTTGACTGTCATGGCATTGTTGATTTATATTGAACCTGTGGTCCACTAATATCCTCAGGTCTTTTTCTCTCTCTTTTTTTTTTGTTTAGTCATGCTACTTGTGCTTTTGATTTTTTTTTTTTTGCCCCCAAGTGCATTATATTTTTCCTATATTTCACCTTGCTAGAGCTGATTCATCATTTTAGCCAACTGAAATTATTTTGGATATTGATTCTACTCTCTAATGTATCAGCTTTGCTCAAGGTCATACTGTAAGTGACCTTGGTTAGAACCCAGGTGTTTTTATTTTAAGTATAGTGGTCTTTTACTCCATCTTGAATTTGGTAGAGCTGTGTGAGATAAAGTTGGAGGAGTAGGTCAGAATCTGACAGTGAGGGTCCTTGAATGTCAGCTTATTGAGTATTGGTATGCAGTAGGGAGAGATTAAGTTTCTTCAGAGTTGGGGATTTATGTACCCTCTTCCCCTTTTTTATACTTCTCAGTATAGCAATGAGTCCTCCATTACAATGTTGGTCAATCAACAAATGTTTGTTGAATGACTAATCTATGATAGAGATAACACACAGTAAAGAAGTGCTGAGATTAGGAGACAGGGCTTTAATTTGTTGTATGACTGAGAAATAATTTTTCCTCTCTGGGCTTCAGTTTTCTCATTTGTAAGATATGGGGGTTGGATTAGATAATCTCTAAAGCAGGAGTGCTTAACCTTTTTTGGTGTTGTGCACCCCTTTGGCAGTCTGGTGAAGCCTGTGGATCCTTTCTCCGACTAATGTTTTTTAAATTCATAAAATAAAATACATAGGATTACAAAAGGAATCAGTTATATTGAAATTAACATGTAATTTTTTCCCATTCAAGTTCATAGATCCTCTGACATCTATGCACAGATAGATTTTGGGATTATGGATCCCAGGATAAGAAACTCTGCTGTAAAGTTTCTTCCAGTTCCTAACTCCGCCTTTCTTTGATACTATGTGCTTTGATACTACCCTGTGAAACAGTACCACAATATATGCTTTCCTATTAAATAAATAATTTCATATTAAAAATGAACCTAAGGGATATGATATGAGAGAGGTCTGATAAATATGGCCTCTAAGACTTGGATTCTATTTGTTTGAAAGAATTTTTTTGTTTTAATTTTTCTGACATTACTGCTTCAAGCATGGTATTTGATCACTGAGTACTCCCTCTACAGAGGCAGATTAAATCACTCTTTAGCTTAGGATATGATCTTTGAAAGTCTCTAAGCTGAAAATATTTGGCCACCATAGTTTTTGGAATATATGTAATATACATATATGTATACTATATACATACATGTATATACATACATGTATATGCATGCATATTATATATAATATATACTCTACTATATGTATATTATATATAAATTTGTTTGTACATAGCTGTTTGCGTGTTAGGGTGTGAGCTCCTCCAGAGCTTTCTTTCTAATCCCCAGTACTTTGCCCAGCGCCCAGCACACAGTAGTCAATTAATATACGCTTATTGACTTAACTTGATTTTTATGGCCCTACTTTAGCACTGACTTTCCATGTTCCATACACCTACCAGCCAGACGTCCCATGCTCTGAGGTCCTTCCCAGCTTTGACATCCCATGTTCTACGTTCCTTCCCAGCTCTGACCACCCCTGTTCTAGATCTCCTCTCAGTTTGGTCAGACCGCGTTCTAGGTCGTCCCTCAGCTCTGACAGCCCCTGTGTGTTCTAGGTTCCCCCTTCAGCTCTGACACTCTTTGACACTCTTTGACACCGACAGTCTCGTGTGAGGAAGCGAAAGTATATTCCTTCCCCTTCCCACACACCACAACATCCGGATGAGCGCAGGGAGGCAGGGGCTTTGGTAGGCGGCTACTGGCGGAAGCGTGGGTGTCTCCGAGGCCGCGCCCGTAAAGCCAATGCCGCGTCTCCATAGCAACAGCATCGCGCCCCCTTCCTTTCCTCCTCAAATTCTCCTTCAGGTGTCCAGGAAGCCGGAAACGGAAGTGCGTAAGCAGCGCGGCCCCTTGGAGGGGGCCTCTCAGGGGCGGCTTCTTGGTATTGACCAATGGGGAAGCCGCTTTCCTCTTGGTCCCGCCCCCTCCCTCTGTAGGAACGCGCCAGGTACCGGGTCTAGTATTTGGGGACGGCGGTGGACCCGGGACGGGTTCTGTGGGGTGGAAGTGGCGGGAAGGGGTTGGGGCTACCGGAGGGGCGGGGAGCGCCAGGAGGCGAGGAATTGGGAGCTAGTTATCCGGAGTCACTGGGCTCTGGATGTCCGAGTTAGAATTCGAACCTGGGGCCCGCGGTGGCAAGCCCCGGCGTCTTTCCGCTGCCGCTGGGGAAGGGAGGGCGGGCGCGTAGTAGGCGCTTAATAAATATTCCTTGACTGATCGGTAGGGTGTAGAAGCCCGTGCGGCCTTAGATGGAGCATGGTCTGTAGAGCTGGAAGGCACTTTAGATATCATCTAGAATTAGATCGCCACCCATTTCTCAGAGGTCGAAACTGAGGCCCATGGAGAGGAAGACACACATGGATTCAGGGCAAGGCTGGGACTAGAACCCAGTTCTTCTGAGTGTCAGGCCTTTCTGCCATACCACCCTGCAGGACATACCCGTGGCTTCCCGGCTTCCCTTTTTTTTTCTCTAAGGTCCACCTCCAGTGTGATATCTTTTAAGTTGCTTGACATTCCTCATCAACATTTCAGGAGATAACCCATAATGGTAGTAGTCCAGTCAAATATTTGCATTTCCCTTCTTAGACTCAGCATACTCAGCTCCAGAGACTGGAAGAATACCCTTGAAAAATGACATGGAGACCCATAAACATTACAAGCAGGTGGAGAAAGAGACGAAAAGGGACATTCTCCAAGTAGAAAGGAAATAGGATAAAGCTGGGTCTAGAATAAAGTACAAGGTCCGTTCCAGCTCTAATAGTTTATAAATCGATTCAGCAAGTATTTGTTAAAACACCTGTTGTATTCAAGGTGTGCTTCTGACTCCTGGGGGATATAAAGGTAACATTACATCTAGATTCTTCCATTAAGGAGCGTACTGTATGTAACTGATGCATGTAACTGATACAAATTAGAAAATGATTAATACATGGGAGAAGTCAAATTGGTTAAATGAGTAGGTCAGGGTCTTACCCAAACTTTGTATCTCACCCATTGTCTAATGTGGAACCCTACATGTAAGTAATGGAGAGCTAATAAATGTTCATTCAGCTGAGTAAACATGAGGAATCACTTCTAGTTGAGTTCAGGGAAAGTGTCTTGGATGAAGTGGCCTTTGAATTGTTTTTTGAAGGAGAGGAATGATGTCAATAGGCAGAAACTGAGCTGGGTATGTGAAATGGAGGCAAAGAGCCACTCTTATGAGAAATGGGACTGACCACTTGTTTAACTAAGCCAGAATGCACAGATGAAGTACTGTTAGGCTACAAAAGTAGATCATAGCCTGGTTTTGAGGGTCCTTGTGTGTCTGGTGTTTGCATAAGGGCTTGGGGAGCCCTTAAAAGTTTTTGATTATGGAAATGATGATGTTTTGATATGTGGATCAGAAAGGTTTATGTGGTAGCCTTAGGGTATACTATTCTTAGGGAGTAAGAGAAGCCAATTCCAGGGATTGAAAAAGATCAGTCAGAGGCAGGAAGACAACTGGGAAGGAGGGAACAGTCTTGTGAAAGACTAGTGAACAAAGTATGAAGGAGGAATGAGTGATTAACAGTGTCAAATGCTGCAGAGATGTCTAGGAGGGGCCTGAAATAAATGATAGGTTGGAGAAAGGAAGAACTAGAGGTGTGATTAATATAGTAAATGGTCTAGGTGAGAAATAATCAGGTCATGAATAGGAATTGGAAAGGAGAGACAAACATGAAAGAAATTTCAGATGTAGGATTTATGCAATGCTTAGCACAGTTGCTGGCCCATAGTAGATATTTAATAAATGCTAGTAGACTTGATTGAATTTGGCAACTAATTGTGAAGTATGGAAGTGAGGGAAAAGTCTAGAATAACTCAGAGGTTTCATTCTGGGTGATGGAGAAAATTGGGGTACTATTGATAGAAATAGGAAACCAGCAGGAGGAGCAGGTTTTGAGGGAAAGTTGATAAGGGACATCTTGTGTTTTGGGTCATGGCAGGATATCCAAGTAGAGATGTCCAGCAGGGAGTTGGAAATGTGGGTGAGGAAGAGAACTAACTAATTATTTTTGAATGTTAGGTGCTAAAGTTATTTCTTCATATTGTATTCAAGAAGACTAAGGTTTGTGGGAGTAGAGGGGTGACCACTACAGCACACAGATGCTTTGGGGAAGGGGAGAGAAAGAAGGCCTGAGGCCAACCATAAACAAAGCCCTTAAGATATCATGACAGAGTATTAAAAATAGAGGGGACCTTAGAGATCATCTAGTTCAAGTCTTTCATTTTACAGAAGAAGAAATTGAGGCCCCAAAGTCGTGAAGTGATTTGCCAAAGGTCACAGAAGAAGGCAGGCTTATTCAATTCTTACTAAAATTGAGGATGACCTGAAGTCATATGGGCACAAATCTCATAGACTCAGATTGTTACACCTGGAAAAGATCTTAGGAACTCACCTGTCCAAACCTATCATTTCAGAAAGAGAGAGACAGAGGTCCAGATTTAATGTCAGAGCAGGGACTAGAACTCTTAGCACTTATCACCTGACTCTTAGGTTAGTGCCATTTCAGCAAGGTTGTTTAATTTAGATCTGTGATAAGGCCAAGGTTCACTCAGGCACACTGGCCTCTCCCAAAAGTGGGCCCCTAGTTTTATGACTTGGGATAAGCGGCTGAATGGGAAGGGTGCTTCTTAACTTTGACTTCAAGATCACTTTTACAATCCAGCAATCTCCTTTCAATAGGGTGTTGGGCCTGCTCCTGTCTGTGGTGGGGTGGAACGCAGGCAGTTGAAGGGTTAAATCTTTACTATGCACACTTAAGCTCCCCTATCACTTCACTCAGGAGCCTTGGCCACTGACAGGTAATGAGGTGACCTGCTGGTTAGTCATCTCCTCTTACGCCTAAGCTAGGTCAAAATTTGTTTTTGCCAAGTGGTAGCCTCCATCTTCTCTTCCCCCTTCCTATGGTAAGATGTTTATCTTATCTTCCTCCTATCTTCTTCTCTCCTAATATGTTACCAGGCTTTGGCCAACTCTTTCACCATCTTCCTTAGAAGAGTACAATTAATATCAGCAGTCTTTAAATTTTTGACCTTAGGAAAAGCCTCAGTCACACCACCCTAATTTCAGCTCTGGAGAATTTGGCTTTGGATAGTGGTTGAACCAGATTTGTCAGGCATTTGCCAATATGGGATAATTGAAGCTGCGAGGGTGGAGATTTGAGAAGAAATTGGTCAGAGGCAGGAAGAAAACTGTGAGGGATGGAGCAGTCCTGTGAAAGACAAGGGAAGAAATAGGAAAGAGGAGTGGGTGATTAATAATGTCAAATGCTGCAGAGATGTTCAGGAGGGGCCTGAGAAAAGGCAGTTATTAGTAACTTGGAAAGGACCATATTATAGAGTAGAGAAGGTAGAGACAAAAGAGCTGAGGGTTGGAGAATGAAGGGTAGTGAGTAAGTAGAGGCAGTGAGGGTGGACTAGACTATGCTATCTATAATTGTAGCCATGATAGAAAGGGGAGAAATTGGATGATCACTTGAGGGGTAGCAAGGTCAAGGGGAGGATTATCTTTACTTTTTAAAGATAAGGAAAAGCTGAGCATGTTGGTAGGTCTAGGGGAAGGAACTAAAGGAAGGGAGAGATTGAAGACAAGCTGGAGCAAGGCTCTAGAAAAGGAATTCTTTACCTGGAGTCTATTAAGCTATTAAAAATTTTCTTTCGATGATTGTATTTCAATATAATTGGTTTCCTTTGTAGTGCTATATATTTTTTAATGCACTTGAAAACATTCTGAGAAGTGATCAGTAGGTTTTACCAGACTGCCAAAAAGGTCCATGACGCAAAAAAAAGGTTATGAATCTCTGGTCTAGAAGAAATGAGAGAGGATGGTTCTGAATGAAATAATAGGTAGCAACGGAGTAGAGGTGGATTTAAGAAAAATACTTGTAGAAGCTGAATCAGGCATAAAGTCATAGAGTGTAAGAGACAGAGAGGACCTTAGAGGGCATCTTACATGTGTTTGTGCTATATAAAATTATTCTAACAGGCAGGTCTTTAAGTTAATCCATCAATAAATTTGCCATGGACAGGCACTGCAGATGGACAACAGACTGAACCCAGAAGAAGAGAAGGAGACAGGGTTCCCCTCCATTATTTAGCAAAGTCTAAAAGTCTTCTTGTCAGATAGGTTGTAAAGGAATTCTTTTTCAGCTATGAACTGGACAGTGGACTGCCAATGAGGTCACCCCCAGCTCTGAAATTCTCTGATTCTATGGGGTTGGATGGCATTTGTAAAATTGTACCACACTTAGAGGGCATCTGGTCCATTTCTCTCATTTGACAGTTAAAGTAACAGAAAAATAAAGTGATTTGCTCATGATCACACAGTAGGATATTGACAGAGCTAGAGTGAGAACCCAGTTTTCCAATTCACAGTTCAGGACTCTTTCCATTATATCATACTGCCTGTCACTAATAGATATGCCAGGAGATACTCAGATTTATTCCCTGGGCTTCTCTAGTCTCCATACTGCTGTTACTAGTCAGGAGCTATGGCGCTACATCTTTTATATTAAACAGTTTGTTCTTTTAATGTCAGGATAATAGCCTATGTAATACTTGTATTAGAATTATTTGCCATCTTTTTCCTATACCCAATGCACATGGCTTGGAAGCCTCCCTTTATATCAGGTAATACAGAGAGGTGAATTTTTTTTTTTTAAAGCAGTTGGGGTTAAGTGACTTGCCCAGGATCACACAGCTAGTACATGTCAAGTGTTTGGTCTGAGGCCGGATTTGAACTTAGGTCCTCCTGACTTCAGGGCTGGTGCTCTATCCACTGTGCCACCTAGCTGCCCCTTGTAGGATATTCTAAGTGGAGGGTATGTGACCTGTTCAAAAATATTTCAGTAAAATAGAAAACCATTCCCCTATAAAACAAAAAAAAAGGCACTCACCTATTCTGTGACAATCGAAGACTTGAGTCTGTTTACTCTTCACTTGGAATCAAGATAGTCATTTTATAATAGGAGCCAAAGAACAAATGAGTTTTGTGCTAGGTGAAGGTCATCATTATTCCTATTGTACTGTTCTTAATGTATTTACTATTAATTGAGTAGTAGCAGTGCTTCAGATCTGAGAGGTTGCTTAATTATATATGATCCTTATCTAGTAGATTTGTAAATTGGACAGATAGAAGATGGAAACATGGGAAGAGGATGGAAGTAATTGGTAACATTTTTATAACCACTTTAATGTTTACAGTTTACTTTGCTCACAACAACCCTGAGAGCTAGGTAGGACAAGTATTATTATCCTCATTTCACTGATACCCAAAGAGGTGACTGGCTAAAGGTCAGTCAGTGTTGGAACTGGGATATGAATCACAGATATCAAGTTGAAAGCTCTTTTGAATTTTGAATTGCTGCCATGATCTGGTAGTCTCAAGTATTTATCAACGCTAAATTTGTTTTGGTTATTTTTGAGGATGTGGTCAGTTCTAAGGTATCATTTAGGAAAAAATAAAGATGGCAGGTTATTAAATGGTTCTTTTTGCTTTTGCAAAACTGTCCACGCAATTTTGGTTGGATAGATGCGACCTGCAAAATTCCATTTCTGAAGCTTCATCCTGAGCCTGAAACTGGATATGCCTTATCTTGCAACAACAAAAAGTGTGTGTTGGTAATGCCTACATGACAAGCATGGAAAATTGACATTTCTTTAAGACAGAAGGGGATTAAAGGGTAATGTGTCTGACTCTGAGGCTTCAGAGTTCTGTTCTTTTGGAAAAAGGCTTTGCTGATTTGTTAACTTTTGTTACTTGGATACCTATATGGATCTCTGTTCTCACTGATGTGAGTATTCCCTCCATAAATGCAGATTGCAACCCATTCATGCCTTCTGTGCAATTCTTGACTCTGTCCTCAAATAAATCCTCTATAGAGGACAGCCTCAGTTCTCTGGAAGGTTTCACCTGGGATGTTTGACATTTTGTGGCTATCATTACAACACTTGTTCTGTCATCTTTTTCTCACTATATGATCAGCTTTTGTCCATTGACAACCATACGATTCCCTGGATACATTTTGTATGCTATTTGTTGCATAAGGTCATCAAAGGCAGTATGCTACAACTTTCACTTATTGTATGTATTTCCACTGCCTCATGGGGCACCTGCAGTTTTGTTTTTTAAGAGAAAGTGGTGTTTGATGATTTGATACCATAAGCATCATTGGAGGAATTTTGTTATAAAGATATATTTTTTTTTTGTTTTGTGTTGTTTCATGGGTTTTTTTTTTTTGTTTGTTTGTTTGTTTTTGGTCAGGGAAGAAGATTGGACGTTGAAAATGTGGTACAATTTTACAAATGCCATCCAACCCCATAGAATCAGAGAATTTCAGAGATGGTGGTGACCTCATTGGCAGTCCATAGTCCAGTTTATAGCTGAAAAAGAATTCCTTTACATCATATCTGACAAGCAGACTTTTAGCCTTTGCTAAATAATGGAGGGGAACCCCATCTCCCTCTCTTCTTCTGAGTCCAGCCTGTTGTCCATCTGTAGTGCCTGTCCATGGCAAATTAATTGATGGACTAACTTAAAGACCTACCTGTTGGAATAATTTTATATAGCACATACACATGTCATTATATATTTTGATAAACTGTATGTCATAGTCTAGACAATGGGCCTCATTTTCCTCATCTATAAAATAATACATTGGATTAGATGATCTGTAAGGTTCCTTGTAGCTCAAATTCTATCCTTTCTCTAAGCTCTAAGTTTAGTGGTAACTTCAGATAATAACAATAAAAACAATACTGATAGGATAGCATTGTTATATGAAAAACTAGGAGAGTTAGTGGTAGTTGTAAGCATGAATCTGGATCAGAGAGGTTAAATGAACTACTTATAATCATGCAACTCATGAGCATCAGAATCTGGACTAGAGCCTAGGTCTTATGATATTCAACTCCACTGTTATTTCCACTAAAGTAGTCTGCCTTTCCTTACTTGAATTCAAACTGGTTCTATGGTGATCACAATTTGAATCTAAAACCGGGAGAGACCAGGTATAAACCACTTCTATGAGAAACTATTTCTATAAAAGCTATTTCTTATCATAGGTCTAGAGCAAGGATTCTTAACTTGGGGTCAATGGACCACTATGGGGCTATGGATAGATTTCAGGAAGTCTTTGGACTTGGATGGGGAAAAATTATATCTTTATTTTCTCTAACATATAACTGAAATTTAGCATTTCCTTCAGTTATTTCAAAACATTATTCTCAGAAGGAGGCAATAGACTTCACCAGACTGCCAAAGGGGCCCATGATACAAAAAGTTAAGAACTCCTGATCAAAACCAACCTCATTGAGGAAACTGAGGTCTAGAGAGTCAGATAGCTAAATACCAGTAGATCCTTTACCAAACTGCTAAAGGGGTCTATGACGCAACAAAGATTAAGAATGTCTGATTTAGAGTGGGAAGGTCAGCTGGTCCAGTCCTCTCATTTTCTACATGAGGAACATAATGCTTAGAGAGGTTTAGTGACTCTAGTACCGAGAGTGTAAGTGACTGAGACAATATTTGAACCTAGATCCTCTGATTTCAAATCCATTTCTCCTTCTACTATTTCTATTCTGTTGTGGTACTCCTACTATAGGCTCTACCATACTACCTTTACTCTGTGTTTTCTTCACAGAATGGAGATGAATGACCCTGAGTTTTCAAAGGTTATGGACCCAATGATAGACTGTTATCCAAAGACTAGCCTAAGTTTGGGGAGACTTATTACCTTATTGGATTGCTACAAGTTAATGAATGTTTTTTGGCCATAGTGACTCATGAAGATTGTCTGCTAAGGCATGGAGGTGTTGCATTCTGTGCTGGTGGAGGGAATAGGCACATGAATAAAATTATATATAATGAAACTTTTGCATTTCTCAATATGCTAGGTATTGTGGAATGGAAACAAAGAATAAGAGTCCCTGACCTCTTGGAGCTTAAATTTCAGTAGGAAGATAAGGCATTTACACAAATCATTATAATACAAGTTATAATATGCTGTATTCAGGTTCAAGTGATCATTCTGGACGGGGGGAATATGAAAGGTTTCTTAGAGGAGTTGGTAGTTGAGCTGACCTTTTTGGTGGAGTTGGAAGGGTTGAGCTAGGGCTTATTAGAAGTGAAACAAATTTTAAGTAATTTAAAACTTACCCTCTCTTTCTGCAATTTTAGAACCATGCCACTCTGAAAGACAATTGTTGAATTATATGGGGAAATAAGTACAAAATGGGAAGATGCTGAGATCCTTTATAACATGAGGAACTTGATTAAAGCATCACATTTTATCTTCTAAACTTCGTGAACAACTTTGAAACAGTATTTTGTATTTGCTCTAAGATGGCTAATGCTCACCCATCTCTTTTGCCTTCCCAAGCAGAGGACAGTATCACCATGGCCAGCCGCATGACTGATAGCCATCGTCGATTCCTCCAGGTACTGATGTCTAATGGAATAATAGATGCACCTGAGGCAAGACGGCTACATAGATTTTTCTGTGAGCAGCATAAAGGTGAGTATGACTCCTTGGAAATCCTGAAAGTAGCAGTAAGGTGGTAATTAATGACTAGTTAAATTTTGGGCAGTGGGAAGCCAATGACAGTTCTTTAGCAGGGAAGGGACATGATCAATGTACATTGAGAAGATTAGTCTGGACATATTGTGTAGGAGGGATTAGAAGGGGAGAGATCTAAGAGACCATTGAGGAAGTTTAGGTATGACATAGTAAAAAATGAACAAGGACACTGGAAGCCAGAAAAGAAAGGAGGGAACAGGTGAAAGGAAAATTTTATGGAGGGAGGATTTGATGACTGATGGGATTTATGAGATGAGGAAGAAGGAAGAGATGAAGATGATTCCAAGGTTCCAAGCTTGAGATCCTTGGGAAACTGGTTATGCCATTGTTAGAGTTAAGGAAGTCTGGAAGAGGAATAGGTTTAAGGGTAAAAAAATGGACAAAGAACCATTGGCTTAACTTTTCAAGTAAATGTATGTTGATCATATAGTATGTGTAGACCCTGAAGAAAAGGTAAAGAAAACACAGCCTCTGTCCTCAAGCTTTCACTGTTTTCTTAACTCACTAAAGTGACCTCATCATTCCACCACAACTGCTTACTCTAAAGTTACCAGTGATCTTCTTATTGTCTAATCTAATGGCCTTTTCTTTTTCCTCATTCTTCTTGACCCCCCTGCAGCTTCTGACACTGTTGTTCACCCTCTTCTCTTTGATATTCTCTCCTTTCTAGGTTTACTATCTCCTGGTGGTTCTCTTTTCTAATTGTTCCTTCCAAATGTCCTTTGCTGGATCTTCATACAAGTCTTGCTAATCATGGGTGTTCCACAGGGCTCTTTCCTGGGCCCTCTTCTCTTTTCTCTCTATATTGTTTTACTTGGGCATCTCATGAGCTTCCATGGATTCAGTTATATCTATGCAAATGGTTCTCAGATCTATTTATCTAACCCCAACCTCTCTGGTGATCTCCAGTGTTGTGTCTCCAACTGTCTATTGAGCATCTCAAACTGGATGTCTCATAGACATCTTAAACTTAGCATGTCTAAAACTAAATTCATTATCTTTTTCCCCAAACCCTTTCCTCTTTGTAACATTCCTGTTACTGTTGAGAGCACCACCATCTTCCCACTCACCCAGCCACACAATCTAGGTGTCACTCTGGACTCTTCCCTTTCTCCCCACCATTCCAGCTTGTTACCAAGCTTATCAATCATACCTTTGTGATCTGTCATACATGCCCCTCCTTTTCTCACCTAACTCACCGTCCTAACACAGACCCTCATAGCCTCACACCTGGACGATTACAACAGCCTCCTGGTTGGTCTCCCTGCCACAAATCTTTCCCAACTCCCAACCATTGCTCCATTCAGCTGTCAAAGTGATCTTTTTTAAGTGCAGGTCTGACCGTGACCATGTTACTGACTTTGTTACCTTCTACTCAAAAAACTCCAATGACTCCTGGTTGCTTCTAGGATCAAATAAAAAATCCTCTGTTTGGTGTTCAAAACCCTTCATAACTTCTTTCCTCCCCCCATCTTTCTAGTTGTCTTAAACCTTATACCCTTCCCTTCCTCCCCCAGCCCATATTCTGTGACACTGGCTTCTTTGCTGTTCCTTGAACAAGTCACTTCATCTCCTGACTCTGGACATTTTCGCTGGCCGTCCACCATACCCAGAATGTTCTCTCTACTTATTTCTGCTTTCTAGCTTCCCTGGCTTCCTTCAAGTCCCAACTATAATATCTTCTACAAGAAACCGTTTAGAATCCTCCTTAATTCTAGTGCCTACTCAGTTGAATATTTTCAATTTGTCCTGAATATGTCTTGTTTGTATGTAGTTGTTTGCATGTTGTGTCCCTCATTAGACTGTCAGCTTCTTGAGGGCAGGGACTGTACTTTGCCTTTCTTTATATTTTCAACACTTAGCACAATGCCTGGCTCGTAGTAGGCACTTAATATATGTTTATTGACTGACTGATAGACTCTAGGATCTATAGTCTGATAGAATTTTTTTCTTTAAAGAACATTTTAATTTTGATCTCTTTCCCTAATTCAGGGCCCTTCTTTTGGTAATACTTCCTATTGAGCTCCAAATTGAAAGTGCAGGATGTGAGCTTCAGTGTTGGTGGGGGAGTTTGACAGTGGCTAGGAAGAAACCATTTGATGACACTGCTAACTTTAAAAGTATTTTTGCTTTCATTTGACCTTTTAAGTTATGATCTAATTCAGGAAAGTCCTCTAGAACTTGTCCTTGGATTGATTTATTCATATTTTTCTTGACATATTGGAGTACTAGAAAGATGTTAGGATGGTTAGGGAGCAGACTTTGCAAATATGTTTTTCTCTTTTGTTTCAACAAAAAACCTGTTCTCTGTGATCAGCTCTTAGTGTAAAGGATTTGAGAAACTGGAGAAATGTTATTTAAAGTGAAGCTAACACTGAGCAAAACCAGTTTTGTTAATTTTTTACATTTGAAGATATGCCCAGGAAAATCCCCTTTTATAAACTGGAAAGACTATTCAGTTTCTGAGAGAAATGTGAAAGAAAGAAGAGAAATTGAAACTGTAAATTATTCTTACAGAAATGATGGCCTTTCCTAGAGTATTTGGACAGCTTTTAAAAATGCACCCTACTATGTGGTGTTAATTTTGGATCTCCTTTATCTTTTGTGTTGTCTTTCACTTTGGAAATATATCCCCACTCTTTCTGACAAGTTATTTGAATTGTTTTTTTCTTGGCTATTACAGTAGCCCACTAATGGTATTTCTGTGTCTGTTTATTCTCCATTCTTCACAGTGATATATAGAGAAATTATTAAATGCTTTTTTGTGTTCTGGGAACCATACTAAACATCAGGGATGCAAATACAAGCAATTAAGACAATTCCTGCCTTTAAGGAGCTTACCTTCTCGTAAAGGAAGACAATCCATGAAGGGGTTCTGGAAGGTGGTGTTGGGGGGGGGTGTATGCATAGTCACATGGTATAGAGATGGTAGGGAAGAGGCATTGTAGAGGACTACATCAGAACAAGATGAGCTAAAAGCTGCCCTATCAGAGCCTGACTTGCCGAGGTCAGTGTCCAAGATACAGATGAGAGGGAGATTAAGATGATAGCAGGCACGTAGGCAGCATGGTGCGGAGATGGGAAGTTACTCTGATGCCAGATAATTCTCATGGCACTGATCATGTCTCTTCCCCTATGCCAGCCCTTCCATGGTTTCCATTTATTTACTAAATAAAGTCTATACTCCTTAGCTTGATATTTAAGGACTTAGACAATCTGACATGATCCTCTTTCTCTCTTCCTATCTTCTAATACTTCGCTTCATGTTCTCAATGCCTCAGGAAGAATGAATTACTCATTTTTTTACCCATTCATGGATTCCCAGAGCTGAAAGGGACCCTAGACATCATCTTTTCCAACTTGTACCTAGAGTAGAATTGCCTTGATAGCATACTCAGTAAATTTTATTCAGCCTTTGCTTGGAGACTTCCAGTGAATGGCAATTCACTACCACCCCAGGCAGATCAGTATTAACTGTTAAGAAAGTTTTGTTTTATTTTTTAATATCAAGGCTATATTGCCTATTTACAGCTTCCACTGATTGTTCCTTTTGGTTTATGGAACCAGAAGAACAAATCTAATCTTCTTTATGACAGCTCTTCACGTACAGCTCTTCACAACAGTGATGCTGCCCACTGTTCATCTTTTAAAATTTTTTTCTTTTTTTTAATGAACTTAATAGACATTACAAACACAAACATTTCAAAAGAAAATGAGCAAAAAAGGGAATTGTGTATGGAATCATAAGTTTCCATTATAGTTTTGTAAAATATATCTTAAATTTGGTAATAAAATTTCCCTGTTTATGTCCCCTTCTAAACTTCCTTTTGTTTTCTTTTGTGTTTTAAAAATATTTTATTGATGGTCTTTTCTTTCTTTTCTGCATCTCTGTCACTATCTACAAACACTCCTCCATGCTCCCCCTCCCCCAGAACAAATAGAAACCACTCTTGTGACAAATAAATATAGTTAATAAAAACAAACCATATTGACCAGGGATGGGGAGCCTTCAGCCTCGAGGCCACATGTGGCCCTTTAGGTCCTC
The DNA here is from genome assembly GCF_900497805.2 of Vombatus ursinus. Classification (NCBI taxonomy): domain Eukaryota; kingdom Metazoa; phylum Chordata; class Mammalia; order Diprotodontia; family Vombatidae; genus Vombatus; species Vombatus ursinus. Next base: position 30,749,855 of record NW_020954548.1, on the reverse strand, counting down.
AAGTTTGACAAACTCAGAAGTTTGGATTTAGTCAAAGGGCCACACTTGAGGATCTAGAGGGTCACACGTGGCCTTGAGGCTGCAGGTTCCCCATCCCTGAAATTGACTATATTTGAAAACATGTCTTGGGGGCAGTGCCAAGATTGTGGAGTAAAGGCAGGAACTTTCCTGAGCTCTCCTAAATTCCCCTTCCAAACAACTTTAAAATAACTCCTTGAAATGAATTCTGGAGCCACAGAACCAACAGAATCTTGGGGTGAAACAATTTTCCAGCCAAGGACAACTTAGAAGGTTGGCAGTAAAGGTCTGTCCCACCGAGGTGAGAGTGGAGTGCAGTTCAGCACAGGCCATCCCCGACAAGTCCGTAGCATGCCTTGGAGATGACTGAATCTGCAGTGGTGGCTTCTGGAGCTCTCAGCCCACAGATAGTAAGGGGTTGGACAGCTGGTCAGAAGGAGATTACAGAGGACCCTTTGCTGGCTCTGGGTACAAGACTATGTTTCATTGCCCTTATACAGTTCTGGGTCTCAGTCTCAGGGTGAGGAGGAGCACTAGCAGGAGCAGGAACCCTGGTTGAAGTTCCAGAGTGGAGAAGAGTGCTTATGGTTGCTCACAGACTAAAGCACAGGCCGGAAGAGCAGTGACCATGCCTCTCTTTGGATCATACACCTTGGAAGAACTGAAAACTTACAGACTTCCGGAGCTAACTCTGAAAACAGCAGCACCAAAAAAACCCTGAAGCTTGGTATAATGCCCTCTCTATCCCAGGAGCAGAGTTCAACTTTAATATAAAGTTAAAAGTCAAGAAGTACTCTGGAAAAATGAGCAAATAACAAAAAAAAGAAACTGATCAGAAAGATATTATGGTGACAGGGTTGATCAAAACACAAACTTAGAAGACAACAAAGTCAAAACTGCTACATCTAAAGCCTCAAAGAAAATTAAGAATTGACCTGAGGCCACGGAAGAGCTCAAAAAGGATTTTAAAAATCAAGTAAGAGAGGTAGAGGAAAAATTGGGGAAAGAAATGATAGTGATGCAAGAAAATCATAAAAAAAGAGGCAACATCTTGGTAAAGTAGGCACACACAAAAAAACCTGAAGAAAATAACACCTTAAAAACCAGAATAGGTCAAATAGTAAAAGAGGCACAAAAATCCACTGAAGAGAAGAACTCTTTAAAAAAGCAGAATTGGCCAAATGGAAAAAAAAATATACAAAAATTCACTGAAGAGAAAAACTCCTTAAAAAGTAGAATTGGCCAAATGGAAAAGGAGGTACAAAAGCTCACTAAAGAAAATAGCTTAAAAATTAAAATTGGTCAAGTGGAAGCTAATGATTCTATGAGACATCAAGACACAATAAAACAAAATCAAAAGAATGAAAAAATAGGAAAAAAATGTTAAATATCTCATTGGAAAAACAGCTGGCCTGAAAAATAGATCAAGGAGAGATAATTTAAGAATTATTGGATTACCTAAAAGCCATGATCCAAAAAAGAGTCTAGACACTATCTTTCAAAAAATTATCATCAAGGAAAACTGCCCCAAATATCCTAAACAAGAAAGTAAAATAGAAATTGAAAGCGAAGGTAAAATAGAAATCTCCTGAAAGAGATCCCAAAATGAAAACTCCCAGGAATATTATAGATAAATTCCAGAGCTCGCAGGTCAAGGAGAAAATATTGCAAGTAGTCAGAAAGAAACAATTCAAGTATTGTGGAGCCACAGTAAGGATAGCACAAGATTTAGCAGCTTCTACATTAAAGAATTGGAAGGAGGCTTGGAATGTGATATTCCAGAAGGCAAAGGAGCTAGGAGGTAGGTAGAGTCACCTTCTCAGCAAAACTGAGTATAATCTTTCAGAAGAAAAATGGTTATTTAATGAAATAGAGGACTTTAAGCATTCTTGATGAAAAGACCCGAGCTGAATAAAAAATTTGACTTTCAAATACAAGATTCAAGAGAAGCATAAAAAGGAAAAATAAACAGGAAAAAGAAATCATAAGGGATTCAGTAAGGTTAAACTATTTATATTCCTGCATGGGAAGATGAAAGAAAGAAGGATAAATGGGGAAAAATAGGATGGAGGGAAATACACAGTTAACTATGAAAAAAATTTTATATCAAGTTTCTTTGATAAAAGTCTCATTTCTCAAATATATAGAGAACTGAGTCAAATTTTTAAGAATATAAATCATTCCCTAATTGACAAATGGTCAAAGAATATAAACAGGAAGTTTTCAGATGAAGAAATCAAAGCCCTCTGTAGTCATATAAAAAATGCTCTGAATCACTATTGATTAGAGAAATGCAACTTTGAGGCACTTCCTCATACCTGTTAGATTGGCTGATATGGAAAGGAAAACGACAAATGTTGGAAGGGAAGTGGGAAAATTTGGATACTAAAGCATTGATTCATCCATTCTGGAGGGCAATTTGGAACTGTGCCCAAAGGACTGTCAAACTGTGCATACTCTTTGACTCAGCAATACAGCTACTAAGTCTGTATGTCAGAGAGATTAAAAAAAAAAAGAGAAAAAGGACCTACACGTACAAAAATATTTGTAGTGGAGGTGGCAAAGAATTTGAAATTGAGGGAATGCTCATCGGTTGGGGAATGACTGAACAAGTTGTGGTACATGATTCTGATGGAATACTATCGTGCTATAAGAAATGACAAGCAGGATGCTTTTGGGAAAACCTGGAAAGATTTAGATGAATATGGAAAATGAAGTGAGCAGACCCAGGAGAATAGTGTAGACCCAGGAAAATAGAATAACAGCAATATTGCATAATGAACAACTGTGAATGACTTAGCTATTCTTAGCAATACAGTGATCTAAGACAATTCTGAAGGACTTATATGAAAAATGTTGTCACCTCCAGAGAAAGAACTGATAGAGTCTGAATGCAAATTGAAGCATAATTTTTTTTTTTTTTTGGCTAGGCAATGGGGTTAAGTGACTTGCCCAGGGTCACACAGCTAATGTGTCAAGTCTGCTCTGAGACTGGATTTGAACTCAGGTCCTCCTGACTCCAGGGCTCTATCCACTGCACCACCTAGCTGCCCCCAATGAAGCACACTTTTAAAAACTTTATTTTTCTTGTTTTTTTGTTTTTGTTTTTGGTTTTTTTTTGGTCTGTGTTCTCTGTCACAACATAACTAATATGGAAATATGTTTTGCATGACTGCACATGTATAACTACATCAAATTGCTTGCCTTCTCAAGGAGTGGGGAGAGAAGGGAGGGAGGGAGATAATTTGGAACTTAAAATTTTAAAAAATGTTAAAAATTATTTTCTCATGTAATTAGAAAAATATATATTAATTAAAAAAAAACACCTCTCATTCCATATCTGTAGTCTTTCCCCTCTCTTTGAAAAAATGGGAGGCTTGCTTTATCACTAGGCCTCTGAAATCTTTTTTTTTAATTTAAAATTTTTTTTTAGTTTTCAACATTCACTTTTATAAGATTTTGAGTTCTAGATTTTTTCCCCTTCTTTCCCTCCTCCCTCCCCAAGACAGCATGCAATCTGATATAGACTGTACAAATACATTCATATTGAACCTATTTTCACATTAGTCATGTTGTAAAGAAGAATTAGAACCAATGGGAGAAACCACGAGAAAGAAGAAACAAACTAAAAAAAGAAAAAAAAAGAGAGAGAAAGCAAATAACATGCTTTGATCTGCCTTCAGACTCCATGGTTCTTTTTCCGGACAGCATTTTCCATCATGAGTCATTTGGAGTCGTCTTGGATCCTTGCATTGCTAAGAAGAGATGAGTTTATCAAAGTCATCGCACATTGTGGCTGTTGCTGTGTACAATGTTCTCCTGGTTCTGCTCACTTCACTCAGCATCAGTTCATTCAAATCTTTCCAGGTTTTTCTGAAGTCTGCCGGTTCATCATTTCTTATAGCACAATAGTATTCCATTACATTTATATACCACAACTCATTCAGCCATTCCCCAATGGATGGGCTTCATCTCAATTTCCAATTCTTTGCCACTGTAAAAAGAACTGCTGTAAATATTTTTGTACATGTGGGTCCTTTTCCCCTTTTTATGATCTCTTTGTGATACAGACCTAGTAGTGGTATGGCTGGATCAAAGGGTATGCACAGTTTTATAGCCCTTTGGGCATAGTCCTCAATTGCTCTCCAGAATGGTTGGATCATTTCACAACTCCACCAACAATGCATTAGTGTTCCAATTTTCCCACATCTTCTCCAACATTTGTCATTTTCTTGTTTTGTCATGTTAGCCAATCTGATAGGTATGATGTGGTACTTAATTTGCATTTCTCTAATCAGTAGTGATTTAGAGCATTTTTTCATATGACTATAGATGGCTTTAATTTCTTCATCTGAAAATTGCCTGTTCATATCCTTTGACCATTTATCAATTGGAGAATGACTTGTATTCTTATAAATTTGACTCAGTTCTCTATGTATTTTACAAATGAAGACCTCAGGTCTTGACTGGTAACTGCATTGGTCAGAGAGAGGTCTGGAGCCTTTCAAAGTAATTTTTTCCTTCCATTATTGTAGATGTTGTGTAAGTTGGCCAGGTTTTGCTCATTTCACTTATTACTTCATATAGGTTTTTCCATCTTTCTCTAAAACTATTACATCTATCATTTTTTATGGTGTAATAACATTTCATTACATTTACATACTGCATTTTATCTGGCCATCTTTTTTCTAGCCCACGCATCCTTCAGCTGGTCCTTATGAGGTCTGATCTTTCACAGTTCTGCTAGCCCATTAACTTATCAATGTCTTCCCCAAAATGTGGTGCCTAGAACTGTCCGTGATCCCCAGATGTGGTCTGAACAGGACAAAGTCCAGTGGAACTATAATGTCCCTATTCCTGGACGTTATGCCTGCCTTAAGGCAGCCTAAGATCACTTGGGTTATTTTGGTCCTTATATCATGCAGTTGACTTGGATAGAATTTGAAATCCATTAAAACTCCTAGGTCTTTTTCAGATTAGTTGTTTTCTAGCAATGCCTTCTGCATTTTGTACTCTTGAAACTGATTTTTTTTATGTCATCTGTCAATTTGAGAAGCTTATCATCTGTGCTTTTATCCTGAGACGCTCTACTAAAGACCTCCTGCTGAGTTGACAACTTCATGACTGCTCTTTGCATCCAGCCATTCAAAGTTCTAAATATACTTAACTGTACTATTACCCAACTTTCCATCTTTTTCCTAAGAATGGCATGAGAGACCTGTCATTTGCTTTGCTATAATCTAGCAAAATATAGCTACAGTATTCACCTATTCTACCACTTTGCTAACTCTGTCCAAAAAGAAAATAATGTTGGGTTGGCAAGACTAATTCTTGATAAAGCTATACCGACTCTTTATGTGATTTATGCTTATGTTTTCTAGATGATTGTTCACAGTATCTTTATTGTATTTAAGTGTTTTTCTAGGACTCAAAGTCAAGTCCACTGGCCTATAATTTGCACATTGTCTTCACTGTTCTTCAGTTGAAACATTTGCGCTTCTCCATTCTTATAGTATCTCTTATTTTTCAGTCTTTCAAAGAGAATTAACAGTGACTTACAAATCTTATCTGCAAGTTTTCACTCTTTTTAAAGTTTTGAGAATTTAAAATGTGGAGATCTATATCCTATGACAAAAAATAAGAAGAGAAATAAAAACTGTTCAGCAAAACTGCCTAGCACATCAGCTTAGTTTGAAAGCATGTATATTATATAGCACCTCTAGCTCTTCTCTGCCTCTATAAAGAAAGGATGGAGAAGCATTTTCTTATCTCTTCTTTGAATTCGAGCCTGGTCATTATAATTATATAGTTTTCAGTTGTATGTGCTCCTCCCCCTGCCATTTACTTTGTTGTAGTCATATAGAGTGTTATTTTTGGTTCTGCTTTCTTCCCTTTACATCCATTCATCTTAATCTACCTGTGTATTTAGGTTTATTACTTCATTTGCCACACTAATATTCCATTATATTAATGTGCCAAAATTTGTTTAGCTATTCCCTAGTCAATGGGCAACTGGGAACTTTGTTTCCGGTTCATTACTAATGTGAAAAGTGCCACTATAAACATTTTGGTGTATAAAACCTTTCTGCTTTTGTTCTTCTTGGCATCATTGGATCATAGATTTGGAATTCAAAGAGACCTTCGAGACCATCAAGTCTGACTTCTTCATTTTACAAAGGAAGAAACTGAAGAGGCTCAGAGAAGTTGATTGACTTACCTGGGGTATATGCTTAGTAGTGCCATCTTTGGATTAGAGAATGTGGACATTTTAGTCAGTTTCTTAGCATGATTCTGAGTTGCTTTCCAGAAATATTGGAACCATTCTTAGTGCATCTTTTAGGGGTGGGGCCCAGCTCAGGCCAATTCCCTGGGAGTTAGATTTGGCCTGCTAGACCTGGAGATGGGCAGATTCAAGTTTAAATCTGACCTTAGATACTTATTAGCTGTTTGACTTTGGGTAAGTCATTTAACTTCTGTCTACCTCAGTTTCTTCATCTGTAAAATGGGAATTTAAAAATCTATCTTCCAGGTCTCTTGTGAGAATAAAATGAAATAATATTTGTAAAGCACTTTACAAACCTTAAAGTGCTGTATAAATGCTAGCTGCTATCATTATTGTTATTGTTATTGTTATTATTGTATTGGAACAGAATGAGACACTTGTTGGTCTTTCAGCAGCTATCAAAACGAGATTTACTTGGCCATAGTAGGAGGATAATTGATTCGGCTCAGGGAAGCTGAATGCTTGCCTGAATGATCCGCTAACCAAGCACCAGGGAGCCCCTAGAGCTCTCTGAGCTCCTCATGGCTGATTTGTATTCAGGAGACAAGAAAGTGATTTGTCCCCAGAGCCAGTCAAGTCTTGAGGGTGGTCTCAGTACCTTTTAAGGAAAAACTATCCTATCCTAATGAGAATAGAGGCAGGAGTTAGGATGTTGCTCCTACCATAGTATTGGCATGACTGCCTTTCCTCCAACATTGACTATCCCCAACTTTTTTCATCTTGGTCAGTTTACTGGATGTGAGATGGAACTCAGAATTCTTTCGATTTGTATTTCTCTTATAATTGAGTAGAACAATCTTTTGTATGGTTGTAAATCATTTGGAGTTCTTTTGAGAACTGTTTATTCATCTCCTTTGACCACTTATCCATCAGGGAATGAATCTTGATCTCATATATATGTATTAATTCCGTGTATATTGTGGATATCAGACAGTTTTCAGAGATTTTGATGTAAAGATTTTTTTCCCCCTTTATTCTAGTTGCATGATTTTGATCAGTTAAAAGCTTTTCAATTTAATGTAATGGAAGTTATCTATTTTATCTTTTGTGATTAATGATGTTGGACTTGGTTGATATATTGGTTTATTTTACTATTTTTTTTTCTATTTTTTATTTATTATAAGGGATGTCTGGGGTTGGGGTGGGATTGGGGACAATGGTGGGAAGTGATATCTTAGGAAATGTGGGTGATGTAAAAACAAAATATCAATAAAAATGAAACGATTTTCTCTCTGGCTGTAGCTATGACAAATGTACCTAGTATAGTCCTATTCTAATTTTGTAAAAAAAAATACATATATATATATATGTGTGTGTGTGTATGTGTATATATGTATGATATATATTATATGATATCTATATACATATTATATATATATGACTTTTAGTATTCCTGTCATTTATCTGTTTTTAGTTTATTATTATTAGTTCTTTCACTACCCTAGGATATGGTTCATCTGTGTTAAGTTAAGTCTTTGGTCATAATGTCTGGTTTTTTTTTTAATGTAGACTTACTGAACAAATATAGAAAGATTATACAGCATGACTCACAGTAGGGAGCAACTGAGGCTTTTTTAAGCTGGGGAATGAAATCGTTAGAACCATGCTTTAGGAGGATTATGTCGGTGGCTTTGTGAAGGATATATGAGAGAGGGGAGATACTAGAAGCACAGAAACCAATTAGGAAATTATTGCAATAATCTAGGCAAGAGGAGATGAAAGCCTGAAATAGGATGCTATGTGAACAGTGTAAAAGGGACAGATGCCAGAGATGTGGAGGCAGGATCAATAGAATGTAGCAACTGATATGGGGTTATGAGGGAGAGGAAAAAGTCAAGGATGACTTGGAAGTAGTGAACTCAAGGTAAGCAGCTGTGGTCAAGAGGAAAGAGTAATAAATTTGGAGTGAGAAGATATGGCTTCACACCGTGACTTTGTTACTTGCTACTTGTGTCACTTCATTGCTCTGGGCCTCAGTTTCTCCATCTGTAAAATGAAGGAGTTGAACTAGATGACCTCTCAGATGCCTTCTAACTTGCAATCCTATGATCCCTACAAACATAGGTTATCGGGAATCGTGGTTCCCTCTATTGAAACAGAGAAGTTCAGAGAAAGGACTCAGGGGAGAAGATTATGTGTTTGGTTTTGGGCATAGTGAACTTATGTGTCTACAGAACACTTGGATGGAGATATCCGGGGGGAGGAGGGGTTGATGATATGAGACTGGAGTTAAAGAGCGATAATTGTGTTAGATCCACAAATTTGGGATTCATTTGCTTAAAGCTGATATGTGAATCCATAGGAACAGATGAACCGACCAGGGAGAGAACAGAGAAAGAAGAAAAGAGAGGAGGGCTCCCTCAGCTGCAGTGTTGAGCGACATCCAGCCTTAGGGGGACAGAAAACAGATGATGAACCAGCAAAGCTGACTGAGAGGGAGAATAGCCTAGAGAGGGAGAGCTTCTGAGGGTGGCTGAGAGTGTCAGCAGTGGTCAGCTACAAATACTTTGTCATTTTTACATCATCCACTGCAGTGAAGAGGAGTAAAACTGTCAGGCAGGGTAAAAGCAGAGAAGGATGGGTAATATATTGATGACAAAACTAGAGTCAAAGAAGTCTGGACAGGTAGAAATACGGGTTGAAAGCAACAAGATGAAATTGAATAATTATGATAAACATTTTAATTTACATAGTTCTTTGTAAGGCATTTTCATTTTTTACCCTCCAAAGAAGCTTATGAGATCCATGGTACAAAGGATTCTCTTTGTCTTACAAAGTAGGGAGCTGAAGATCAGAGATGTGAAATAGCTGGTAAATGTTAGTGCTTTTCCCAGCTGCAGCCAGGCTTCCCAAATTCAGTGCTTTTTTTTTTATACCACATCATATAGTCTTTCTCAGAAATGATCATAAAAAGACATTAATTTAACATTTTAAGGTTTATAAATTGCTTTATATATATGATCTTATTTTATAAATAAAAGTCCTGTATGAATGTAAAGTCCTATACTTAGGTTCAAAAAATAAATATCACAACTAGATGAGAAGAAATACATTGGAATATCTATTATTACAGAATTTTTATGGAAGTGTTCAAAGACTTTGTAGTCTTTTTATTTTTTAATAAAAATCTTTATCTGCCTATATATCAATTTGTTTCATGTTTAGTAATTATTTAGCTTATCTAATTTATGTAACTATCTTTAATGTCTGTGTATATGTTTCAGGTACAATGGTAAGGAACCTTTAATATTGGTAGATGTATTAAAAGCATTAATATTATATCAACAATGATGTTTCTGACATTTTAATTGAATATTTTATCTTCAAATATGATATAATCTGCAAATAACTTTTTTCCACAAAAAGTTGATGAATGTTACAGAGTCCAAGAAAGTTTGCCTGGAGTATTAATTATTTTATGGGAGGGTTTTTGTTTTTTTTTTTACATTGCTTATTAACCAGGAAAGCAGTTTCAGAAGTAACATTCTAAAGTACAACTTGATGAATCTTTCTGTGTGCTGAGTTTTACCATAGACAATTACATTCTAAGTACCATAGGGTGTCTAGACTGAGAGGGAAAACAAAATTAGACTTCTCAGCCACAAGAATAGCTTTTTAATTTTAAAGTAACTTTTATTTCTATTTTGCTGACCTGGAACTGGCCAAGTTAGAGTCAGTTCTTACAGCACTGAACTAAGTCAGAAGATTTGGGATTGTGTCCTGACTGTCACCTGAAAGAAGGCATTTAAATTCTCCGAGTCTGTTTCCTTATGTGTAAAATAAGGGTAATAACACATGTACTATCAATTAGTTAGTCAGTAAACACTTATTAAAGGGCTGCTCTGAGCGAGGCACTGTGCTAAGTGCCAATAATCTCAGGGCTATTGTGAGAATCAGATAACAGAAGGAAAGTATGTGAAGGGAATTTATATCCATAAGTTGTTAATAATAATAGTTTGGCTGCTTTTGGAGGGGAGCAGTGGAATTGACTAACTTCTATATTTGATTTGATGAGTTAAATTTAGTAAGTATTTATTGAGTGTCTACTACAGGTTTGGCACTGAGATAGTGAAAAGCCAGATCATGTAGAGGGAAGAGCTCAGGCCTTAGACTCAGAAATGTAGGTTTGAACCCCACTTTAGACCCTTTTTAGTTGTACATCTATGGGTAAGTCACTTAAATTCTCAGAGCTTTGGTGTCCTTATCAAGAAAATGGGGATAGTTGTACTTGCATCATTCACCTCCCATAGAGGGTTAGGAAAAGTGCTTGGTCAACTTTAAAGTGCTGTAGGAATGTGAGTCTCTCATTCTCAAAGAGGTTCCTGAATCTCTGCTTTCCCTGTTATCCCTCTCTTAGATCCAGGAATTATTTGTACAAGGCTTTGTAACATATATATATATATATATAATGTTGATATCTCAGTTTGAGTGTTTGTGTGACATTTTGGGAATTAAAATTTGATTCACTTTAGTATATTCATTAAACACTTGCTGTGTGTAGAGTACTACAAGGAATGAATAAAATTAAACATTTAGATAAGATGTTGTACATGCCCTTATGAAGCTTATAGTCCAGTAGAGTGACACAAACCATGTACAAATAACTAAAATACAAAATAATATATAATAAAAATGCACTGTAGGTATAGACAGCTGCCTGAGCACTGAGAGAGAAATCAGAAGAGGCTTTCTGGAATGGTGGTATTTGAGTTAGGTTTTAAAGAATGCATAGGAATTCAGGAGAGGGAGGGTAAAGAGGGTAGGGCTGGCATTCTAGGCATAGGTAACTGTATAAGTAAAGGTACATAGGTGGGAGAATGTGGGCCATGAAGAAGGGATGTTGAGCTAGCCAGTTTGCTTGCAGCTTAGAGCATGTGGTGGGGAATAGCATGTAACAAGACCGAATGGATAGGTTGGAGGCAAACTGAGGGATTTTGAATGCCATTCTGAGAAATTGGAGTTTTACTTGGTAGCCAGGGTGCCATTAGAGGGCTCAGAGCAGTGTAAGGGGCTCGGTATTCTCAGGTCTTGGTTTTGCCTTTCTGTAGCCCAGGGGTGGGGAACCTTCAGTCTTGAGGCTACATATGGCCTTTTGGCTGAATCCAGACTTCACACAACATTTGTTCTGGGTTGTACTTGAGAACCTAGAGGGCTCCATGTGGCCTCGAGGTTGAAGGTTCCCCACCTCTGTGTGTCCAGCCCTTCCCAGGTCTGATTTCATGTTGGACATGTACAGCATTATTGATCTGTTTCAGCTTGAGCCACACTGTCTTTGTGCTTGCTCTTGTCTTCACTAGATCAGAGTATCGTATGTTATGATCAAGGGGTGATGGTGATGCTGATGCTGGGCACATCCTGTAGGTATTTAGTCATTGTGTATGCAACTGAGTTGATGGTGGGATGAGATGAAAAGATTTTGTTTAAAAGGCCTTTCTTATATCTAGGGCCATTTCTACAACATTTATTAAAGGTCTGTTAAATACAAGGCACTGTAACAGGCACAGAGTTAAGATATGAGCCCTAGCCTCCAACCTAGGAGCTTCTGATCTGTGTGGGGTAGATAAGCTGTGAACCTTAGTCTGGATTTGCAGTTTCATCGGGATCGGAAATTCCTCAGTGGGAAGCCTTGCTCTGTCAATGTAGACTGGCAATTGTTACTATGCTGGGACTTGGAGTTGTAGGGAGTTGCCTGAGACATTGAGAAGGTAATTAACTTAACAAGAGTCACATATTCACCGTGTGTCAGAGGTGGGGAGGCTAGCTCTTTATTCACTAGGCTGGTCTGCTTCTCAAAAATAGCATACAACCAGAATATGAGTGTGTATGATGAGCAGAAAGTGCTCTGAAAGCAGAGAGGGAGCGATCACAAAGGCCACCTGGGCCTCTCACATCAGTCAATTAACAAGCCTTTATCAAGTGCCTACTATGTGCCAGACATTGTCCTGAATGCTGGGGATACAAAAAAAGCTCTCCAAGAGCTCACATCTGCTGAAGTCCCCTGTGCCAAAAGCAGATCAGCTAATAAACTCTGACTTGCACTAGTCTAATTTAATCTTTCAGAAGGTAGAGGAACAAGAAAGAGCAAATTTATTTCTGGATCTGATTCTCATCAACAAAGAACTGGTTGCTGGAGTGAAGACGATAAAAAGCTTGGGGCGGGGGGGGGGTGGAGGGAGGAATGACTTTTCTTTTAGGATTCGTGATAGAAGAAGAAAATTGGTACCAGTCTTCATTTCTCACCAGACTGCACACCTCTGGACTTCCTCATTCCCCAAGAATCTCTTCATCTTGGAAGATCACTTCAGAAGTAGTGATCTAAGCCCTCGGCCCTTTCCTTTCTGAGAACTTCCATTTAAGGAGAACACCATCTCTTCATTTCCCTCCAGCAAATGATTCCTCCTGGCTTCTCCATACCATCTTCCCCCCTCTCCTTTTTTTTCAGCTTCCTTTAATGTGTGTCTTCACCATTAGAATATAAGGTCCTTGACACCCAATCAGCTTAGCCCTATTAGAATTAATTAAAAATTGAGCTTAGAATCTCAAAGCTTAAGCAATCCACCAGCCTCAGCCTCACCAGAATCAGGGCTTACAGACATTAGCTTCCCATCCCTTGAGGAATATGAGGTCATGAGATAGATCCTACTTATCATTCCTCCGAATCCTTTGAAATCTAGTCTCCCAAAAATATAGGGTGCATGTCAGACCAGCTATAGGTATATACCAATCAACCACAACATTTATTAAATGCTTAGTATGTGCCAGCCCCTTGGCTAAGCACTGCCCTGTTCGATTATAGCATGAAAGCTATATGCTCTAAAAGCCATTTGCTTCATAACTTATAAAACCCTTTCTTCACAACAATCCTTTGAGTGTGTTAATGTGAGTGTTATTATCCCTGTTTTCTAAATGAAGAAACCAAGTGAGGTCTAATGAAGTGTTTAGTACTAGAGTCGAGGTTCTAACCCAGGTGTTTCCATCCCCTAGTCTATTATTCATTGTATTATATGCCATGGTACCTTGTCACTGCTGTTTTAATGGATTTTGTTGTTGTTCAGCCATTTTAGTCGTGTCCAACTCTTTGTGACCCCACTGGGGGTTTTCTTGGCAAAAATACAGGAGTGATTTGCCATTTCCTTCTCCAGCTCATTTTACAGGTGAAGAATTGAAGGCCAACAGGGTTAAGTGACTTATCCAGGGTCGCACAGCTAGTAAGTGTCTGAGGCTGGATTTGAACCCAGGAAGATAAGTTTTCCTGATTTCAGACCTGGGGCTCTATCCACTGTGCTATCACTGTATACTTATTAATTGTAGCTGGGATGCATGGAGCTATTATAAATATACTAAAAGAAAACTCCAAACATTTTATGCTTATTGTCATTTGAAGCAAGGCCAAAGCACAGTTTTTCCAAATGAAATCACCTTTTTGAATTTTTAAAAAGCATATTTATGATCATCTTTTTGTTCTATAAAATTAGATGTGGTTGTAAAACTCTTGTCATTATTAGACCAGCCCTTTCTTCTCCAACCCTCTGGCAATTCTCAGAATCCATAATCTGATACACAGTGACAAAAGGCGATTAAATAATTTGTTGCAACATATCCTTTTGATTGAGGCACACCAAGGTAAAGGAACCACAGTTATATAATTTAATGTGTTAGGTTGAGTCCTTGAAATACATTTTCCCAGATGACCAGGCCCTTTTACCTGAAGCCATCATTAAGATTCCATTCTCTTGGTGGAGGACTGTTTCTGCTTAGTATCTCTTTTCCCCACTGCAGCCATTCTCCTCACAGTAAACTCTATACTAATTATTTCCCCAAGATTACTGGGGATTGGGTAGAAATTATTTTTTCCAACTGATAGATGGAAAAAAAATATTTCAGCACTGAGGAGTTTAATAAAGCAAAGTGGCCTATCACACATATGAGGCTGGTGGTTGAGATAAGATTACACTGCAGTAGTTTTTGAATAAGGTTGGAGGATTATATTTACATGCCCTTTATGACGAAGTGCAAATATTGAGTCATCAAGAACAGTACCGAGCCCTTTCTAGCATGTTACTCTGAGACACAGCAGTTCGGGATTCACCTCTGTGTGTCTTATCTCCACTCCTCTTCTCATATTTTACTTATCCTATCTCCCTAAGTTCCTAAGGTGTGACCCTGCTTGTCTTGTTTCTTTGTTGATATGGTGTATTAGGGAAACTGACTCACTTTTGGTATTTCTCCCCATTTTTGGAGGGAGAGAGGAAAAATAAAATCATTGGAAAGAAACACAAAAAATGAAGTGGTGATGTGGAAAAAGAGTTTTAAATGCATAGCTCCTCAGGCTTGGGGAGGAATCTTTGGGTCATAGGATTTAGAGCTAGGAAGAATGTCAGTGATGACCTATTCTAATCCCTTCCTTTCACAGATGGTGTCAAGAGAGGGTAAGTGACAAATCCAAGGTCACACAGATAGTAAGTAGTCAAGGTGGAATTGGAACCCAGGTTTTTCCATTCCAAATCCAGGACTGATCTCATTTTGGTATGTTGCTACTATTCATTGCACTAAATCAGAGGGTTCTAACCTGGCATTGCTAAGACCCTACATTGAACATTAGGAACCTGAGGCCTAAAGGGGAACTAATATAGGTAGTACCAGTTAAAAAACAAACAATGAAATTCAAGAACAACAATGGCTATACAATACAAAACATTCTTTTTAGCTTTTTAGCTGTATGTGGTATGTCTCTTGTTATTTACTATTCTTAGAATCTCTTGGCACCTTCTATGTATATGACGTAGGCATTGAGGGAAATACAAAGAAAAACAAGGCATTATCTCATATTAGAGAGGTAGAAAGAACATTGGTTCTACAGTCAGAGGATCTGGGTTCAAGTCTTGCTTGGTTCTTCCACTTAGCACCTGTGTCATCTAGGCAAATCACTACCTGGACTTCTGTTTCCTCATTTTTATTTTTTTTATTTTTTATTTAAAAAATTTTTTTTTAAAAAAATTTTATTTTTTAGGCAGTTAGGGTTAAGTGACTTGCCCAGGGTCACACAGCTAGTAAGTGTCAAGTGTTTGGTCTGAGGTCGAATTTGAACTCAGGTCCTCCTGACTTCAGGGCCAGTGATCTATCCACTGCGCCACCTAGCTGCCCCCTCTTTCTTCCTTTTTAAAACAAGGGGTTTTGGAATAGATGACCCCTGCTGGCTCTTCTGCCTCTGAATCTATGATCAGCAGATGACGAGCACACAAATAATGATAATAAAAGGTAGAATGTGATATGTGCCTAAGAAAGAGGCATAGAGTGTTACGAGGGGTGGGACAGAGCCCTTCTGGCTGGTGGGATAGTAATGATATAGCTAGTAATAGATATTATAGATAATAGATAATAGTCATAATAGCTCGTGTTTCTGTAATCCTTGAAGGTTTGTGAAGCACTGTGCATATCTCAGTTCTTCATAGCAACCTGGTGAGGTAGGTGCTCTTTTACAGGTGAGGAAACTGAGGCTGAGAGAGGTCAAGTGACAAACAGCTAGTATTTGAGTTGAGATTTGAATTCAGATCTTCCTGACTTACTCCAGTTTTCTTATCTGATGTGGCACTTCGCTTCCTTGGGAACCAGGGATGTCTTTATGGAGAGAGATGCCATTTGAGCTAGGCAGTGAAGGATGAGTAAGATTTCAAGAAATAGAAATGAAGAAAAGGAAAAATAAAAACATTGAGAAGAGTATGAACCCAAAAGCACAAGGAAAGCAACTGTTTCCCAGCTCTCTGCTCCTGCTGAGCCAAAGCAGGAACTAAGGACGTTGCCTGCGGTAGCTCCTCATGTGGCGTCAGTAATTGGTGGGTATTGATTTAGAGCAGTTATTAAAGGGATTGGAAAGTAAGGGGTGCAGATCATTTCTTTTCCTGCAAAGGCTATATATCATTACTCATCTCCTTGTATAACAACCTTTTGAGTTCAAATGTGGCCTCAGACACCAGCTGTGTGACCCTGAGCAAGTCACTTAACCTGTTTTACCTCAGTTTCTTCATCTGTCAAATGAACTGGAGAAGGAAATGGCAAACCACTCCAGTATTCTTTGCCAAGAAAACCCCAAATGAGGACGTGAAGAGTCAGACACAACTGAAACGACTGAACAACAAATTAACGTCTTTTACCCTGCTGTCTAATCAGATTTTTACTTCTTATTAGTTATTATTTAACATTATTATTTATTGTGACCAGTAACAATGATAATAAGCTTGCAAGGGCCCCAAGAAATTATCCAGTCTAACTTCAGTGTTATACTTAGGGGGCCACTGAGTTTCTGAAAGTTGTGATCCTCACCTCATTTCTGACTTTTGAAATCCAACCTGTCCTTCAACCTGTAGTTCACACGCCACTAAAATTTCCTTGAAGCTTTTTTTGATCCCCCCAGCTATTAGTAATCTCTCTCTACTTGTATCTCTCAAGGTACCTCTCCTTTAGGTTCTATTTAAATTGTACCATATGTATATATGGATCTTTCCTACTGCATTATAAATTTGAAATTAGAATTTGGGTCCTATTCTTAGGACCATAGGATTTACATCTAAAGTAGACTTTTGAGACCATCTAGGTTGGCCTCTTTATTTTACAGGTGAGGAAACTGATACCCTGAGAGGTGTGATGGGTGAAATCTGAAATAACTGAGGAAACAAAGGTTTGAGCTTCTGAGCATATCAGTTTATTAACAAACCAATTGCATAATGGACCAGGCCCCCACAGCTTGGCACTGGGCCCCAATACAGAGGGAGACAGATTTTTATGCATTAAAAGCAGACAATTAATAGAATATAAACCAGAATACAAGATTAGGTAATCTGATTTCTCATTGGAGGAAAGATTAGGGACTTTCCAAGTCGGGAAGGAGGTGACTGAAGGTGTGGATTTTCCTGGATGTGAAACAGAATATTACTCAATTCCCACTTTTAGCAAGCTGTTGGAATGTTCAGGAAAATGAAACTTAAGTTTCAGAATAGAATCTGTTTTACGGGATGGAGTCAGTTGGGTTCATACAGTTCTCTCAGAGGTGATGTGATTTTTCCAACATAACACAAGCAGTAGATCCAGGATTTGAACCCAGCATTCTTTTTTTTTCTTTTTTCTCTTTTCCCATTGGTTATGTTGTGAAGAAGAATTAGAACCACTGGGAGGAACCACGAGAAAGAAGAAACAACAAAAAAAAGAGCAAATAGTATGCTTCAATCTGCATTTAGACTCCATAGTTCTTTCTCTGGGTGTGGATAGTATTTTCCATCATGAGTCTTTTGGAATTTTCTTAGATCCTTGCATTGCTAAGAAGAGCTAAGTCTATCAAAGTTAGTCATTGCACAGTGTTATTGTTATTATGTACAATATTCTCTTGGTTCTGCTCACTTCACTCTGCATCATTTCATGTCTTTCCAGGTTTTTCTGAAGTCTGCCTGCTCATCATTTCTTATGGAACAATTATACCACAACTCATTCAGCCATTCCCCAGTTATTGGACATGCCCTCAATTTCCAATTCTTTGCCACCACAGAAAGAACTGCTATAAATATTTTTGTAGATATGGGTCTTTTTCCCATTTGGGATGCAGACCTAGAAGTAGTATTGCTGGATCAAAGGGTATGCACAATTTTATAGCCCTTTGGGCATAGTTCCTAATTGCTGTCCAGAATGGTTGGATCAGTTCACAACTCCCCCAACAATGCACTAGTGTTCCAATTTTCCCACATCTTCTCCAACATTGATCATTTTCCTGTTTTGTCATGTTAGCTAATCTGATAGGTGTGATGTGGTACTTCAGAGTTATTCTGATTTGCATTTCTCTAATCAATAGTGATTTAGAGCATTTTTTTCATATGACTACAGATAGCTTTAATTTTTCATCTGAAAATTGCCCGTTCATAGCCTTTGACCGTTTGTCAATTGGGGAATGACTTGCATCCTTATAAATTTGACTTAGTTCTCTATATATTTGAGAAATGAGGCCTTTATCGGAGACACAGGTTGTAAAAATTGTTTCCCAGCTTTCTGCTTCCCTTCTAGTCTTGGATGCATTCGCTTTGTTTGTGCAAAAGCTTTTCTTTTTTTTCCCGCTGGGCAGTGGGGTTAAGTGACTCACCCAGGGTCACACAGCTACTGTTATATGTCTGAGGCTGGACTTGAACTCAGGCCATCCTGACTCCAGGGCTGGTGCTTTATCCACTGTGCCACTTAGCTGCCCCCTGTGCAAAAGCTTTTCAATTTAATGTAATCAAAATGATCCATTTTGCATTTCATAATGTCTTCTATCTCCTGTTTGGTCATGAATTCTTCTGTTCTCCATACATCTGACCGTGAACCCAGCATTCTTTAGATCCAGTGTTTTCCTCACCCTGCTCTGCTCTTTCTTATCTTTGTCTCTCAGTGAGCAACATAGTACCTTTACAAACTTCAAGCATCTCTGATTTTTTGGGGAGGATTGTAGCTACTCTTTCCACTGGAGCAGATTGCAGCCTTTCTACAACTTTGACAGTGGGTGTAGGCAAAAAATTCATCACCCTATTACCAACTTCATGGTGAAATTAATAAGGTGGGGGGTGGGTCTTTGCACTACATATATACAGTTGGTGATAGGTCTATACTTAAAACCTTTCAAATTTGATGGGACCTACATTAGACAAGCCCAGTTCCTCTCTTCACCATAAGGAAATATTGGTGAACTTTAATGGAGTAGAACTTCGTTTGAAGTAGATACTTAGTTTATCTTTGTTGGATGCACTGAATTATCCTGTCTTCTCAGCTACAAACGTGGTCAAATCTTCCCTAACCTAAAGAATCATCCTTCAAGCTCTGCTACTTTCCCAAGCTATTACGATACCTTGCCCTTCTTCTTCACCGACAAACTTCTCGAAAGAGTATTCTGTACTCGCCTCCTCATCTTACCACCTACTCCTTCCTCCCAGAAGTCTGTCTTCTGCCCTCTTCCTCCACAACACCTTACGTTAAGCTTCTCACTTCTCTGCCCACCGTTCTACTGAAATGTCTCTCTCCAAGGTCACTTGGGAACTCCATCGTGTTGAATGCATTGTTCTCTTTTCTTTCTTTATTCCCCTTGTCCTCTCTGCAGTATTTGACATTTCTCCTTCTGGTTTCCACCTCTTCTCTTGGCTTTCATGAGATTGCATTCATGACTCTCCCCATCTTTCTGATCACTCCTCTCTTTTTTTCTGGCTTCTTATCCTCCACCCATCCATAAAACATGGATGTTCCCCAGATTCTGCCCTTGGTTTCTATTAGTGATTTAATTTATTCCTCTGGATTAAATTATCACTTGTCTGTAGTTGGCTCTCAAATCAATGCCTCTATCCCCTACCCTGGCCCAGAATTCTAGACATATATCTAGACTACCCCCTCAATAACTCCACTTGGATGACCTGCCAGTACCTAAAATTTATCATGTCCAACCAAACTGATTATCTTTTTTGATTGTTATCTAGAGAGACAGTTTTGCATAGTAGCTAGAGCTCTGGACTTGTAGTCAGGAGGAAATGAATTGGAATCTTACTAAAGACACTTACTAGCTGTGTGACCCTGGGTAAGTCACTTAATGTTTCTAAGCCTTAGTTTTCTTGTATGTAAAATGAGGATAATCAAAGGCCCTACCACACAGAGTTATTGTGAATATCAAACGAGATAGCTATGTAAAATGCTTTGTAAACTGTAAAGCGCTATATATTAACTGCTGAAAGTCACTCACTGCATTGTGGGCCTTGCTAGTTGTCTTGACTTTTGTCTTGCCACTGGACTCTGATGACTCTGGAGGAGAGACTGAGGCTGATGACTTTGTGCAGCTCTGCCTCACTTAAATCCAATTCATGTGCAAGTCAAGACATCACCCTGTGATACCATTGGTCCTATTCCAGAACAAAGGACGAATAACAATATATTAGCTGCTATTACCATGGTTGTTCTCTCCCACAACTGCCCCTTCCTCCAACTCAGGGGTTCCTCACCTTTTCTGGGTCATAGATCCCTCTGGCAGTCTGGTGAAGCCTGTGGATCCCTTCTCAGAACAGTGTTTTAAAATACATGGCATAAAATATATAGGATTACAAAGAAAAGCAATTATATTGAAATATGGTTGTTAAAATACTTTTAAAAAATTCCCAGACCCCAGGTTAGGAATCCCTGCTTTACCTTTTCCACTTCCATTGATGGCGTCATCTTCATTAAGACCCAGGCTTGCAATGTTTACTTCTTCCACCTCCCACCTCTGTCATTTGCAAAATCCTGTAATTCTATCCCTTGCATCCAGCTCCTAATCTCAATTTTCATTGCCATCACCCTTGTTTATGCCCTTATCTTTTCTTGTCTAAACTATTGTAATAACCTTCTGACCAGTTGTTGTATCTCAGATATCTTTCCTTCATGCCACCACGTTATATAGTCCTCTTACCGTACCACTGATTATGGCATTCCTCGACTCAGAGGCTTTCAGGAGCGTTCCATCACTTTCCAAACAAAGTATAAGTAAGCTCTTTGTCCTGGCATTCCCAGCTCCCTACAGTCTGGCTTCAGTCTGTCTTTGCAGCTTTATCTTGTACTGATTCCCTTCACCTATTTCCGAGCGAACCTGGAGTTGTCTTCCATTCTTGTCCTCTTCTCTGCTGAATCTAAACCTTCACTTGTGCCATCCCTCATATGGGGACTCTTCCTCCATTTTGTGTCTGTTGAAGCCCCTCCTTTCCTTTGAATCCAGACTTGGATTGAATCCCCTTCTTCTCCCCACATCTTGCTGTCATACTCCATATCAGTTTCCTTGGACCTATCCTTTTCACTTATCTTCATTTCCCTGAGAGTTTGTAAGACCTTAGGGTTTCAGAGGTGGAAGGGAGCTTTGGGATCTTTGATATGAGCTTCTGATTTTGCAAATGAGAATACTAAAACCCTCAACCAGTGGAAGAAGATAGTAAAGAGAAGACCTGTACTTAGAACACAGGTCTTCTGACTCCAAATCCAGGGTTCTTTTCACTTAGACCTGTTGTTTGCATGCATTCCTCCCTCCCGTTTCCCGCATTAGATTTTAAAATCCTTGAATTTGAGTATGCATTTTATGTCTTTCCATCCCCAGCATCCAGCACAGTGCCTTGCATTCAATAGATGTTCAACAAATGGATAGATATGAATAAAGACAATGTCAGAACTGGGGGTAGATTCAAGTTTCTCAACCCCCCAATCCAGGGCTCTTCCCAGTTTGTTATTTATTCTGCCTCCTTTGGCATTTGGTACTGCTTGTGGTTTCCATTGCTGTAAGTGGACACACTCCCTTGGGGGGGTCTGGCTTCTTGCTGCTGCTTCTTCTGACCAAAATTAGAATCTCATGGTTGTCCTGCCTAATTTGGAAATGTCTCAGCAGCTAGAAATTGGAGTCTCCTTGATTTATAGCCCCTTTGTTCAAAACCACACCCATCTCCCTAGGTTTAGGAGGGAGAATGGTAAGACCCACAGCTAAGAGTCTCTCTAAGTGTAATTGATTCCTTTCCCTCAAAGAGCAGACATGTCCCTGTCTTATTTACTGTGGGGCCTGTCTTTTCCCCTGCCTTGGAGACCCAGTACCACCAGCTGACTGAAATGCATTTCTTGCCAAGTAAACCTCTGTCTGTGCTCTCCCAAGTTTCTGGGCAATGGGCTCTTCTTGTGCTTAGATGTTTGCCTGTGCTCCCTCCCTCCCCTCATTCTAAGTGTGTGGGGCTGGATATAATGTGATTGTCAAGGAGACAAATGATGTGATGAGAGGGCTTTTTGGGTACTAGACCAAACTCCTTGTGATCCCAGGGCTGCCTTTGGATGTTACATTGGACTCTGCAGTCACTTTTCATCTTGGGCTTCATGCTTGATACATCTAGTAAATATTTATGAATCACCTGTTAGCTGCAGGGCCCTTTGCTAGGCAGTGGGGGAAATGTATACCATTTAATGTTGTTTATAGTATAGATATCTTCAGTCAACAAGCTTTTTATTAATTGCCTACTCTATGTCTGGCGCTGTGCTAAGCACTGGAGATACAAAGAAACACACAAAAAAGTCATCCTTGCCTTCAAGGACCTCACAGTCTAATGGGAGGAGACACCAACATGCAAACAGCTCTGTACAGACAGGCCATAGATGGGATAAACTGTAGATAATCTCATGGAGAAAACTCTAAGATCAAGGAGGAGACTGGAAAATGGCTTCTTGTAGAAAGTGGGGTTTTAAGACTTGAAGGAAGGCGGGGAAGCTAAAAAGCAGATGAGGTGGGGGAAGAGTTTAAAGCAAGGGTGACAGCCGGTGTTAGGAGCTGGAGTGCCTCATGGGAGGAGTGGCAAAGAGGCCAGTGTCACTAGATTGTAGTATACCCAACTTGGGGGTAAGGAGGAAGAGTCAGGCAGAAAGGGCCAGGTTTGAAATCAAAATAGAAGATTTTATATTTGATCCCAGAGGTAATCGAAAGTCACTGGGGTTGACGTGACCAGACTTGCATTATGGGAAGATTGCTGATAGTCCAGTGGGGGATGGACTGGAATGAGGGGGGGAGACTCACCAGAAGGCTGTTGCAGCAATCCAGGCTTGAAGTGGTAAGGGCCTCATACAAGGTGATGGCAGTGTCAGAGGGAGAAGGGCATGTCGAAGAGATGCAGTGAAGGCAAAACTGACAAGCCTCAGCAGCAGATTGGGTATGGAGCAGGGTGAGAGTGAGGAGGCAAGGATGACGTCTAGTTTGCCAGCCTGTGGGCCTGGGAGGATGGTGGTGCCCTGGGCAGTTAGGAAGAGAAGAGAGTTTGGGGGCAAAAATGATGAGTTCAGTTTTGGATCTATTATGATGTCTGTGAGACATACAGTTCTGTATGTCTAAGAGGAAGGTGGAGGTATGAGACTGGAGGAGACAGGAGAAAGGTTAGGGCTGGATAAATAGATCTGAGAATCATCTGCATAGGGTTGATAATTGAATCCATGGGATCTGATAGTATCATCAAGGGAGATAGTATAATGGAAGAAGAGAAGAGGACCCAGGAGAGAGTCCTTAATAAGAGAAGACTTGGTGTGTGTGTCTGTGAAGACTTAATAAGAGACTGAGAGGAAGGGAAGTGTGAGAAGGCCTTTTCTAGGGGTTTAGCCACAAAAGGGAGGAGAGACACAGTATGATAGTCAGCAGGGTTATGGATGTAAGTTGCTTGAGGGAAAGGACCATATATTATCTAAATACTGTGTCTCCTGCAGGCTTGGAATACTGCTCTGTATATGCTAGTCCTTAATAAACATTTGTTGAATGAGATTCCTGCTTTGATAGTTTAAGGCAAGTAGTAGTAAAAGTAATAGATAGTATTTACGTAGCACTTTAAGGTTTGCAAAGTGTTTTACGTATGTTATCTCACAATAGCCCTCACATTGATCTTATAAGGTTGGAGATATTATTATCTTCATTTTACAGATGAGAAAACTTGAGACAGCAGAGGTGACATGACTTGTCCAGGGACACACAGCTAACAAGTGTCTGAGGCTGGATTTAAACTCAGGTCTTTCTGACTTCAAGTCCAATACTTTATTCACTGCACCATCTAGCTCCCCTAGATAATCATTACTTATTTATTCAACATTATCATTAGGTGCATTGTGCTGTGCTAGATTCTGGAGCAGATACAAAGATGAATAAAACAGGATCTTGCTCTTTAGGAACTTTGAATCTAGAAGAGAGCAGCTAGTTGGAGCAATGGATGTAGCGCCTCCAGGCCTGGAGTTAGGAAGACCTGAGTTCAAATTTGGCCTCAGATGCTTAGTAGCTGTGTGAACCAAAGCTAGTTACTTAACCTTGTTTTCCCCAGTTTTGTCATCTGTACAGTGAATTGGAGAAGGAAATGGCAAAGCACTCCATTGCATTTGCCAAGAAAACCCCAAATGGGGTCACGATGTTACCTCCTCCATGAGGCCTTCTCTGATCTTCTAGCTAGAAGTGATATTTTTTTTGACCTGAGCTGATCTCATTGTACTTAAGCACTTTTTATATTTTAATTTGTATTACGTTTAGCTGTGTACATGTCTTTCCTACTCAGATTAGAATGGGAGCTACTTTAGGATAGGTTGTTTAGCTTCTTAATCTTGTGTATATCCTCTAGTGGCATATGGGGTGTTCATGGAGGACTAGCACATGTGGTATGAGGGCTTGCCAAGCCTTTTTCAGGGCTGCTCGTCCACGTTTCACCCAACTCTCACCTGGGGCACCAAGAAGCTGTAGCATGTATAGTGGCCACACCGTGTAAAATCATTTTGGCAGATGGGCTAAATTAGGTTGAGGATAACTGACAGGCCTCAAACCTGTCGGTGAGTTAGGGGGATATCTACTGTAAGCATGTGAAGACTTCCCCTGGTAGAATGGGCAGATGAGAACAATTTGCTTGAACAGTCAGCCATGAAGGCAGCTGAAGCGTGTGCTATGGAGCACCAAGAGCTTGGTCAAACTTCGAAGACACCAAGGTCACGTATTGCATCCCGACCATCGCCCAGTTGGCCTGTCTTTTGTCTTGCCTGTGGACTTTGATGACTCTGAAAGAGAGAGTGACGCTGATAACTTTGTGCAACTCTGCACCACTTAAATCCAATTCATGAGTAAGTCAAGACATCACCTGTGATGTCATTGGTCCTCTTTGAAAATGAAGGATGAACAACATCTCCTCTAGCACAATGTGCTGCATGTACCTTAGCAGAGAGAGAGGTTTGTTGAATGAATGAATAATGCAAATTAGAATATTATATGTGTATATACATATATATGCTATATATATATATATATTTAGAGAGTACAGTGATGGTACAATAAAATGATTATATTTTGGATTTGGGATTAGGTAAAGACAAGAAGTTGTTCCATAAAAACAAAAATTCTTTCATTTATTGACTAATCGTGTTTTTACATGCCAGGTTTTTATATTTCTTTTTACTAAAAATGTCCAAAGTATATTCTCGTGCCTGTACATTGTCTTTCTCTTTAGTGATTGATGTTTTATAAATGTCATTGAATTCATTCGATCAGTAGTTCAGTGAGATTGAAAGGGACAGTTATTATAGTCCTGATTTTACCAATGTGCAGAATTTCAGTGATGAAACTTTACTAGGGAGGAGGATAGTATGAGGTGTGGCTGACACAATACATTACAGGGCTGCACATTCAGATTCTGTAGTCATACTGCAATTCAGTGGTAGAGCTGAGACTAGAGGCTAGTACTATGATTTCTTCAGAATCAGATTGCCTCTTTGTGATACAATCTTTATCTCGCAGCACTTAACGGTGGTTCCAAAAAGTGGTAATACATAGTAGCATAGTTTCAGGAAGTCAAGGTGTTTTGTGAGGGGTTTGAGTTAAGGAGAACTATATTCAAGTAGTTAAATAAAATATAGACTTCTTACAGTGATCAGAGTAACAGCTGACCCTATAGTACTTTATAGTATTGGTGTTCATCTTTGGATTTTGAAGAAGACCAATGACCTTGACTTGCTCATGAATTGGATTTTTTTTTTTTGGCTTGGCAATGGGGTTAAGTGACTTGCCCAGAGTCACACAGCTAGTAA
>NW_020954548.1:30723843-30723935 GCF_900497805.2 Vombatus ursinus | reverse complement strand
AAGTGTCTGAGGCCAGATTTGAACTCAGGTTCTCCTGACTCCAGTGCCGGTGCTCTATCCATTGCACCACCTAGCTGCCCCTATGAATTAGA